>NW_020837948.1:18627508-18722996 GCF_003676395.1 Aethalodelphis obliquidens
CACGAATCCGTGTCCCCTGCATCGGCTGGCGGACTCTCAACCACTGTGCCACCAGGGAAGCCCCTTGTTGATCTTATTTATTGGAAAAATACTATAACTATCTATTACTTGAAAAAAAAAAGAGACTATACTAGGCCTATTTAGAATCTATACCAAGTATTTAAATGACTGTTTATATTTATTTGTGACTATAATCTTTTTTCCATTTCCTTAGGCAAAACCCTCAAAATATTAGTAAATCAAAATGCTCCTGTGAAAAAGTACTAATCAGTCATAAAACACATTATTCTACATAGTTTTCTCATAATGTGAAATAAAGTAATATTTTTCAGATTAATTAATGCTAAGAGAATAGCATAATATAAAAAATTCAAATTCAATCAGTACTCATGAAAATGATAGAAAGTTTGTTGGAGAGTGTTTAAGTGACACATAAACTAAGTTATCTTGGGATAAATGGACCATAATAAATGAGAAATTTTAATGAGTGAAGCAATGCAATTGGTGTAACAACTAAAAACTAAAGCATAGACTAAATTTATATGTAAATTGATAGCTAATCTAAACCTGAAGTTCATGGGCATAACTAGTCACTGTCCCTTTCATTCATCACTTATCTGATCCCACTGGATACAAAAGCTCAGATAACTTTATAATCAGTCCAGCAGGGCTCTGATTTGGGCATTAAAGAGTGTACAGCATGATTAAGGTTTTATCAAGTTAGATAACTACTTAAAAGTGCATTAGAACAATTCCATGAATTTATTCATCAAGTTGGCTGCATTATCAGAGTCTGTGTTCAGATTCTTTGGCCTCCATTATATAGAGACTGAAACCTTATTTTTCCATCACAAACTTACAATTCTTAAATGAATGTACATTCCTCACTGTAACTTCATCTCTTTAGGATAGTAATATATTTTTCTGAAGCTTTTGACAAGAACAAAATCAGGAATTCCCATTAAGCACTAGCATTTAATGAGGATTTATTAAGGAATTTAATCTTGAATTAAGGTATAATTTATCTAGAATTTATTGAGAAACTTAGACAAGTTGAAAGACAAATGTAATGACCTTAGGGATAGTTGTAATGCACAGACTGATTTATAAAGATTATATGTGATATTATTTTGGTATATATTATAAGAGAAATGACTTATAAAAAAAGCTATGGAAGAGATTTTACCTGTCAGAACAATGAGGGCACTTGTGCCTCTGATTTTATTTGTTGCAGAAACATGTCCACTCACTGTTTATTTGAAATTTCTAAGTTTCTCCTCTTTGTCAGTAATAATTTAATCACATTCACAGAAATTAATTACTTAAGGATCATTATAAAGAGAAATGGGGAAGAGACTGACATATTTAAAATGTCTTAACTATTAAGAAGTTATTTGAGGCTTTTCTATTCAAATGGACAATATCCATTGTCAAATGACACCCATGTTTCTTACAAAGAACAAGGTGAGACTAAAAGACATTATTAGTAACACCACAAAAACTGCTGCCTGAGATAAATGTAAATTCTTACAAATATATTGTATATTCTTTGAATGCCTGGTAAAATTGGAGACATTCTACTTTATTTGAAGGGTATTAAAAGACCAGTTTCTCAACCTTCATACTGCATTCAGCAGCTGAGTGGGCCTACTCATCTCCTCTAGGGAGCAACCTCCATACAGTCTGCTACATTCCTGCTTCCAGGTACCCATCACCTGAGAATGGCATATGACAGGTCTTTAATTTTTGGGTGTTGCTGCTGCCCCTTGTTAAGATCTCTGGCTCAGCAGTCTCGATCTTTAGTCCCATACAGTGCTGCTGGGTTTAAATTCCATTGCTTCTAGTGTCAAATATTATTTCTACATTACTCTCTTCAAATAAACCCTCATATTGAGCAATTGTTTCCTCACCTTTCTCTTATCTAAGAGCATAATGCTTCATGCTCAAGCTTTCTTAAGGAACTTTTTTATATCAATAAAACATAGTACCAAATTTGCTAATTTTATAAGTTGAACATTATTAGTGAGATACAGAAGAATGCTTATCATCCATATTAACATAAAATCTTCATATAGCAAATATTTTTTCAAATTTATTGAGCTATAACTGACAACTAAAACTGTAAGATAGTTTAAAACTTCCCAAAATTAAGTTAACAGTTCCATCACATTACGTATTCACATTTATTTTTCTGGTGAGAACATTTAAGTTCTACCCTCATAGCAAACTGCAATTATGCAGTATTTTCTACTATAGTCACCATGTTATGTACATCAGATACTCTGACATTATTCATCGTATAACTGAAAGTTTGTACCCTTTTACCAATCTTTCCCCATTTCCCCCACAGGCCATCTCCTGGCAACCACCATTCTATTCTCTACTTCTATGAATGCAAGTGCAAATTTTTTTTTTTTTTGGTTTTGTTTTGTTTTTTAAATTCCACATATAAATGATACTATCTGTCTTTCTCTATCTGGCATATTTCACTTATCTTAATGCCCTCAAGATTTATTCATATTGTCACAAATGGAAGGATTTCCTTCTCTTTGTGGATGAAGACTATTCCACTGTATTTATATACCACACTTTATCCATTCATCTGTCAGGGTACATTTAGGTTGTGTCTATGTCTTGTCTATTGTGAATAAAGCTGCAGTGAACATAGGAATGAAGATATCTCTTCAAAATAGTGATTTCACTTACTTTGGATATATACCCAGAAGTGGGATTGCTGGGTTATATGGTAGTTCTATTTTTAATTTCTTGAGGAACTTGTCAACCATTTTCTATAGTGGCTGCACTAATTTACATTCCCACCTACAGCACACCAAGGTTTCCTTTTGTCCACATACTCATGAGCATTTTTTATCTCGTGTCATTTTGATGACAGACATTCTAACAACTGTAAGGTAATAGCTCATTGTGATTTTGATTTGCATTTCCCTGATGATTAGTGATGTTGAGCACCTTTTCATGTACCTGTTTGCAATTTGTGTGTCTTCTTTGGAAAAATGTCTATTCAGGTATTTTGTCCATTTTTTAAATTGGGTTATTTGGATTTTTGTTGAGTCATACAAGGTCCTTGTACATTTTAGATATCAAATATACGATCTTCAAATATTTTCTCCCATTCTGTAGGTTGCCTCTCCATTTTGTTGATTGTTTCTTTTGCTGTGCAGAAGCTTTTTAGTTTAGGTGGTACCAATTGTTGATTTTTGCTTTGGTTGCTTATGCTTCCGATGTCATCTACAAAATCATTGCCAAGACTGATATCAAGTAACTTTATCCTATGTTTTTTTCTAGGAGTTTTAGTTTTTAGTCTTACATTTAAGTCCTTACCAATTTGAGTTAATTTTTGTGAGTGGTATAGGATAGGGGTCCAATTTCATTCTTTTGCATGTGAATATCAAGTTTTCCCAACAACATTTATTGAAGACACTATCCTTTCCCCACTGAGTTTTCTTGACTCCCTTGTAAAATATCTGCTGATTGTCTACACATGGATTTATTTCTAAGCTCTCACTTCTGTTATATTGGTCTGCGTCTGTTTTTATGCCAGTGCAGTACTGTCTTAATTATTATAGCTTTGTAACATAGTTTGAAATCAGGTAGTATGATGTTTCCAGCTTTGGTTTTTCTCAAGTTTGATTTGGCTACTTGAGGTCTTTCCTGGTCATACAATTTTAGGATTGCTTTTTTTATTTCTATAAAAAAATGCCATTGTAATTTTGATAAAAGTTGCATTGAATCTGTAGATTGCTTTGGGTAATATGAACATTTTAACAACATTAATTCTTCTGATTCATGAACATGGGATATTTTCTTGTTTGTTTTTATTTTCTTCAATTAATTTTATCAGTCTAGTAGTGAGTGTACAGATTTTTCACCTCATCTGCTAAATTTATTTGTAAGTATCTTATTATTTTTGATGCTATAGTAAATACAATTATTTTCACTATCTCTTTTTACAGAGAGTTGTTTGTTAGGGAATAGAAATGTAATTGGTATTTTCATGTTGATTTTTAACCCTGCAACTTTACTGAATTTGCTTATTAGTTTTTTTTGTTTTGTTTTGTTTTTTTTGGTGTGGAATCTTAAGGTTTTCTATATATAAGATCATAAGCATCTGCAAATACTGATAGCTTTAATTCTTCCTTTCTGGTTTTAATGTCATTTATTTCTTTTTCATGCCTCATTGCTCAGGCTAAGACTTTCAGTACTAAGTAAAATATGAGTGCTGGCAGTGGTCACCCTTGTCTTGTCCCTAATCTTATCAGGAAAGCTTTCACCCTTTAACTATTGAGTATGATGTTAGTGTGGACTTGTAATATATAAACTTTATTATGTTGAGGTACTTTCTTTCTATTATGCAATTAGTTGATAATATTTTTTTATTTTGAAAGGATGTTGAATTTTCTCAAATACTTTTTTCTGCATCTATTGAGACGATCATGTGATTTTCATCTTTCATTCTCTTATTATGGTGTATAACATTTATTGATTGAACCACCTTTGCGTCCCAAGGATAAATGCCACTTGATGATAGGTATGATATGTTTAACATGCTGTCGAATGTGGTTTGCTATTATTTTCTTGAGAATGTTTGCATCTATATTCATCTGGAACATTGGACTGCAGTTTTCTTTTCTTGTAATGTCTTTATCTGGCTTTGGTATCAGAGTAATACTGGCCTCATAAAATGAGTTTGGGAGTCTTCCCTTCTCTGTGATTTTTTTGGAAGGGTTTGAGAAGAATTGGCATGAATTCTTCTTTAAATGTATGCTAGAATTCACAGGGGAACCATCTGGTCCTAGGTTTTTGTTTGTGGGGAGATTTTTGATTACTGATTCAGTCTCCTTACTCATTATTTATCTGTTCAGATATTCTATTTCTTCATGATTCAGTCTCAGTAGGTGTTATATATCTAGGAATTCATCTATTTCTTCTAGATTATCCAACTTCTTGGTATATAATTGTTCATAGTAATCTCTCATGCTCTTTTGTATTTCTGTGATAGTAGTTGTCATGTCTCCTCTTTCATTTCTAATTATATTTATTTGAGACCTCTCTCTTTTTTTCTTAGTCTAGTCTATTTTTAATGTGGGCATTTATTGTTATGAAATTCCCTGTTAATCCTGCTTTTGCTCTGTTCCATAAGTTTTGGTATGTTGTGTTTCCATTTTCATTTGTTTCAAGATTTTTTTGATTTCTTCTTTGACCCATTGGTTTTTCAGGAATGTGTTGTTTATTTTCCACAGAGTTCTGAATTTCTAGTTTTCCTTCTATTACTGATTTCTACGTTCATACTATAGTGGTTGGAAAAGATTGGTATGATTTCAATCTTCTTACATTTGCTAAGAATTGTTTTGTGACCTAGCACATTAATTATCCTGGAGAATGTTTCATATGCACTTGATGAGAATATATATTCTGCTACTGTTGTGTGGAATATTCTGTAATTGTTTGTTAAGTCCATCTGACCCAACATGTATATTAAGTCGATATTTCATTATTGATTTTCTATCTGGAAAATCTATTCACTGTTGAAAGTGGGGTATTGAAGTTTTCTGCTATTATTGTATTGCAGTATTTTACCCCCTTCAGGTATATTAACATTTGCTTTATATATTTAGGTGTTTCTATGTGGAGGGCATAAATATTTACTAGTGATATATCTTCTTCATGAATTGTTTCCTTTGTTATTATATAATGACCTTCTTTGTCTCCTGTTACATTGATTGGCTTAAAGTCTGTGTTGTCTGATAGAATAGCTACCTCTGCTTTCTTTTGTTTTGCATTTGCTTGGAACATCTTTTTCTATCTTTTCAGTTTTAGTGTAATGTGTCCTTAAAGCTAGAATAAGTCTCTTGCAGGCATATAAGTGGGTCTTGTTTTTAATCCATTCAGCCACTCCATATCTTTTTTTTGTTTGTTTTTTCGCGGTACGTGGGCCTCTCACTGTTGTGGCCTCTCCTGTTGCGGAACCCAGGCTCCAGACGCACAGGCTCAGCAGCCATGGCTCACGGGCGCAGCCACTCTGTGGCATGTGGGATCTTCCCAGACAGGGTCACGAACCTGTGTCCCCTGCATCGGCAGGCGGACTCTCAACCACTGTGCCACCAGTGAAGCTCCACTCCATATCTTTTGATTAGAGAATTTAATCCATTAAAAGTAATTCATGATAGGTATCAATTTATTATTATCATTTTGTTAAGTGTTTTCTGGCTGTTTTGTAGTTCCTTTGTTCCTGTCTTGTTCCCTTACTCTCTTCCTTTGTGATTTCTTGATTCTCTATAGTGGTATACTTTGATTCCATTCTCTTTATCTTTTGTGTACCTACTATAACTTTTGGTTTTGTGGTCACCACGTGACTTACATAAAACTCCTTGTAGTTAAAACAATGTATTTTAAGCTTATAACAACTTAACTTTGAACACATATAAATGCTCTATATTTTTATACTCCCCTCCACATTTTATGTTTCTGATGTCATAATTTATATATTTTACATAGTATAGCTATTAACAAATTATTGTAATTATAGTTATTTTTAATAATTTTATCTTTTAACGTTTATCTTACAGTTACCAAATGTCATTTTCTCAGGAAGTCCATTATTGCCGATTCTGAACTTTATTTTCTATTTATCCTCTATCACATTGCCCTTCATTTTCTTCATAGCACTTCTCAAACCTGAAACTATCTTGTTGATTTATTTTGTTTATGTGTTTATGCCTGCACCTTCACCCCCAAATGCAAATTTTTCTTCTCCAGAAATATTTTATGGCTACTTAATTTAGGCAATCTTTAATGAGTCAATGTGCAGTCCAGGATATTTACATGGAGCTCAGTTAGGACCAAAAAGAGACCTTGTGAAGGATGGGCCTGGATTGTGAGATAAAACCTGTAAGGACAGTGTAAATCTGGAGCAGCCACTGACCTTTTTATGACCATGTGGAGAGAGTCTACCTGATATAGATAAAAAGCCAATAAAAAGAAAAACAGCATTTAGAGTTCGTGTATGCACCATCATTTGAAATGCAGCTGAAGGCAGTTCCACTCCTGGATTTCCACTTTGTATGAACCAATTAACTCCCTTTGTAGTTTTAGCTAGTTTGAGTTGAGGTTATGTCATTAGTAACAAAATGAAAGTTCCATAAAATGTCATGTAAAAGGACATAAAATGTCATGGCTAAAGGAGTGATTAGTTCTGACTGAAAATGTTGGAACAGCCCAGTTGCAGGATATTACGAAGCATGTGCTCTATTTTTTTTTTAATTGTGTGCATCCCACCAAATCCCACTCCTCCTCAAAACTTTCTATAAACACATGTTTATACATTAAGATTTAAATGTAAGATTTTATTTTACCTTGTACAATATGGTATTTATGCCATTTAAGAAAACTATAAGAATAATATTCTGCATTAACAGTAAAATGTATAAATATTTTTAGAAGCTCCCATTTTTCTTTCTTTTTGCAATTCTTTTCAGACAAGTGAGTAAATATCATTTTGTAAGAATATGTTAAACTGTATTTTTCTATTTCATCAGACTATCTCAAAGAAGTTTTACATGTAAATGAAGCAAATGTAAATGGGATATTCTTTTAATGAATCTTACTAATTCTGCTTAACTCAGGTCATACAGTAAATGAAAAAAAAGGAAAATAAGTCTTATGCATATTTTAAAATTTAGAGAGGAATTTAATCTCCATGTGTCTAGAAACAAATAATAAAAACCATTTGTTTTCCTGGTTCTGTTTAGGACTAGTAAGGCACCTGGATATTGCTATTAATAAAAAAGAATTTAATTTATGAACAAGACATTGAAGGAAATTTTTATTAATAAAATGATATGTTATAAAATATTCTCTTTTTTACAGACCATCATATATAGAAATCCCAAGAACTGAAAAAATATAAAAGTCAGATAAAGAGGGTTGACACTACTATTTATATAGTACTAACCTCTCACAATCACCTAGAGGGAGTATGCAATGACTTCACAAGAGAAGCCAGAAGGTCATGAAACCTGTACATAAAAAACAATTAAGTATGTTTCTAAATAAAAGTATGTCAAATGTACCTGCTCTTAGCTGATCCCTCAAGGAGTGAGAGCAGTTTATTAGGGAGATGACTGTCTTGAAAACACCAGTAGGAATGTTCTACTTCATACTCCTCCCATCACCCCAGGATGAAGGAGACAGAGAAGGGATGGCAGGGAATGCAATCAATAAAATGTCTGTTATTAAATGAGTTATGCCTGTAGATAATTGGATCTTAGTGTCCCTGAGGAAATACTGAAGCCACTGTAGGGCACCTCAGAGTCATTACACCCAAGTGGCAAGGAAGCTAGGGCATTTATATACCAACTCTAGTCATTAGTCAGAGGATGCTGAGGGTGGTGAGGGAGGAGCAGTAATTCCCTGGCACTATGGGGTGGCCCTGCACATGAACTCCTGGCTTAGCGAATCCTTCAGGCAAAGAATATGCAGGTGTTGGTAACTGAAGTCAGGCTGGAGTGAGGTGAGACTGTAGAGGTTAAAGGATATGGGTAGACATTAACATCATTTACTTCATGTCCTCTGCCCAACCAGGATAGTGATGGAGGACATAAAATGTTAGAACTATCCCTGGGTTCTCCTATAAAATAATTTATGCTGTTTGCCCTACACCCCACTGCTACATTTTGGATATATGTAATTTTGACTTCAGAATATCTATAATTATAAGCCTCATTTCTACCTGAGATTACTTCTAGCTCTTATTATTGATAAAAACAATCTAGACTCAAAGTATTCCCAAATAAGCAGAATAAATAAATGGGAAAATGCCTGTAAGGCAAATCTCCTTTGTCCTCTTGTCAAGTCTTATGCCTCCATTGGCATCTCATATGCTTCTTTCCTTTCACCAGCCCACAATATAATTTTCACTATTTTGCCCTATTCTTTATAATTCAGCATGCTACCAATAAGTTTCATTAGATAAAACATCTCATTTTCTCTGTTAAGAAATAAACACTTTCCTCCTAGCCCCCACTAACACACTCTCCAAAACTCTGAACACCTTGCTCACTCACTACACAGTGGAATTATTCTCCTTCTCTCCTCTGAAAATGTTATTGCACACCAACTATACTACATTGCAGAAATGGTTCTGTGTACTTAGTTACAAAATAGTGAAAATCTAGAGCTTAGAGTTTCTTAGTTTAGGTAGCATGAGTATAAAAGAGAGAGGATCTTCTTTCCAGGGTAACTGAACCCAAATACCCAGGAAGGAAAAATTGAGCCTTTTATGCCTTTAATGGCTCTACAAGGAAATAGGGGAAATGTCAAAAAGAAAATGACAAGAATTATAAGAGAGAAATGTTAATGAAAAATGAGAAGACATTAAAACTTATTAATTACAAAATGCCTAATACATTTAACATGTGAAGCGTTCTGTAATGATTTTTTTCACCCAGAGATATGTTTGCTCCAATTTTAAACAGGCATACCATGGAATAGAACACTAGTTCAAGTTAAATGATTATAAAGCACCTTTCATCCGAGCATGAAAATATGTCCTTGGCAAACATAGTTATGGAATTCTTCTCACATTTTACACAGAACGTTAAGCTTTGAGTTTAAGTACTTCCTTCCTTTCTAGTACTATAGGATGTTCCAGGTTCATCTTGCATATTTCTTGTCCCAGTCTTAGAATCAACAAATTCTCTAAGGAGTCCTGGAATCTTTTATTGGAAAAAGGTATTAGAACACCAGATTTGGGTTCTAATTGTGGTCATTGACACCAGGTCGTTGTTGCTTCTAGAAGTTTATATGTATAAACTAATCCATGTATATACATATATCTATAAAGATTTCTGTGTGTAACCTTTAGTATATATATTAAGCTAGTTGTGCCTTCATACTGATGTTTCTGACTCTTTCATTACAACACAGATCACTATAGTCTCCTCTCCTTGGTTATCTGTAACCTCCCACTCCAACAGGAAGAAACCTGGCTCCATCCTTTATTAACATTTACTTAATAGTTAAATTCCCTTATACATATATACTTGTATGAGAATTGTTTAATCATACCCCCAAGAGAAATTTTTATGGACTAGGATACAGTGTTTATGTACAGTTTCTTTTGCCTTTAATCTTACAGATTGTACTCATTTCCGAAGTTACTTGGGTCAGCATCTTTTCCCCCACTCCCTTCAGTTCAGTTGTTTCATTCATTTTTAACACAGTTAGATTCTATTGTCACAGTCTGTGTCCTTTCCTGGAATCCTCTAACCTCCTAAATGATTTTCTAAAATTTGCATACCTTAAGGTTCACTCTTTATGCTGTAAAGTTCTATGGGTTTTAACAAATGCATAGTGTCCTGTATCTGTCATTAAAGCGTCACACAAAATAATTTCACCACCCTAAAAAAATCCCCTAAGCAACATCTATTCAACCTTCTCCCCAAGCCTCTGGTCATTATAAAATATTTTAATGTGTCTATACTTTTGCCTTTTCCATTATGTCATATAATTTGAATTATATAGTATGTAGCCTTTACAGACTGGGTTTTTTCACTTATAAATTTGGATTTTATATTAATCTGTGTGCCTAAAATTAATATAATTTTTTCTTCTGTGTCCACAGATGATGGTTAGATTTTCTACTGATGCTGACACATGTCAGGTGACTTGGAAGGAGTTATACCAGCTAAAAACAGTATCTAGTAGATTGACAGGAGTTATTCTAAACAAGTGAGCTATCCCTAAGAACCTTTAGAAAAGAACAGGAGAGTGAGTGAAAGAAAGAGAAATAAAGAGAGAAAGAGAGATTGACTGATTCAACTTGATAAATATCAGAAGCAAACTGAGATGTATAATTTGAAACCCAACTCTTACCAATGTGCATAAATCATTTAATTACTCTGTTAGTACATAAATGAAAATATTCCTGGGCTTAACAATGATCACATGCCTGTATCTTTAATTAAAATGCTAACAATAAGCTGGGACAAAACAACTATTTCAACTGCACTGACATCTGTAATTAAAATATATTACCACTGTGCAGTAGGAATAAAGGGGAACGGAGGGGTGGAAGGAAGCTGCCACCAGTATTGTCTGACCTTTTCTATAGGTAACAATGGTATATTCCCAAAGAAATCACGTCTAATATCCATATAATTACATATGATTGACAAATAATTCATTTTCTCATCATTAGTGTCACTTTATAACAATCCATAATAAGCTTATGTTGGAAGATAGTAGCATTTTCCCTCCTATTCCTGAAAATCATACAAACACAATAAAGAAAATGATAAATTAAATATTAGCTATTTTAATAAAACTAAGAGAAAGATAAAAATCACAATGATTACAACAGGTGTGATGGCTACAAAAAAAAAAAGTAAAGATTAATTAGGGGTAGGGTAGATGAAAGGAGGGAGCACAAGCTGTGTTTTCAGATCACAGAAAAAGCTGGAAGTACACTTCCTAAAGGTGAGGAGAATGTCTTAAGGAGTAAAACTAAATCCTTCTTGAAGGAAGAGAATGTACACACTGACCACAAGAGTTTTTTTTTAGAATGAGTTTTGTTCTGAGAAGCAAAGATGAGAAACCATCCAGAAAAGCCATACTTGCAGGAAGCGTTCTGTCTCTGAGGCAGTGAGGGAAAAGAGAAACTTTGCATTTAAAATTCCACTGGTTTCTGCTTTTATTGTTGAGACAATGAAAGTTAGAGGAATTCACACAAAACTAAGTTAAAAGGAAAATTCCTTCTAGACCTTGATTCCTCCCATGTATAAATCATATGCAAATTTTTAAAAATTGTGCTTCATTACAAAAGAGAAATGAAAACATGTGTAATAAAATCTATACAAAAATAATACAAGAAAATTGGGCAAAAAAAAAACTGGAAAAAATAGCAGAAGAATATACTGATGATAAAATTCAGTCATGGATGAGATAAAATTTTAGATCAAATATTTCACCATGAGTACTACTAAAAAGTAACTTATATCAGGCATCTATATGAAGAGATTAAAAAATATATGGAGGAAATGAAAGATGAGTTGATAAAGCCAAGAAAAAAAGTAGAAAAAACAAGATAATTATATAAATAAAGGCAAAATTAAAGGAATACAAAGAAAATGAAAATTCCTTAAAACAGAATAAAACACATAGGAAATACTATTAGAAAAGTAAATAAAAAATACATTAAAATAAATAAAATATTAAAAACAATTGATGGAGGGAGATAACTTCTGAAATTCCAGCATGAGTTTTTCTGAAGAACTTCTCCCTAGTGAAATACAGCTTGTGAAAATTATTTTAAAACAAATAACCATTTAAAGTCCTAAGGGCATGTAGAAAATTAAGAAACATTTATTCAAGAAAACCTATTAAATCTCTGTAGAAACAGTAAGATTCTGTGGCACTTGAGCCACAACCTGTGAGCTTCTGCCCCTTCTCAGAGTGACTAGCTTCACTCTGATGGGTGGGGCCAAGATAGGGATCTCTCCTGTCCCAGCTCCCAATCAAGGACTGCAGTATAATCCCCTAGAAGAGGAAGATCACCAACATTTCTCACCCTCCCTCCCAGCTCTGTACTGCAGAGGCTAAATTCCAGGAAAGTGTAACTGAAAATTTGAAGACTCCTTTCTTCCACACAGCCTCGAATCATAGGGTGTAAATAAGGCAATGCAAGAGTACTGAGAACCAGTTCACCCTCGCCCCAGCTGGGTCACAGGGCAGAGGTTCCAAGACCAAAAGGCAAGTCAGGAAGACCACCGGCTATGCCTCGCTCAGTGTTTTGTCCATAAAGCAGGGGTATCACTTCAGAGGAAGCAAGTCACCATCCCTGCCTTCAGCTCTGAAGCAGTGGGGCAAAAACTATGCCCAAGAAAAAGAGCAGGCCATAGAACAAAGAACTGCAAAGCTCCCCGCAAGGGCACTGGCTTAATTTCTCCTGAGAGACAACTTGCTGCTCAAATTTTAAATGGCTGTTGTTTTTGTTTTTGTTTTTTAAAATAATTTCCCCAGATTATGGGGAAATTCAAACATAAGGGAACTTTCAAAAACAATGGCAATGAAAGGTTTGTTCTGTTAGATAATAGAAGCCCAGCAGTAGGCATAAAGTGCTGCTATGGTAGCCTTAGGAAGTTGTCAGAAATCCAAGCTCATTCCACCTTTGTGCTCATAATATCCATTATCAAGATCACTTCGTGGTCCAGGAGGACTGCTGGTGTTCCTGTCATCATGTTTGCAGTCCAGATGGCAGGAAGAAATAAAAAGGTGAAGGGAAAACTGACCCTACAAGTGAATTAGCTCCTTTAAGGCAAGCATTGTTGAAGTCCCATGATTACATTTCACTGACCATAATTTAGTCATATGGCCACACTTTGCTGCATAGGAGCAAGTAAAAGAATATATATATATATATATATATATATATATATATATATATAGCTAAGTATATGTCAATATTTCTCTTTAAATGCTCAAGTGATTCAAAACCCAGAAATCTAGGAAAGACGTAAATTGGATTAAATTTAAAACAAACAAACAAACAAAAAACTTCTGTATGGCAAACACAATTCTGAGTGAAGTCAGAGATCAATAAGAAACTGAGAAAATACATTTTAACTCATACCTCATCAAGTAATAAAGTCAGGTAAATAGAGGGAGCACTTCCAAAATAATACAAAAAATGCAGGTGGCTCAATTGAAGTAATAAACAGTTGACAGAGAAATATGTGGAACTGGCTTTTAAACATAAGAATATGCTTAACTTTAAAGAAAAAAGAAATGCAAATTAAAACTATACCAAGATACTATCTTCCACTTAAAACATACAAATGACTAGTAAGTAGACGAAAAGATGCTCAACATTACAAATCATCAGGGAATGCAAAACAAAACCACAATGTAATAGCCATTCTCACATCTGTTAGAATGGCTATCATCAAAAAGACAAGAATTAAGTGTTGGAAAGGATATAGAGAAAAGGGAACACTTGTGTACTGTTGGTGGGGATGTAAACTGGTGCAGTCACTGTGAAAAACAGTACAGAGATTCCTCAAAAAATTAAAAATATAACTATCATATGATCCAGCAATTCCACCTTTGGGTATTTATCTGAGGGAAAGAAAATCACTATCTTGAAAAGACATCTGAACCTCCATGTTCATTGCAGCATTATTTACAATAGGCAGGACATGGAAACAACATGAGTCTATTGATGGATGAATGAAGAAAATGTGGTGTGTGTGTATATATATATATATATATATATATATATACACACACACACACACACACACACACACACACACATACATACACAATGGAGTATTCGTCATAAAAAAGTGGGAGATCCTGCCATTTGTGACAACATGGATGGCCCTAGAGGGCATTATGCTAAGTGAAATAAGTCAGACAAAGAAAAACAAATACTGTCTGATCTCATTTATATGTAGAATCTTAAAAAAAAAAAATCATAGATATAGAGAACAGAATGGTGCTTGCCAGAGGCAGGGTATGTGGGGAGGTGGGGGGGACGTGAAATGAGTGAAGGTGATCAAAAGGTACAAATGTCAAGTTTTAAAATAAAAGTCCTGGCGATATAATATACAGCTGTATCTTATATTTGAAAGTTGCTAATAACTTTAGTTAACCATGCTGTATCTTATATTTGAAAGTTGCTAATAGAGTAGATCTTAAAAATTCTCATTACATGAAAAGAAATGTTTAATTATGTTTGGTGATAGATGTTAACTTACTGTGGTAATCATTTTGCAATAAATAAATAAATCATTACACTGTACACCTAAAATGAATACAATGTCATATATTAATTATATATCAATAAAAAGATAGGAAACTAAGTTTTTTAAGAAATGGATTGTATTGGGTGTGGGGAGCATGCTGTCTGTACATTGATTGTAAGGGTGTCAATAGATAAAACCCATATTGAAAGCAATTTGGAAATGCCTATGAATATTACAAAAGAACATAATTTTTACCCAGCAATTCTTCTTCTAAGCATTTCTCCTACATACATACACAAACTTTTGTAAAATGACATACATATAAGGTTATTCACTGTGCTTTGTACTTGCAACAATGGAAACAATATAGTTCATATATTAATGAATTTAGTTAAATAAGTAATGTTGGATACAGCAGGATAAAGAAGAATTAGATGTTCTTTGTGTATAGTAAACCAGTATTTGTGTAAGGAAGGAAGAGAAAATATATACATATATGTATCCATAACAATGAAAAACATCTCTGGAAGAATGCACACAAAGCTAATAGCATGTATTGCCTCTGGGGAAGGGAACTAAGTGATTTGATGTGAGGTGAGGAGAAGGAGAAAGAATTTTTACTGTATTACCTTTTCATATCTTTTGCACCTTGAACCATGTGACTATATCACTGTGATGGTTAATTTTATGTGTCAACTTGACTCGGCCATGGGGTGCACAGATATTTGGTTAAACATTATATCTGGGTGTGTCTCTGAGAGTGTTTTCAGATGAGACTGACATTCGAAAAGGTATATGGAGTAAAGCAGATTGCCCTCCCCAGTGTAGGTGGACATCATCTAACCTGTTGAAAGCCTGAATAGGACAAAAAGACTCAGTAAGAAAGAATTTACTCTTTCTGTCTGTCTCTGAGCTGGGACATTAGTTTTCTCCTGCCCTCAGATTTGGACTTGACTGTAACTTCCACTATCAGTTCTCTTAGTTCTCAGGTGTTCAGACTCAGACTGGTCCTACACCATCAGCTCTCTTGGGGATCCAGGTTGCTGACTGCAGATCTTGAGACTTCTCAGCCTTTGTAATTATATGAGCCAATTCCTTTAATAAATCATACCTATATCTATATACAAATATATATATCATTTCTGTTTCTCTAGAGAATCCTAATACAATTTCCTACTGAAAAATAATTTTAAACTATAAAGCCTATTTTAATTAGACTAATAGACTTTATTCTGTAGAAATATTAACATGATATTATTATGGTAGATCCTTGAGGAAATTATGTGTTAGAGGCCTGAATCCTTCTGATACTCGGCATAAATTTTATATTAGTTTTCTCTGCCTCTTGAAAAAAAATGTATAGTTAACAAATTGTGACTACAGGCAAGTTATACCAAAATTTGCTTTTACTCTCTAAAAAAGAAATTATATAACTTATGATAAGTGCAATATGAAATGCTACAGAATTCTTAAAATAAATGCCTGCCAAAGTGTTTTGGCATATTGCTACTTTAAGTTTTTTCCTAAAAATTAAGCAAACACAAAAAAAATGATAAAAAAAAAACAAAAAGAGTCATTTGCCAATTGAACTTGCCTCCAACAAAGCAATGAAGTTCTAACTAAACCATTGCACTGCTCATAATTCATTCCTTAGGAGAGGTATTAAAGGGATTACAATATTTTCCTCCTTTTATATTACAATGAAACACTGAAGGCAGGACTCAGATATACTCAGTATTTTGAAAAATAAAAAATCCCATTAAGCGAAAAGCTGAGTAAAATCTGAACATCATTTAAAATGTTTAGGGTTAAAGAAAAATAAAGAGAGAGATTTCTTGAAAAACTCCTTTTGCCAGATTTTTATCTCAGCCTTCTGAACCTCTATCTAGTTTTCAAAAATCGATTAATTAACTAGAGCATGAAAAAGAGAAAGGAGTCATCTCAGTCCAGGAAAGAGTTCTAACAACATACTTATATTTTCTTTATTACAAAATAATTTAAGTAATTCATTTAATCACATCCTATCTTTTATTAGGGGACACAAATGGAATTGGGAATTGGTAAATTTTGTTAGGTGGAAGGAGGCTGAGAATTAGTGAGGAGTATAAGTATTAAAGTATTACCTGTGAAATTCTTATATCTAGTCTATCTTAAATGATGGAAGATTATTTCTCAAGAACATATAGTCCAAATGGGTTTTCCTGAAAAGTGGCTTTCTATCAATGTTGATCCAGATATTTGAGCTCCTTCCATACAAGGATTCCTCTGTCTTCAGGATATAGCTTCAAGTGTTGCCAAAGGAAAAGCAAAGGCCATGAAGGATCAGATGTAACAGCCCACCCAGAAAGTGAGCTAGTCACTTTGTTCACATTCCACTGGCTGGAACTCAGTTATATAGGCACACCCAACGGCAAAGGAGGCTGGGATAATGGCAAAGGAGGCTGGGATATATAATCTAGAGGGAATAGGCAGGTTGTTGGCAGCAAGTCTCTGCTGCAAGCATTGAGACAACACAATAGGAATCAGTGGCCCTAAAGCAGAGGTGAAAGCTTTGGGTGCCATTGAGAGTTGAATGAAGAAAGAGAAATATGGGCTAAAAGGTGAAGTACTGAAGGGGAGAAAAAATCTTCAAAATTTGACCACAGACAAACTCTTTATAAAGACATGCTAGAAAGCCTTGGTCAAAATACAGAGATAAATGTGAAAATCATTTCTTTCTATTCCCAACATGGCACACATATCAAGTCATGATATACCCCACCCCATGTACAAACTTAGGTTTCCACAAACTCTAAGATCTTCCTAAATATGCTTTTATTTCTTCACATAATTTTGAAAAATTGCTGTGACTTGAAGTTAGGTAGGTGAGTTTTATGGTAAGTTAATAAAAGGGTTATCTTTAGATTAATCTTGCATGAGATAACAGAGAGATTTCCAGAAGAAAAATCAGATGGAGGTTTAAAAACAGGAGGTCACCTTTAGAGAAACTAGGAATGTTCTAGGAGAAAGGGTTAAGGTAATTTTTATTGAAGAAATAGATACAACAAAACTTGAGTTTAAAATAATGGAAAGGACAATTTCTTTTCTTTGATTTTGGTGTGGTAGATTTTTAAAATATCAGTACTTTGCTGGAAAGAAATCTCCAGTGCTGTACAAAAACACTGTTAACGTTTTGGACTTTTCTGTCCAGTGGATTTTTATGTTCTCAATGGTATAACTAACCTTTCTGTTATTCAAAGTTCTGAATTAGCTAGATGATTTTCTAATATCACCATAAATATTCCAGAGAATATTCTTATTCTCATGATGGTAAACTGAGTAGAGGGAGAAAATGAAGAGAAAATAATGAAGAGCATCTAATAATAATACTTAACAACTTAGCAACGTGAAAGAGGACAATAGTCTTTGACATGGAGGATGCTTCAGAATTAAAAGTCCAACCACTGAGCTGACAGAGATTACATTTTTATGCAGCCGCTTCTCTCCTTTTATTTATTATAAATCATGAATACTAACAAGGAAATTCAATTCTTTATAAAACACTATGAAATATAAGTCTAGCTTGCTAATTAGATCTAAACTTTGGATGGTCTTTATGACATACAAGGAAAAGATTATTATATTTTCACTTTAAAATAAAATGATCAAATTTAATGAACATATAACTTGTAAAGATTTTGCATAAAGTGACTAATACTGTTAGAATGAGTTTGTGAAATACTGGGCATTTATAAAGCCAAACACAGGCAAATTCTTGCTGCAGAACTGGAGCATGGGCAATCACCAGGCCAGTGGGAAAAATAAAATAGGCTCATCGCACATATATAACCTGGATGAAATAGTAATGTGTCTCCTTGGAATACTGCACATTTCACCTAAGTTCATCAGTGGCCCTAAAGACACCAATAAGTCTGAATTTTTGATGGGGATACAGGAATGGAAGATAAACTCCCTACCATTCCCCTATAGCTTTTAAAAAAAATTTTATTGGGAGTATAGTTGATTTACATTGTGTTAGTTTCAGGTGTAGAGCAAAGTGAATCAGTTATACATATAAATATATTCACTCTTTTTTTAGATTCTTTTCCCATATAGGCCATTACAGAATATTGAGTAGTGTTCCTTGTGCTATACCATAGGTCCTTATTAGTTATCTATTTTATATGTAGTAGTGTGTTTATGTCATTCCCAATCTCCCAACTTATCCTTCCCTCCCCTTACCCCCTGGAACCCATAAGTTTGTTTTCTAGATCTGTAACTCTATTTCTGTTTTGTAGATAAGTTCATTTGTACCCTTTTTAAAGATTCCACATATAAGTGATATCATATGATATTTCTTTCTTTGTCTAACTTACTTCACTCAGTATGGCAATCTCTAGGTCCATCCATGTTGCTGCAAATGGCATTATTCCACTCTTATTTATGGCTGAGTAATATTCCATTGTATATATGTACCACATCTTCTTTATCCATTCCTCTGTTGATGGACATTTAGGTTGCTTCCATGTCCTGGCTATTGTAAATAGTGATGCAATGAACACTGGGGTGCATGTATCTTTTCAAATTATGGTTTTCTCTGGATATATGCCTAGGGGTACAGTTGCTGGATCGTATGGTAGCTCTATTTTTTTGTTTTTAAAGGAATCTTCATACTGTTATCCATAGTGCCTGTATCAGTTTACATTCCCACCAATGGTGTAGGAGGGTTCCTTTTTCTCCACACCCTCTCCAGCATTTAGTGTTTGTAGATTTTTTGATGATGCCCATTCTGACTTGTATGAGGTGATACCTCACGGCAGTTTTGATTTGCATTTCTCTAACAATTAGTGATGTTGAGCAGCTTTTCATGTGCTTTTTGGCCATCTGTATGTCTTCTTTGGAAAAAATGTCTATTTAGATCTTCCGCCCATTTTTTGATTGGGTTGTTTGTTTTTTTGATATTGAGCTGCATGAGCTGTTTGTATATTTTGGAGATTAATCCCTTGTCAGTTTTTTCGCTTGAAAATATTTTCTTCCATTCTGAGGGTTGTCTTTTTGTTTTGTTTAAGGTTTCCTTTGCTGTGCAAATGCTTTTAAGTTTATGTGGGTCCCATTTGTTTGTGTTTTTATTTTCATTACTCTAGGAGATGGATCAAAAAAGATCTTGCTGTGATTTATGTCAAAGAGTGTTCTTCCTATGTTTTCCTCTAAGAGTTTTATAGTATCCAGCCTTACATTTAGGTCTGTAATCCATTTTGAGTTTATCTTCTTGGTTCAAAAGAGGAAGTCTGGCGTTCAAGCTGGGAAGATTTAGGAGAGGTTTTATTCCAGTGGCTGGATGAATGTCTGGAGACCAGCTCTGGGGAGACCAAGGTTGAGGAATAGAAAGCAGTGACCTGCAGAGATCTGTGATATTTTTTAATAAAAGTCAGCATTGCCTCTTTCCCCTCCAGTGTTCCTGATCTTTTGTTATTCACAAGATGCCAAGAAGGAAGTGAAAGATGACTTGACTTTTCTCCATACAAAAAGAACACAGGTAGTTGGGAGAGCAGGAAAGCCTCTACCAAGTGCCTCAGCAAATGCCTTGGAACCTCCCTGCTTCTACGGCTGCAGCCTGTCATGACAAAATTATCTTCCACTACTGGTTAGGACACCCCCTCTTAAGGTACTCTCTCAACTGAATCTGAGTCCCAAGAGGCAACAAAGAAAAAAAGCATTACATACCTGGGTGCCCAAGAGTTTACTGAGGAAGATAAATCAGAACACAAAATAGAGCTTTTGGATAATCCAGACAAAAACTTTACTTTTAAGGCTGGGGTAGGGTGCATTTAAGGATGTTCAAGTATACTGTATCACACATGGAAAAAACCTTAAATCTTAAAAGAACATGGGTTTCCAAATAATTCAATAAATTAAAGAATAGCATAATAATCCTGAAAAATGTGGATTACCAATTACAAAATAAAATATTTTATAGCAAAGAGGAAAAAGCTGATATAGTAAACAAGAGGGAAAAGATAAACAGTTGAGAGATTAAATCCAGGATATCTAGCATGTATATACTAATGGATGTGGAAGTTGGAGGAAAGTAAATATTGCATGAAAAAGTATGGAGAGCTTCTAAATTAACAAAAGAAATGCATAATAATAAAATCAACAGTGATAAGAAAAAAGTGAACAAAAAACTACAATGTAAAATAAATAGCAAACTTACAGTAAGGAAAAAGAGATAAGACATATCAGTCATTACCCTAAAAATGAAGCATTTGAATTCCTCAATTAAAATACAGAGATCATCAGATTATGCTAAAAAATGAACACACAGCTATTTGATGCTTAAAAGAAACATTAAAAATAAGGAGATAAAGAGAAAATGCAAATGGAAATAAGGCAGCATCAGACAAGGTTCAAAGAATTGAAGATGTAACTGGAAAGAGTTTGATAATAAAATTTACAATTTATGAAAACAGATAACGCAGTCACAAAACTATGTGTGCCAAAGAGAACAGCAGATACATAATGTGAGTCAAAAGCTATCAAAAATATAAACAAACAAAAAACTTTGGTTAAAATTAGAGTGGGAAACTAGAATATCCCTCTTTCTCTGTTGTGCATATCTAGTAGGCAAAAATCAGTAAAGACTGCTATGATCTGAATGTTAGTGTCTCTCTGAAACTCACATGTTGAAATCCTAGTGCCTAATGTGTTAGTACTGGGAGGTGAAGACTTTGGAGTGAGATTAGGTCATGAAGACCAAGCCCTCATGAATAAGATTAATGTCTTTATAAAAGAGACCAAGAGAGCTCCCTCATTCTTTCCACCTTGTAAGACACTGGGATAAATTGGCAACCTGCAACTTAGGACTCTCGCCTGAACATGCTGGCATGCTGATGTAGGACTCCCAAACTCCAGAAATATGAGAAATAAATTATTATTATTTATAAGCTACCTAGTCCATGGTATTTTGTTACAGCAGCTGGTATAGAGTAAGAGAAGGGTATATAAGAAATGGATTTTAAAAACCTATAACCTTGAACACTAACACACACATATATAAAACTTTGTATCCCTCAAATGGAGAATAAATGCCTTTTTCCTATATTCATGAAACACAAAAAATGTAATAATTTTCTTGAGCATATAGAAACTACACAAATTAAAAGGTAACAAATTACACACCAGATATTCTGGTCAGAATCCAGTAAAATTAGGACTAAATAATAAAGTGACAAAATATCTTAATCAATCAGAAATTAAGAAACAGACCCCTAGGTAACCCATGGATCAAAGAGGAAATCAACAGAAAATTGCAAAACATCTTGAAGTCATTGAAAAATAGAATTCTTCATACTGACAACCCATGGGACACAGTAAAAACTGTGCTTGGAAAATGTACATTTAATTTAATTTTTTTCAATATTAAAGCAGAAAGACTATAAATGAAAAAAACTATTTGACAATTTTACGTAAAAGAGAAAAGAGTAACACAATTTGAAAGAAATGAAATTAATACATATAGAAGCTGAAATTAATGAAGCTGAAGATAAATAACGCAAATTAGTATAAAGAATAAATTCAAAAACTGTTTTTTTGTAATGATGAATAAAATAGTTAAACGTGTTGTTAACAAGAGAAGGGGTAAAGAGGGAGGGAGGAAAGTAGAGAGAGAGAGAGAAGGCTACACACAAAATTAGGAGAAAGGAGACACAGGCACAGAAAAGATGAAATTAAAGTAATACTTGCAACTCTATGGCAATGCATTTGAAAAGTTCTAAGAAATGAATGATTTCCTTATAAAAATATAAGTTGCCAAAATTGAAAATCCCTATAAATGGAAAACCTGAACAGATTAATTAACATAAAATTGCTGGTCCTTTCTGTTAAGTTTCACAGAACTTTTAACAGAAGAATGATGGGACAATGGGGCATACTGCCCAAATATCTCTGGCTTTGAGAATTTAGAGTCTGTTATAGCAGTCTATCCTGTAAACAGATAGTATCCAGTATAACTGAAAACATAAAAGCTACAAACCCCAGGATGCTAGGTAGAGCCAATAGCTGTAGCTCTTCAAGAGAAATCCTATCGAAGTGTATAGTTAAATGCAAGGATAAGCGCCAATGGGAAACACCAGGCCATAATTCTTGTACATGTGTTTATCTGAGATTAAGGGGCTATTCAACAGTTACTCCAAATCTAGATTGATTTAATTTTAGAAGAACTTGCTTTGATGTTGGCAGGAGGAAATTTTCATCATCCCATGAAGCCAACTGACTTACTGGTTTGTGCTGAATAGATAAAAACATGTTAATATTTCTCTATGCTGTACTCAGTACTCAACTGAATAAAGCTGTAGGCCATTCACCAAAGAAGATAAGTACTACTATTCATTATTGAAATGAAATAATCAAGCACAGCATGCACAAATTTTAAACCTATATTACTAGATTGGCATCATATTCTAAAAAAAACGGTATTTATAAATCTGTATTTTCTCTGAGACCCTAACTTGAATAGCTCTTCAGTGCCTCCTCCAACTTGCTGAGTAGCCCCGACATTAATAGGAGTTCGGCACTATACTTGATGAAGGTATGTGGTCTCACCACCACTTTAATAAAATATTCTAAGTAAAGAAAACAAATTTAAAAATACACACCTTGCAAAAAGTGTAGCCACCATATTCAGGGATATCAACATGCAAGAGTCTATTTCTATATTTATCGATTATCAAACAATTTTGGAAATGCTAATTTCTGCTATTTAAAACATATTCAATATATAACAGGCATATATATATGTATATATATATAGATAGATAGATAGAGAGAGAGAGAGAGAGAGAGAGAGAGAGAGAGAACATCTTTCTTGGAGTATAGTTGCTTCAAAGTGCTGTGTTAGTTTCTGCTGTATAACAAAGTGAATCAGCTATACATAAACATATATCTCCATATCTCTTCCCTCTTGGGTCTCCCTCCACCCTCCTTAACCCACCCCTCTAGGGGGTCACAAAGTACACAGCTGATCTCCCTGTGCTATGCAGCTGCTTCCCAGTAGCTATCTCTTTTATATTTGGTAGGGTATATATGTCAATGCTAGTCTCTCACTTCCCCCCAGCTTACCCTTCCCTCTCCCAGTGTCCTCAAGTCCATTTTCTATGACTGTGTCTTTATTCCTGTCCTGCCTCTAGGTTCTTCAGAACCATTTTCTTTTAGATTCCATATATATGTGTTAGCATACGGTATTTATTTTCTCTTTCTGATTTACTTCACTCTGCATGACAGACTCTAGGTCCATCTGCCTCACTACAAATAACTCAACTTCGTTTCCTTTTATGGCTGAGTAATATTCCACTGTATATATGTCCCATATCTTCTTTATCCATTCATCTGTTGATGGACACTTAGGTTGGTTCCACATCCTAGCTATTGCAAATACTGCGGCAATGAACATTGTGGTACATGACTCTTTTTGAATTATGGTTTTCTGAGTGTATATGCCAAGTAGTGGGATTGCTGGGTCATCTGGTAGTTCTATTTTTAGTTTTTTAAGGAAACTCCATACTGTTCTCCATAGTGGCTGAACCAATTCACATTCCCAGCAAATGTGCAAGAGGGTTCCCTTTTCTCCACACCCTCTCCAGCATTTATTGCTTGTAGATTATTTGGTGATGGCCATTCTGACTGGCGAGAAGTGATACCTCATTGTAGTTTTGATTTGCATTTCTCTAATGAATAGTGATGTTGAGCATCCTTTCATGCGTTTGTTGGCAATCTGTATATCTTCTTTGGAGAAATGTCTATTTAGATCTTCTGCCCATTTTTGGATTGGGTTGTTTGTTTTTTTTATATTGAGCTGCATGAGCTGCTTGTAAATTTTGGAGATTAATCCTTTGTCAGTTGCTTCATTTGCAAATAATTTCTCCCTTCTGAGGGTTGTCTTTTTGTCTTGTTTATGGTTTCCTTTGTTATGCAGAAGATTTTAAGTTTCATTAGGTCCCATTATTTATTTTTGTTTTTATTTCCATTTCTCTAGGAGGTGGGTCAAAAAGGATCTTGCTGTGATTTATGTCATAGAGTGTTCTGCCTATGTTTTCCTCTAAGAGTTTTATAGTGTCTGGCCTTACCTTTAGGTCTTTAATCCATTTTGAGTTTATTTTTGTGTATGGTGTTAGGGAGTGTTCTAATTTCATTCTTTTACATGTAGCTCTCCAGTTTTCCCAGCACCACTTACTGAAGAGGCTGTCTTTTCTCCACTGTATATTCTTGCCTCCTTTATCAAAAATAAGGTGACTAAACCCACGTATGTGCGTGGGTTTATCTCTGGGCTTTCTATCCTGTTCCATTGATCTATCTTTCTGTTTTTATGCCAGGACCATACTGTCTTGATTACTGTAGCTTTGTAAGATACTCTGAAGTCAGGGAGTCTGATTCCTCCAGCTCCTTTTCTTTTCTCAAGATTGCTTTGGCTATTTGGGGTCTTTTGTGTTTCCATACAAATTATGTAATTTTTTGTTCTAGTTCTGTGAAAAATGCCTGTGGTAGTTTGATAGGGATTGCCTTGAATTTGTAGATTGCTTTGGGTAGTAGAGTCATTTTCACAATGTTGATTCTTCAAATCCAAGAACATGGTATATCTCTCCATCTGTTTATATCATCTTTAATTTCTTTCATCAGTGTCTTATAGTTTTCTGCATACAGGTCTTTTGTCTCCTTAGGTAGGTTTATCCCTAGGTATTTTATTCTTTTTGTTGCAATGGCAAATGGGAGTGTTTCTTTAATTTCTCTTTCAGATTTTTCATCATCAGTGTATAGGAATGCAAGAGATTTCTGTGCATTAATTTTGTACCCTGCTAATTTACCAAATTCATTGATTAGCTCTAGTAGTTTTCTGGTAGCATCTTTAGGATTCCCTTTGTATAATGTCACGTCATTGGCAAACAGTGACAGCTTTACTTCTTCTTTTCTGATTTGGATTCGGTTTATTTCTTTTCTTCTCTGATAGCTGTGGCTAAAACTTCCACAATTATGTTCAATAACAGTGGTGAGTGTGGGTGACCTTCTCTTGTTCCTGATCTTAGTGGAAATGGTTTCAATTTTTCACCATTGAGAACAAAGTTGGCTGGGGTTTATCATATATGGCCTTTATTATATTGAGGTAGGTTCCCTCCATGCCTACTTTCTGGACAGTTTTTATAATAAGTGGGTGTTGAATTTTGTCAAAAGCTTTTTCTGCATCTATTGAGATGATCATATGGTTTTGTCGTTCAGTTTATTAATATAGTGTATCACATTGATTGATTTGTGTATATTGAAGAATCCTTGCATTCCTGGGATAAAAACCCCACTTGATCATGGTGTATGATCATTTTAATGTACTGTTGGATTCTGTTTGCTAGTGTTCTGTTGAGGATTCTGTTGAGATATTGGCCTGTAATTTTGCTTTTTGGGACATCTTTGTCTGGTTTTGGTATCAGCGTGTCAGTGGCCTCATATAATGATTATGGGAGTGTTCCTCCCTCTGCTATATTTCTGAAGAGTTTGAGAAGGATAGGTGTTAGCTCTTCTCTAAATGTTTGATAGAATTTGCCTGTGAAGCCACCTGGTCCTGGGCTTTTGTTTGTTGGAAGGTTTTTAATCACAGTTTCACTTTCAGTGTTTCTTCTTGTTTCAGTCTCAGAACAATGTGCTTTTCTAAGAATTTATGCATTTCTTCCAGGTTGTCCATTTTGTTGGCACATAGTTGCTTGTAGTAATCTCTCATGATCTTTTGTATTTCTGCAGTGTCTGTTGTTACTTCTCCGTTATCATTTCTAATTCTATTGATTTGAGTCTTCTCCCTTTTTTTCTTGATGAGTCTGGCTAGTGGTTTATCTATCTTGTTTATCTTCTCAAAGAACCAGCTTTTAGGGACTTCCCTGATGACACAGTGGTTAAGAATCCACCTGCCAATGCAGGTGACACAGGTTTGAGCCCTGGTCCAGGAAGATTCCACATACTATGGTGCAACTAAGCCCCTGCACCACAACTACTGAGCCTACATGCCTAGAGCTGGTGCTCCACAACAAGAGAAGCCACCACAATGAGAAGCCTGCACACTGCAACTAGAGATAGCCCACATGCAGCAATGAAGACCCAATGTAGCCAGAAATAAATAAATAAATTTTTAAAAAAGAAACAGCTTTTAATTTTATTGATCTTTGCTATTGTTTCCTTCATTTCTTTTTCATTCATTTCTGATCTGATCTTTATGATTTCTTTCCTTCTGCTAACTTTGGGGTTTTTTTGTTCTTCTCTCCCTAACTGCTTTAGGTATAAAGTTAGGTTGTTTATTTGAAATTTTTCTTGTTTCTTGAGGTAGGATTGTATTGCTATAAACTTCCCTTTTAGAACTGCTTTTGCTGCATCCCATAGGTTTTGGGTCATTTTGTTTTCAATATCATGTTTTTCTAGGTATTTTTTTGATTTCCTCTTTGATTTCTTCAGTAATCTCTGTTATTTAGTAGCACATTGTTTAGCCTCCATGTGTTTGTATTTCTTACAGTTTTTTTCCTTTAATTGATATCTAGTCTCATAGCATTGTGGTTGGAAAAGGTACTTGATACAATTTCAATTTTCTTATATTTACCAAGGCTTAATTTGTGACCCAAGATGTGATCTATCCTGGAGAATGTTCCATGAGCAATTGAGAAGAAAATGTATTCTGTTGTTTTTGGATGGAATGTCCTATAAATATCAGTTAAGTCAACCCTGTATAATGTGTCATTTAAAGCTTGTGTTTCCTTATTTATTTTCATTTTGGTTGATCTGTCCATTGGTGAAAGTGGGGTATTTAAGTCCCCTACTACTATTGCGTTACTGTTGATTTCCCCTTTTTTGGCTGTTAACATTTGCTTATGTATTGAGGTGCTCCTATGTTGGGTGCATAAATATTTACAATTGTTATATCTACTTTGGATTGATTCCTTGATCATTATGTAGTGTCCTTCTTTGCCTCTTGTAATAGTCTTTAAAGTCTAGCTTGTCTGATATGAGTTTTGCTACTTCAGCTTTCTTTTGATTTCCATTTGGATGGAATATCTTTTTCCATCTCCTCATTTTCAAACTGTATGTGTCCCTATGTCTGAAGTGGGTCTCTTGTAGACAGCATATATATGGGTATTGTTTTTATATCCATTCAGCCAGTCTATGTCTTTTGGTTGGAGCATTTAATCTATTTACATTTAAGGTAATTATTGATATGTATATTTCTATTACCATTTTCTTAATTGCTTTGGGTTTGTTTTTGTAGATCTTTTCCTTCTTTTGTGTTTCCTGCCTAGAGAAGTTCCTTTAGCATTTGTTGTAAAGATGTTTTGTCGGTGCTGAATTCTCTTAACCTTTCCTTGTCTGTAAAGGTTTTAATTTCTCTATCGAATCTGAATGAGATCCTTGCTGTGTAGAGTAATCTTGGTTATAGGTTTTTCCCTTTCATCACTTTAAATATGTCCTGTCACTCCCGTCTGGCTTGCAGAGTTTCTGCTGAAAGATCAGCTGTTAACCTTATGGGGATTCCCTTGTATATTATTTGTTGCTTTTCCCTTGCTGCTTTTAATATTTTTTCTTTGTATTTAATTTTTGATAGTTTGATTAATATGTGTCTTGGCGTTTTTCTCCTTGGATTTATCCTGTATGGGACTCTGTGCTTCCTGGACTTGACTGACTTTTTCCTTTTCCATATTAGGGAAGTTTTCAAATATAATCTCTTCAAATATTTTCTCAGTCTTTCTTTTTCTCTTTTTCTTCTGGGACCCCTATAAATTGAATGTTGGTATGCTTAATGTCCCAGACCTCTTTGAAACTGTCCTCAATACTTTTCATTGTTTTTTCTTTATTCTGCTCTGCAGTAGTTATTTCCATTGTTTTATATTCCAGGTCACTTATCCATTCTTCTGCCTCAGTTATTCTGCTACTGATTCCTTCTAGAGAATTTTTAATTTCATTTATTGTGTTGTTCATCATTGTTTGTTTGCAGTTAAGTTCTTCTAGGTCCTTGTTAAACGTTTCTTGTATTTTCTCCATTCTATTTCCAAGATTTTGGATCTTTACTATTATCTTTACTATTAGTACTCTGATTTCTTTTTCAGGTAGACTTCCTATTTCCTCTTCATTTGTTGGTCTGGTGGGTATTTACCCCTTGCTCCTTCATCAACTGTGTTTTTCTCTGTCTTCTCATTTTGTTTAACTTACTATGTTTGGGGTCTCCTTTTTGCAGCCTGCTGGTTCGTAGTTCCCATTGTTTTTGGTGTCTGCCCCCAGTGTGTAAGGTTGGTTCAGTGGGTTGTGCAGGTTTCCTGGTAGAGGGGACTGGTGCCTGTGTTCTGATGTGTGGGGCTGGATCTTGTCTTTCTGGTAGGCAGGGCCATATCCAGTGTGTTTTGGGGTGTCTGTGAACTTAGTATGATTTTATGCATCCTCTCTGCTAATGGGTGGGGTTGTGTTCCTGTCTTGCTAGTTGTTTGTCATGGGGTGTCCAGCAATGGAGCTTGCTGGTTCTTGAGTGGAGCTGGGTCTTAGCTTTGAGACCAAGATCTCTGGGAGAGCTCTCGCTGATTAACATTACATGGGGCCAGGAGGTCTCTGATGGGCCAGTGACCAGAACTTGGCTCTCCCACTTCATAGGCTCAGGCCTGATGCCAGGCCAGAGCACCAAGACAGCTCAGAAGAAAAGGAAGAAAAAAATGAAAGAAAAAATAATACATAAAAAATAAAAATTTAAAAAATAAGGAAGACAGCAGCCAAACCAATAAACCAATCCACCATTGATAAGAAGCACTAAAAACTAAACTAAACGAAGATAAACATAAATATCAGAAACAGATCAGTTTCAGACAGCAAACCCAAAGTCTACAGTTGCTCCTAAAATCCACCACCTCAATTTTGGGATGATTCGTTGTCTCTTAAGGTATTCCACAAATGCAGGGTACATCAAGTTGATTGTGGGGATTTCATCTGTTGCTCCTGAGGCTCCTGGGAGAGATATCCCTTTCTCTTCTTTTCACACAGCTCCTGGGGTTCAGCTTTGGTTTTGGCCCTACCTCTGCATGTAGGTCACCTTCAGGCATCTGTTCGCCATCCAGAGAGGAGGGAGTTAAAGCAGTGCCTGACTGGGGGGTCTGGCTCACTCAAGCTGGGGGAAGGGATGGGTATGGTAGTCATAATTGGAATGTGGAGCGAGCCTACAGCGGCAGAGGTCAACGTGATGTTGCAACAGCCTGAGGCTGCTGTGAGCTGTGGATGACAGCCAGTGGTGGTAAGGATTGTGAAGCTGGTCACTAGTAAATATCTTATGCATAACGGTAAGCAATTTCTTTATACTACTGTTCACCAGGTACCATGACTCATGAGCAGGTCACTCTTTACCTAAGGTTGTATGGCATCATCTGCTACTAGGTCACTGTCTTAGCTACTGACCCTCTGTTCTGCTGGATACAGCTGTCCTTTGTGGACGGTTTCTGTCAATTCTCTAAACTAAGGGAGGGATAGCTTCTCCAAATATTATTAGAAGCAGTTATTCAGAGTTTAGCATACTCAACTTCAGAATCCCTAGAACTGTCCAGGGAACTATCAGCTTCTTCTAATGTCAAGGGTAATAATACTCACATCCCCAGCCCCTTCACCACTTGAAGTATACCATGCCTCTAGAGGCCCAAGTTGCTTTTGACCCCAGTGACAATTCCCTTACCCTATTAAGATCAATGAGCAGACATTTGTTTCATGTCATCAAAACTAATTCTATCACTGCAAAACTAAAAATTCTTCCCTCCCCTAAGAAACAGAGTATGTCCCTAAAGGAATTTAACAATTTAATTCTCTAGTCTAACAGTAAAAATTGCTTACAGATTTGAAAGCTGAAGTCTTTCAAACATGTAATAAAAAATATTAAGGTCCAATCAGCTGGCACACCTCATGACAACACTAGATTCTGAAGAAAGAGATTGGCATTTAGGTCCCTAATAAATCAAAGAGTAAATATTTTCCCTTTCATACCCTGGAGTCTATTGACAAACATTGTGATCTTCTTACAAAACTGGTCTTGTATTTTACATAGAAATATTTTTTTAAAGTTCAAGATAGAATAATTTAATGAAGTGATGTCTAAAGTTTATCTGAATATTTAAATCTATTTAAATCTATAAAAATTAAATGAACCTTAATGTTTACACAATTATTCAATTTTTTTCATTGTTACCACACTTAGAAATCAGTACCTTTGACCACTGACCATTGACAAAGAGCTGGTTATAATACAACTTCACTTTCCATGACAAAGATGGATCATGATATTTCTTCAAGTGACTGATCATCTGATGAGTGATTATGGATACTCTAGGGACACCTGTATTATTATAAACATTTTGCAATTCATTTTTAACATTTAAAATCACTGTGAAAATCTGGTATTTTAATATTTTGATAAAAGCTCCAGGTGTTCTTAAAATGTACCTTTCCATACTTTTTGGTTTAAAATATTTCATAAGATATATTTTTATTTTTGCTTATTTATTCTACTATACCACATGTAAGCAAATTTTTTTGATCCTTCTACTTTTTTTTGTAAGTCAAATATAGGCCAGATGCTCATGTGGACAAGGCTGCTTGTATTGATGTGTTCAAAGACCTCCAGGTCAACAGCATGACAATATGTTACAAAAATCCCCTTGCCTCTCATCTCCAATTTTCCCACAGTTTGTAACTGCTCCAGAGTTTCTCAATCTTTAGGACTCTTTATGAACTTTCTCCTTGAAAATCTCCCAAACACCCCATTCACATGGACTCTTTTCTCTTCTTTTCCCCATGCAACTAGTGCCACCTTCCTGTCATTTCACTGAAATTCCTGAATACATCCATCAATTGCCTCAGGCCAAAAGACTGGGTGCCTGTGTGACCACCAATATTTCATTTCTTCTCACAGAGAAATGCATTGAGACTACTGGAAAGAAGTTTTCTCAGTCTAACTGCTTTCCCACTGTAAAATCCCAGTAGAGCCATTCTAGGGTATAAAATTGTCTACCTCTAGATTATGCAGATCAAGAGATTGCTTTATATATCTAAATCTTGGTGCTTGGTGGTTGGAAGCACAATGTATGCAGATACATGTATTGACAAACATCCTCAATGTTTCCAGCATTCTGATATATTCTTTGAGCTAGGGTGGTAAAATCTATTCACACTGCAGTTCCCTTAGCTCAAATCTTAAGGAGCAAAAATTAGATTGAGGAGTTGCACTCTCTCAAGCTGGTCCACACGCAGCCTCCTGTAATTCATAAAGTGTTTTTACAGTATACAAATCCAGCAGCTTCTGTGCCAGGTCAGAATCCTAGGGTCCCATACTTTCATGAGTTTTACCTCCAGAAATCTCACCAAGTTCTTAAGGTAAAGAGCCAATAAAAATCACCTTGTACTTCTAGCAAGGGGAGGGCAAAAATAACCATTCTGAAATATGCCCAGAATGTTCTCCACAATGAAAGCCTACTCTTCAAAGGAAAAGACTTTACCAGAGCCTCATCCACCCTGGAGGAAGGGCAATTAGCCAACTCAAGCCCCCTCTAGTTTTTATGTCTCACCTAGGTGGGGAAAAAATGCTGAGAAACATTTCTGAAAGTCACAGCTCAGGGATTCAAGCCCACTAAAAGAGTGAGATTTAATCATAAGATTACAGACTTTTTCCCTTCCTCCGCACATTACCACAACATAAAAGGACCCATGTAATAGCAGTGGATTATATTTGAAATAAATGTAAAACATAATCTATTTAAGATTTAGTTCTTAGTGGGCCCAAAGACAACAGGGAAAACAAGGATACTGGAGGAATCTGAAGCCTCTGGTAACTACAGCTACAGCAAACATGAAACACAGATGAACTTCAAGCCAGATTAATGTAAAACCTCACATAGTGCCCATGTGTCTCAGTTTTTATTACCTAATAGATCATGACTGACTTTCAACAACAAAATAACAAGGCATTCTAAATGGCATGAAAAGAAACACAGTCTGACGAGACAAAGGAAGTGTTAGAAGCTGACTCATAAATAGCATCGATGTAAAATAACTATGATCAGTATGTTAAAGTCTCTAATGGAAGAAGTAGACAACATGCAAGGACAGATGGATAATGTAAGGAGAGAAAAAAAAAACCCTAAGAAAAAGACAAAATGATATGTTAGAATCAACACTGAAGAATGCATTTGATGGGTACATCAGTAGGTTAGACATGGCTGAAGAAATAATCATTAAGCTTGAAGATATGTCAACAGAAACTTCCTAAACTAAAATGCAAACAGAAAGAATTAAAAAGATAAATAAAGAGAGAAAGAAACAGAAGAAATATTGGAGATAATAACAGCTTAAATTTTTTGGAAATTAATGACAGACAACAAAACATAGATCAAGGACGCTTAGAGAACACTGGAAAGGATAGATATCAAAAGAATCTACATCAAGCCATATTCGAATTTTAGAAAACCAGACCAAAGACAAACAGTAAATCTTAAAAGCAGCCTGAGGGGTGAGAAACACCTTACCTATAGAGGAACAAGGATCAGTTACATCAGACTTCCTGTCACAAAGCATGCAAGCAAGAAGGTAGTGGAATGAAATATTTAAAGTCTTGAAAGAAAAAAAATGCACCGACCCAGAATTCTATATCCACTGACCCAAAATTCACTTCAAGAGTGAAAGAGAAATCAAGAATTTCTCAGATAAACAATAACTGAAGGAATTTGTCTCCAGTAAAGAAGCCTGCAATAAATGTTAGAAGACCTTCTTCACAGAGTAGGAAAGTGGCATAGGTCAAAACTCAGATCTTCATAAAGAAAGGAGAAGTGGCAGAGAAAACTCATTAAGGTAAAATAAATAATTTTTTGGTATTCTTCTTAATTGATCTAATAGACAACAGTTTGTCTAAATTAATAGTAGTAACAAAGTACTGGGTGGTTATAGTGTATGGTTAAGTTAAGTGGCTAAGAGTAATGTTATAAGGGAAGGGGAGGAGAAGTTGGAAACACTAGGTTAGCAAATACTTGCACTATTAGTGAAGCAGTATAGTGTTTGAAACTAAATTATATTAGTTGTAAAGGTATAAGCTCTAAAACAAGCAAAATTAAAAAAACTTAATTGATAAGGTAAGAGAGGAGAGAAAAAGGAATCTACAAAATACTCATCTAAAACTAGAGAAAGCAGAAAAGGAATGTAACATAAAAAAGAAACAGAACAAATGCAGTGAATAGAAATTAGGCACAAATATTTTTGATATTAATCCAACAATAACCACTTTAAATGTCAATGGTCTAAATACATCAATTAAAAGTAGAGTGCATACTTATTTGCAGGGCAGGAATAGAGACACAGACATAGAGAATGGACCTGTGGAAACGGGGAGGGTGGGGAGAGACGAGGGGAGGGATGAATTGGGAGATTGGGATTCACATATATGCATTGCCATGTGTAAAACGGATAGGCTAGTGGGAACCTGCTGTATAGCACAGGGAGCTCAGCTTGGTGTTATGTGATGACCTAGATGGGTGGGATGGGGGGGTGGGAAAGAGGTCCAAGAGGGTGGGGATATATGTACACATATAGCTGATTCACTTCATTGTATAGCAGAAACTAACACAGCATTGTAAAGCAACTATACCCCAATTAAAAAAAAAAAAAACTATATGTTGCCTATAAAAACTATATAGAAACAGAGAGGTCTCCACTGTTATAGTAACTCCTCTTTCAATTATTAGCAGATCAAGCAGGAAGAAAATCAGTAAGGATATATTTGAACTAAAAGTACCAAGATTGTTCAGCAGTATCTTACAAAACTAAACATAGTCATCTACCCAATCCAGTAGTCGTGATCCTAGGCTTTTACTCAGTTGAGTTTAAAACTTATGTCCATACAAAAACCAGCACAGGAATATTTATATCAGCTTTATTCATATGGTCAAAAGGCAGAAGCAACCAAGATGTCCTTCAACAGGTGAATGGATATGTGTGGTACATCTGTAAAGTGAGATATTACCATGTGATAAAAGAAATGAGTTATCAAGCCACAGAAGGACTTGAAAGAAACTTAAATACATCTTAAGTGAAAGAAATCAGTCTAAAAAAGCTACCTACTTTATGATTCAAATTATATGACATTGTGGAAAAGGCAAAACAATAAAAACAGTAAAATGGTAAGTGGTTGCCATGGGTTCAGGGAGTGGGAAGAAGGAGAGTAGGCAAAGCAGAGGAGATTTTTTAGGGCAATAAAACTATTTTGTGTGTTCTGTAATGAATACATGCCCTTATGTATTTGTCAAAACCCATGCAACTTTATAGCATAACGAATGAACCTTAGTTTATGCAAATTTAAAAATATCACTTGGGATGTTTGAGGAATCTCAGGAAAGCATGCAGAATGCGACAAAAGAATCTTAGTCTATTACAGCTTCACTGAAGTGGGTATGGGAAGGGTGGTAACCTGAGTAACTATGGAAATGAGTGGTGTACATAAGACCAAAGGCAAAAGGGACTGCATATAAGCAATGTACTCTAGTTCAAAAGGTTGTTTACTACAGAGATATGGATGAACAATTCTGATATTGTTATTCAAAAATACTGGAATTGAACCATTAAAAAAATGGATGGCAGATAACAGGATCCAAGTTTCTCATTGTTGGAGTGGGAATTTATAGATAAGCAAAAAATGAGGCCAGAATATCCATATGGTAATGTATTAGAGTTGGGAATACCAGCAGACTTCATATTCAACTTAATATAGTTAAAGATAGTTTTACATGTAGAAATATTTATTGACATATGTATATACATAGGTTATACACAAACATATCTTTCTTTGCTCTATCAGCTGAGCAGAAAGAGCTTAAAAGAAATGACACCCAATAGTAACAAGCACACCTACTGCCCAGAGCTTGGTGTCTAATACCAGTCTCTAATTAAAAAAAAAAAAAAAAAAATCCTTATAAATAACAAAATCAGAGATCCTTGGAGAATTCCCTGATTCTAGAACTAGAGCTGGAAATATTCGAGATGAGCCTGAAGCATCTTATAATGCCATAAACAATGAAGTGCTCAAACACACATACACACACACGCACACGCACACACACACACACATGCAAAGAGATGAGGTATGTCAAAGGGGAATAGGAGCCAACTGAAAGATTCCCAATGGCCAGGATGGAAAAAATTGAGCTATAAAATTGATAGGCATAATAATCCTATATATAAAATAAATACTATGCATCCATACTGATGTATAAAAATGATTAAATAATTAATAATTGAGAAGAAATAAATTTTCCGTGTAGAAGAATTTCAAATAAATTATGTAGATACTTCATTCTAAAGGTGACTTCCCTCTAAAAGAATACAGTATAAAAAGGAGGAAATAAAAGTGTAACTCTATAGTGGAGAAACCTGACAGAAACTACTTTAGCCAGGTGACCAAGGTCAACGTCAACAGTCATAAATCATGTTGATACTATATACCTTTGATATGATATGATCACACTTTATCTCAGTGGTCTTCCTTTCCAGAAGCCATAATCTCAGTCTAACAAGAAAAAGCATCAGACAGATTCCTATAAAAGGAACACACTTGATCAATACTCCTCAAAACTGTCAAGGTTCCCAAAAACAAGGAAAATCTGAAAAACTGTCACACTCAAGAGGAATCTAAGGGAAGATAATGATTAAATGCAGTGTGATGTCATGGATAGAATCCTGGAATATGAAATAATACTAGGTAAAAAGGAAATCTGAATCATCTATAGACTCTAGTTAACAATATTGGTTCATTGCTAAAACTGTAAAATACCAATGTAAGATATTAATAATAGTGAAGACTGTGAGGGGGTGCTATATGGGAATTAAATTATTACTCAATTTCTCTATAAATATTAAACTATTCTAAAAATAATGTCTATTAGTTTAAAAGCAAATGAGGAATAGCTCAAGGTAAGGTAAAGATAAAGATTCTTCTCACAATTTAAATGAACACAATGCATTTAATGGTGCCCCTTAATTTAACAACAGAGACCTACAAATTTAACATACAATTAAATTCATGATGATAGTCCAAATGAACATGATTAAATATTCTGGATGTGCATAACCAAGAGAAATTGAAATAACTGAAATTATGCTTTTTGGTCAAGAATATAGCTTAGTTGCATTCCATTAAAACCTTTAGTACCTGGAAATTGACCTGGAAAAATTTAAAAACAATTCAGATAAACTATAACATAGACTATAATTAAGCTTTAAAGGGCCAATTTTAAGATTCAATTAGAGGGCATCTAATATGGGTATGTAAATTATGTGAGACAAAGTATAGTATTCAAAGTAATCTTTTTCATAAAATACAGTAAGATAAGAGATTGTGAATATTAGAGTGTTAACTACTTCAGGGATTTATAACATGATGATCAGCAAATTCAAGAATTAAAATCAAACTGAGACTTTAGTGGCTCTAAGAAATAAAGCTGATAAACTGGTAGCTAAGCACTCCAAGTTCTGCTTTTGACTCAAATTTTACAATTATTGCTGCTGAATGAACAAAGAATATATTTGTTTTATTAAAATAACAATGAGGTTTTTTTACTCTCAAAAGATATTTTTGGTGTGACATCAGCATCGTGTGGCAAAACACATCCCTTGTTTTTTCATCTCAAAAACAAAAATTCAACATCCATCCACAAACAAAAGTACCTTTAAGGGAACTGTATACCAGCACCATTTGTCAAGGAACCAGGAGTCGTCTTGCCCAACAATGCATTGGGAAACAGGCAGACAGGACTCAGTCCTGGTTATGGACCCTGCAGTAGCCCATAAGCCAACTCCAGCCACTCTAAGCTGTGGTGTGGGAGCCCCTGGAGATCATTAACTTAAAAAATCACCCACAGACAAAAGAGCCTTTGTGGAAGTCCAGGTTTCCAGAGAAGTTCCAGCACTATGTTGGACAAAAAAATACAAGTTTGGATGTGTTGGAGTGGGTAAGAGAAAGAGTTGACTTTGCTAGATCATACCTCCCCCAAAGTTACACAGTTTAGTGACAGGAGAGATTATCCTTGACCCATGATTTCTCCTGCAGGGGGAAAGGAGAACTAGTAAGTAAGTACCCAGCTTCCCCATCTGTGCTGAAGACTGCCAAATGGGCTCATTTCTCTCTAGCCATACCTGGAGTACTGATCATGAGCTAAATGACTAGTGTGTGGGAAGTAGCAGGAAGAAGAGAAGAGAGAACTCCCGGGAAATATTAAAAGAATGTAGACACTGTTGTGTTACTGATTCCATCAAGAAGCTTGCCCATAAGGCACTGAGAATGCCTCACTCATGGGCCCCCTCAACTGGCTGTGGGCACTGCCAGTGCTCCAAATGCCTCACCCACACACATTCCACCGCCCTGGCCAGCTCCCTGTGTATGCTCCAGATGGCGGTGGTAAGAGCAAGCTTTGTCAGTCAGCTAGTGAGTGCATGTAGAAAGCTGGCTGAATCTGCAGACCAGGGAGAGACCACAAACTTGAGCTTTAGTGTCACCTTTGGGGAAACAAAAGAGAGGCTGTCAGCACTCAGCCTCATGTATTGCAGGATAAAAGGAGGCGTAGGAGCTTAAGAATCCTGCAACAAGAGAGAGCAAGATATGTGGAGCAGTTGTATCTATAGAAGGTCTAAGAAAGCCTCAGGATCTCTAGCAGGATTGAAGGAAGTTATTTCTCCACCCCACCCCCCCAACAAAGGCACTTAGTAAAGAGAGGAGGTGGCTGCTACTTCATATGCAAGAACAACAATGCAAAACTTCAAGTTACACAAAAAATCAAGGTACAATAAAGAATCACAATAATCTTCTGGTAACCACACCCAAAAACATGGAGATCTGCAATTTACCAGGTAAAAAATTCAAAATAGCTGTTTTAAGGAAGCTCAATGAGCTACAAGAAAACACAGAAGGATGATTCAACAACATCAGGAGAACAATACACACAAAAAAGAGAATTTTAAGAGAGACAGAAATCATAAAAAAGAATCAAACAGAAAACCTGCAACTGAAGAAAACAATGAATGAAATGAAAATGCAAAGAAAACCCATCAACAATGGAACTGATCAAGTGAAAAAAGAAATCTGTGAGACTGAATAAAGGACTCTGAAATTATCTAGTCAGAGGAGAATAAAAAAGAATTCTAAAAAGGTGAAGAAAGCCTGCTTGATCTATGGGATATCATTAAAAGAAAAAAATTTCAAAATAATTGGAGTTCCAGGAAAAGATAGGGAGAAGGAGGTCAGGAAGTTTATTTAGAGACATGATGGCTGATAACTTCCCAATCTGGGGAGAGATTTGGATATCCAAGTTCATGAATCTCAGAGGTCACAAAGCAAAACCAACTTAAAGAGATCCTCTCCAAGGTACATTGTAATAAAACTCAAAAATCAAAGACAAAGAGAGAATCTTAAAAGAAGCAAGAGAAAAGAAGCTTGTAACTTATAAGGGAACTCCCATAGGTTGTCAGCAGATTTCACAGCAGAACACTTATAGGATACGAGAAGGTAAATGATATATTCAAACTGTTTAAAGAAAAAAACTGTCAATCAAGAATATGTTGCCCAGCAAAGTTGTATTTCAGAAATAAAGGAAAGACAAAAACTTTCCCAGAAAAACAAAACCTGAGGGAATCCATCGTCACTAGCCTGTATTACAAGAAATACTGAAAGACTTCTTGAAGCTGAAATGAAAGAATAGTAATTAGTAAGATGAAAATATACAACACAATGATAAAGGTAAGTATATACTCAATTCAGAACTCTAATACTATAATGTGATAGAGTGTTAAACACTTAACTGCAGTGAAATGAAGAATGGACAAGAGTATTAAAAATAACTATAGCTACAGTAATATGTTAGTGAATAAACAATATGAAAAGAACCAAATTATGAAATTTAAAAAAAGGAGGGAGTAAAAGCGTAGTTTTTTATGGAATTGAAGTTATTATCAATGTAAAATAGACTGTTATATCTGTAAGATGGAAAAAGATATTCCATGTAAGTAGAAACAAAATAGAGAGCAGGGGTAGCTATAGTTATATCAGAAAAAAATAGAATTAAGCCAAAAACTGTAACAAGAGACAATGGAGATCATGATATAATTATAAAGGGGCCAATTCATTACGAGGATAAAATAGTAAATGTATATGTGCCCAATATCAGAACACCCAAATATGCTATACAAATACTAACAGATCTGAAAGGACAAATAGACAACAACACAATAATAGTAGGGGATTTCAATACACCACTTTCAACAATGGATACTTTGGACAGAAAATCAATGAGATAACATTGGACTTGTACCAAACTTTAGACCAAATGGACCTAACAGACATGTGCAGAACCTTCCATCCAATAGCAACAGAACACAAATTCTTCTCAAGCACATATGGAATATTTTCCTGGATAAATCACATGATAAGTCACAAAACAAGTTCTTAGCAAATATAAGAAGACTGAAATCATAGTAAGTATCTTTTCCAAAACTCAGTGGTATGAAATTAAAATGAAACTAAAAATCAGTGACAGGAGGAAAGCTGGAAAATTCACCAATATGTGGCGATTAAACAATATGCTTCTAAATAAGCAATGGGTCAAAGAAGAAATCAAAAGAAAAATCAAAATATCTTGAAACAAATAAAAATGGAAATTCAACATAGAAAACTTATGGGATGCAGCAAAAGCAATGCTAAGAGGGAGATTTTAGCAATAAATGTCCACAATAAGTAACAACCGAATTTTACACCTCAAGAACCTAGCAAGAGACGAACTAACTAAGCTCATATAAGCAAAGGGAAAGAAATAAACATCAGAGCAGAAATAAATGAAATAAAGACCAGAAAAACGTTAGAAAAGATCAAATTAAACTAAGACTAGATTTTTTTATATACAAAAAAGGAAACCTTTACATAAACTCACTAAGAAACAAAGAGGACATAAATAAATAAAATCGTCAATGAAAGAGACGTTACAACTGATCTAACAGAAATATAAAAGATCATGAAAGATTCTGAACAAGTATATATCAACAAATTGGGGAACCTTGAAGAAATGGATAAATTCCTAGAAACATACAACCTACCAAGATGAAATCATGAAGATATAAAAAATCTGAACAGACCAATAATGAGTAAGAAGGTTTAATCAATAATCAAAATCCTCTCAAGGATGGAAAGCCCAGGACAAAATTGTTCCATCAGTGAATTTTACTAAACATTTAAAGAAGTAATGTCAATCCTTCACAAATTCTTCTCAAAAATTTCAGAAGAGGGAACACCCCCAAATTCATTTTATGTGGTTAGTAATAACCTGATACCAAAGCCAGATAAGGACACTACAAGGAAAGAAAACTACAGACCAATATCCCTGATGAACACAAATGTAACAACTCTCAACAAGATATTAGCAAAGTGTATTCAACAACACATGAAAAAGACCATACAACATCAACAAGCAGGAATTTTCCCTATGATGCAAGGATGGTTCAACACATGCAAATCAATAAATGTGGTACACCATATTAATAGAATGAAAGATCAAATCGTGATTATCTCAATAGATGCATAAAAAGCATTTGACAAAATACAACATATTTTATGGTTAAAAACAATCAACATATTGGGTGTAGAAAACATTCTTCAACATAATAAAGGCCATATATGATAATCCCACAGCCAACATCATACTCAATAGTCAAAGTATGAAAGCTTTTCCTCTAAGATCAGGAACAAGATAAGGGTGCCTATTCTCACCACTTCCATTCAACAAAGTACTGGAAGTCCTACCTAGCACAATCAGGCAAGAAAATAAACAAAATATACATAAATCAGATAGGAATAGGTAAAATATATTTTGTTTGCAGATGATATAATCTTATATACAGAAAATCCTAAATTCTGCTCCCAAACTATTAGAACTAATAAATAAATCAGTAAAGTTACAGGATACAAAGTCCATATACAGAAATCAGTTATATTTCTAAACACTACAATATCTGAAAAAAAATAAAGAAAATAGCCTCATTCACAATTGCATCAAAAATAATAAAATACTTTGGAATAAATTTAAAAAAGGAAATGAAAGATTAGTATACTGAGAACTATTTACAAGGTTTTGATGAAAGAAATTTAAAAAGACATAAACAATTGGAAAGATATCCAAAATTTATGGATAGCAAGAATTAATATTAAAATGTCCATGCTACCCAAAGCCATCTATAGATTCAATGCAATCCCTATTAAGATTCCAAAAGCATTTTCTAAAGAAATGGAAAAATCAATTCTAAAATTTGTGTGGAACCACAAAGACATTGAAGAGCCAAAGCAGTCCTGAGAAAGAAGAACAAAGCTGGAGGCATCTCACTTCCTAATTTCAAACTATATTACAAAGTTATTAACAGTCAAAACAGTATGGTACTGGCATAAAAATCAACACATAGACCAATGGAACAGAAGAAAGAGCCAAGAAACAAATCCCCATACACTGTAGTCAACTAATATTTGATAAGGGACCCAAGAATACTCAATGGAAAAAGAAGAGTCTCTACAATAAATGGTGTGGGGAGTGTTGGATAACCACATGCAGAATGAAATTGACCCCTATCTTCCATCACTTACAAAAATTAACTCAAATGGACTAAAGACTTAGAAATAAGATCTGACCACAAAACTCCTAAAAGAAAATGCAGGGGAAAAGCCCCTTGATATTGGTCTTGGCAATGATTGTTTGATATGACACCAAAAGCACAAGCAACAAAAGTAAAACTTAATTAATAAGTCAGACTACATCAAACTAAAAAGCTTCTGCACAGCAAGTCATATAACTGATAAGGGGCTAATATTCAAATTATAAAAAGAGTTCTTACAACTCAAAAGCAATAATAATAATAATAAATAACCCAAGCAATGTGATTGTTTTTAATGGGCAGAAGTACTAGATAGACATTTTTCCAAAGGAGACATACGAATTACCAACAGGTACATGAAAAGGTGCTCAACATCACTAATCATCAGGGAAATGCGAATCAAAACCACAATGAGATATCATCTCATACCTGTTACAATAGTTATCAAAAAGACAAGAGATAAGTGTTGGTGAGGGTGTGGAAAAAAGAGAATGATGGGAGTGTGAACTGGTACAGCCACTATGGAAAACAGTGTGCAGGTTCCTCAAAAAAATAAAAATAGAAGTGCATATAATCCAGCATTTTCACTTCTGGGTATATATCTAAAGGAAATTCAAATAGGATCTTGAGGATGCATCTGCTTTCTCATGTTCGTTGCAGTATTATTCATAATAGCCAAGATATGGAAACAACCTAAGTGCTTGTCAACAGATGAATGGATAAAGGTGTGACAGATACATAGATAGATAGATAGATAGATAGATCTGAAAGTTCAGAACATATTAATTGGAACAGAAATATAAACATATCCAAAGGTAAAAAAACATAACAATACTCAATATTGGAAATTTAATTCTCCCTAATATAATTAGTTTATGCTTATGATTCATAAACTATTTTATATTCTTCTATGCTTATGTATTATATATGTAACAAGCAGAAAAGTTCTTAGTTATGGCTATCAGCACACAGGAATTTTCTACAAATGTTTCTGTAGTCAGAATTTCATTTGCCGTGCCCGTGACTCATCAGAGGACTGGCAATATCTGGATTCATCACAGGAAAGATTCTCAGGAAGTTTTATATAAGCATACACACACACACACGCACACACACACACACAGGAAAATATTCTTCAGCCATGAGAATTAAGGAAATCCTGCTATTTTGTAATAGCATGGTTGGACCTTGAAGGTGTTATGCTGAATGAAATAGATAGCAGAAGACAAATGCTATATGATATCACTTATATGTGGAATCTAAAAAAGCTGAACTTGTACAGATACTAAATTGGTGGTTACCAGGGTCTACAGGGTGGGGAAATAAGGAGAGGCTGGTCACAGGGTACAAACTTCTAGCTATAAGACAAATAATTTCTGGGGATCTCATGTTCAGTATGATGATTATAGTTAAAAATACTATATAGTTCAAAGGTGCTATTTTCTTACCACAAAAAAATAATGATCATTATATGAAGTGATGGAATTATTACCTGATGTTAATGTGGTGATCATTTTTCAATATGTAAATGTCTCAAATCAACACATTGTATACCTTTAACTCACACAATGTTATATGTGAGCTACATCTCAATAAAACTGGAAAAAATAACCTTTTCAAATGAGAAGGGAATTATTTCTATTTTACAGTTGAGGTAACTGAGATTTCAAAAATTATTTGTTTAAAGTTGAACCAAAAGTTGAACCCAAATCCCTAGCACCCTAACACACATTAGATACAAATGATTCTCTCCATGGGTAAGGGTATTCCAAACTATTTACTTCAGAATAAACATATTATTGCACTCTTACTACATGACAGGTTCTGTGTCCTTTGCTAGTAATACAGAGATTAATAAAATGCAGACTTAATCTCTCAGCAGCCTTAGATCAGGCAAAAATGTTTGTTAAATGTTGAAAGAAAACTAATAAGCTTCAGATAATCTGGATTCCACAATTATGGATTTCTTGATTCAGATACAGGCAATGTGATGCTTCTCACATCACAACAATTTTACTGTAGTTCATAATGCAGAGGAATTATTCTGGATATGTAATATTGTTTGTCAAAGCTAGACATGCTAATAAATAAACAAAATATTTTCCTGCAACATCATCCAATTAAAAATCCACAAATCAATGCTGAGGTGTTGGAAAACAAATCACTTTTTTTTTTTTTTTTTTTGCGGTACGCAGGCCTCTCACTGTTGTGGCCTCTCCTGTTGCGGGGCACGGGCTCCGGATGCGCAGGGTCAGCGGCCACGGCTCACGGGCCCAGCCGCTCCACGGCATGTGGGATCCTCCCAGACTGGGGCACGAACCCGTGTCCCCTGCATCAGCAGGCGGACTCTCAACGACTGCGCCACCAGGGAAGCCCAAAAACAAATCACTTTTGATGCTTAAGAGATTATCTGTATTTCTTGAATGAGAAAGCAATAAAGAACTGATCAATTTTCTTATAATCTACTTAGAATATTTAGCAACTAGTTTTATTTTCAAAAGTAGCATAATATAGAAATTTGGCTTACAGCATTTTTATGATTAACTGTGTACCTTAATATGAAGGTATATGAAAAAATGCTTAATCTGGTTAATTTCCATTCAACATATGGGGCTCTTATTGTCTTTATATGATATCAGAAAGTCTCCATACAGGAAAATACATATATGTGCTCAATAAAAGAAAAAAAAAGACTATTATAATCTTGGAGTAGCCAACAGCTTTTGTCAGAAGTGTCTCGACTTAAAATACTGTCATTTCATTGACTAGCAAACTGACTCTCTAGTGGCATCCTTGTATCATCCTTTACTATAGAACCATATTTATCTGGAGTGCTAAATCCTCACTCTGGGCATGCTAATAAGGAATATGTCACTGGAAAGAATAGCTTTTTCCTTCTCTGTACTTTATTGCCCTATACATTGAAGCAGAAATTTTGTAAGAGACCACACACTACCATTTACATCTCTGCGTAGGATTAACTGGCATTCTTTCATTCCACCTACTAATGACTGAAATGGCATTAGCAAAAATCTAGCAGATTTGGAAGGTTTTCCTTATCCATTTTTGCAGATGTGTCCTAAAGGACTTAGCATATTGTGGTGAATTCTCTTCTGCCGGCCAGAAAATGTCTAGATTTGTATGGGTATGAGTTTTTACTTTCTGTTCCCATGTGTTCTCTTATTGTCTCCCCATGTAGAGCTGGCAGATTCTCTGGGACTGCCTTCTCACTCCTTTGTGAATTTTCTTCCTGAAACTAAGTTGAATCTTCTTTTTTTTTTTGGCTGCAAGTTCTACCTGGGACACTCTAAGAGGCTTTACCTTACAGATGATTCAGCTATTCTTCCAAAGTACTTTAAAGTTAGTGAATTAGTTGCAAGTGACTTGCCCATTTTCAGAGCCAGAGATATACTGTTGCTTTTTGAACATGGCACATTCGGTGAATTTCATTTGTTTATGCTTTAATAATACATTCCAAATCTTCAACCATTAGCTTTTTTTGTGCTTCTCTTTGGTTAAAATCAGATGCAATTTCTAATATATTGGCATGTTGGAATTATTTGTTGAACATTTCACTATCTACATATAGGAACAGTTACATATTTGCAAGTCTTCCCAGGCAAAATGAAATGCAAGACTCCTTTTTCAAAATGTAATGCAAGACTCCTTTTTCAAAATGTAATGAGACTAATGCTCTGTTAACATTAAAGCATTAAACGAAGCAAATGAGTCCTCTAGGCAGAGAGCCCTTTGTGACTTCTCAGGCTGCATACCCATGTCTATAATTTTTTTTTTTTGATAAAAATTCTAATATTAGAAAAAATAATTAAATTTTCAACACTTGACATTTATGATGGTAATACTGATGTGACCACATAAATATGTTAAATTTTTCTATACACTATTTCCTCAACTAATTATTCAACATTCCTGAAATGTTCTTTTTTTTCTGCTAAAACAATGTTGTTTGATTTATTGTACTATCCTTGAATTACTTATTTTGCATTCCTGGTGGTAAAGATCAAGAGCTATGGAGACAGGCAGAGTGGGTGTGAATCCTGGCCACACTCACTGGGGACAAGACCCTAGCAGGGTACTTACCTCTCCAAGTCTCCATCACCTAATCTATAAAACACAGATGAGTGTTGTATGCAACTCCTAGTTTTTGTTTTTATTTTCTAATGGGGATTAAACAAATTACATTAGCATTAACTCTAGGAGAGTGTCTGATACATAACAGCAGCTTACCAATGTTAAATATTAGACGTTTTTTAAATCAAGTTCTTTCTTTTCTAGTAACCACTTGCCTATAACTCCTGGTCCTGACTTCACCATCCCCTAGTAACTCTTACCATAAGTACATCTCCTGCCTTTGTTCCCTCTTTTCTCTCTCCATGTATTCTATCATACCATCTAGTTCAGGTATTTTATTCCCTTCCTGCATATTACATATGCTCATTAGTCAGGAGTTCCTTCCTCTCAGAACCTTCCTCAAATAGTCCTAACAGTAACCTTTCTGGGGCCACTATGAGATCCTGAAGATGGCAGTAATGGATTTAGCTTTCATGACCACTTGAACCTTCAAATCTTCTTCAAAGCCTCTCAGATGTGACATTCCTCTTCTTTCTACATCTTATGACCATGTTTATCTAATTTAGGCTATGTCCATTGGGCTATGCATAAACACAAAAGACCACTTGTATTTTGAAAGCAGTAACTCTGAATTTGAAAAAGGAAAATCATCTCTTCCTTTATGTAATAAATTTTGTTCTCTCACTGCTCAATATCAAAATAACTAAATCTGTAGAATTCTAGCTAACACTGATTGCCAGCACTCTCAAGGAAACTAAAACCATTCCATCTTCAGAGGAAATTGAAGTAGTCACTATTTACCTTATCATTCCTAGATGTCCAAGCCTCCATGCCATCTGGTGTCACTGGGTTCTCTCATCCTTATTCTACTAGGCACATCCTAATTCTCTCTAAACCCCATTTTGCTCCACTCTCTTAAGTTTTTTCAATGTGTCCTCTAGAATACCCATTTGATGATCAGAAGACTACTCTATATTCTCAGTTTCTTCTTGGAATACGGTCTCCACCTTCTTATCTTATCTTGATGTGCCTTGAGGACTCAGCTTCTAATAGAGGCCCTGGTATAGAGGCTCTGCTTCTCGGATACCTCGTGTATGAGACAAAAAGTTTGGAGGAGGGGTGATTAGCCTCATTAGGTTTTGACCAAACCTTACCTGATTAACAGCAAGTTTTCTTATTAAAAAATATACCACCTATCCCTCACCCAACCCTTGGATTCATAGAGTTCCAAGTTTAGACTTCTTACTAGATTGTGTTAAGGTTCCTGCATAGTTCAGCAAGTCAAGGACAATTAAGGGGACTTTGGTTTAACTTTAAGCAACTGGAAAGATAGTGTTGGTGTCAACTAAAATGGGAAGTGTCATATGTACAGGAGCTTTGGAGATGAGTAGTTCATGTTCTGGGGATTCAACTTCTGATATATTCTTCTCTTTCTTTCTTCAAAAGCACAATACTGTTGATAGGTACTCATCTTTGGGTTTTTCTCGGGTTTTTTGGCTTTTGTTTTGTTTTATTTTGTTTTCACTTGTACTGCTTTCTATGTCATTTCCCCTAAGTCGCTGAAGATTTTAGTTCCTAGGTCACACTGTCTTTCGCTCTTTCTCTAAACTCCTTATCAATCTTTGTGACTGGACCATGAGCATGCATGACATGTTGTTTCCTGACTTCTCATTTCTTTTATCTGTTTATATATCTAACTATCTTTTCCTCCAATGCCACCCTCCCAGTCACACTCTCCCAAAATCAGATGGTGGGCTCCCCAGTTCCTACCAACCTTAGTGTGTTCTTCCAGATCACCTACTCTAGTACTTTAACAATTATTTGACTTTAGGTCTTTAGTCTATTAGTATTGGTTCTTATTAATTATTTATCATCTATAATCTATTGCCACTTTCCTACCTACCCAGCTTAGATTGAGCTCTCACGATATTTACTGCCTTGCAAGCACCCTCAACTCCCTTACTTCTCCTTTGTAGTACTCACCTGAAAACATCCCAAACCTGGTTGAACCTAACGCTCTACATTCTTTGTTCCTACACCTGAGTACTTAACATTCCAGTAGAGATTACAAGCATACCTCAAAGGTATTACAAGTTCAGTTCCACTGTAAAGGGAATATCACAATAAAGTAAGTCACATGAATTTTTTGGTATCCCAGTGCACATAAAAGTTAAGTTTACACTATACTGTAGTCTATTAATTGTGCAATAGTAGTATGTCTAAAAAACACTGTAGATACCTTAGTTTAAAAATACTTTATTGCTAAAAAATGCTAACCATCATATAAGCCTTCAGTGAGCTACAATCTCTTTGTGATAGTAACATCAAAGATCACTGATCGCAGATGACTGTAACAAATATATTGAATATTATATAATTTCAATATATAATATGGAAAAAGTTGGATATACTGTGAGAATTACCAAAATGTGACACAGAGACACAAAGTGAGAAAATGGTGTCAATAGACTTGTGTGATGCAGGGTTTCCACAAACCTTCAATTTGTAAAAAAAAAAAAAAAAAAAAAAATGCAATATCTGTGAAGCACAGTGAAACAAGGTATGCCTGTATACAACCAGACCAAAAGGTTAATCTTCATATTTATATTTTCATGTCACAAATTAACACATAGTACTGCTTAGAAATCCTATTACATGTCCCTAGAAAATATTTTTTCCTATGCTTCCAGTTCAGTATTCTGTAGCTTTTTATCACTTCACAAATCATCCTTATGCTACACCGTCAGTTTTTAGATGCTGAGTTTGTCTTCCACTTGATAGGAAAACTTCAATAAAACAAGAATTTCTACATCCTCCCACAACTAAATCTATAAATTCACCAGCATTTATAGCCATATTCTCTGACTTTCTGCTGGTTATAGTGGAATACAAGTCCCTTCATCTAAAAATGTTTATCCCAAAATGTATGCTCTGGACCCATCCTCTCCCACCTTTCCAAGAGCTCTACTCCTTATTTCCCTCTCCCTGCAGAGCCAAGACTCACTTCATCTCTACTGGGTCATTCTAAACCAGGTACAATCTCATCATGCTATTTCCCATCTTAATAGAAATATGCCTCTCTTGAGCCTCCACCCCTTTCAGAAAGTATCCATTTCTTTCCTCCTTCCCACAAAATCCTCATCCACACTTGCTGAATGACTCTTTAACCCACTCCAATCTGGCTTCTGATCCAGCACATACTGAAACTGGTCTTGACTAGGTTCTTGTCAGTGACATCGGTATTGCCAAATCTAGGGGATATTTTTCTGTTTTATCAGTATTATTTAGCCCAATAGAATATGCTTTACTCATTAAAACCCTTTCTTTTCATGGCTTTTGTGAACACTCTCCTGTCTTTCTTGCTCATTTCCTTATCTAGACAGCCTTTTTCTTCTTAAACACTGCTACATTTGAGTGGTCCAAGGCTGAGCCCTTCACCAGCTACATTCTCCTTTTAAGTGATCTCATTTAATCTCTTGAATTTAATAGCCATATATTTTTTTTATGATTTTCCAAATCTCTATCTCCAGCATTTATTCCTCAGTTAAGCCTCAAGCATATTTATCCAACAATCTTACCTGACCTAATCACCATTTTACATTTAGTACATCCAAAATTTAACTTTTGATTAACTTTCTCTCCCTCCATGTTATTAATTTTAGTAGTTGATGACAGATAATTCACTTTGCCTCTTTGCCATAGTCAACCTGTCAGCAATACCTGTGAGTTCTCATCCAAAATATGTCCTAATCCACCCATGTCTTCCATCTCCACTGCCACCACACTATCTTACACAAGCATTGTAAATCATGTCCTACCCATCACCCTGTTCCTCCCTCACAAACTCTAATTTCTCTCAAGGTAAAGACTTGTATGTCTTCATTTCTCCTCCTTCAGCACATAGAAGGGTGGTGGGCATATTCCAAGCACTGAACAAATCAGGAGGCAATGGACACTCTTATTCCCTCTCCATTATTCATTAAAGTCTCTTTTTTTATGATTTAATATCATCTCTATTTTGTGTTTTCTACCTAAATCCCTATTTCTTTTTTTTCCTATTATTTCTCTTTTACCCATATTAGAATGACTAAGAATTCTTATTATTCTAAACATAATATGTTGTTTCATAAGATATCTATAGTCTTTAGTTTTTCTCAAATCAGAAAATGTACACAGAGGAAATACATGCGACACAGAGTTCAACATTATTAATTTGATACTTACGCTTCTAGACTTTCTTCTGTTCATATACACAGAATGTATTTTAAAGGTTTATTCCTCTACATATTTTTGCAACCTGTTTATATATAACATGAACATATTTCCAAATTAATAAGTTTAGTTAATTGTACGTAAGTTTAGTTAATTGAGTTTAGTTAAATAAGCTTGGCTAATTACTTTTAATGAATGGGTATTATTCCATTACATGAATTTATCTAGTAACTCTCATACTTTTGAATACTTAGGTTGTTTTTACGTGATTCTTTAAAAAACAATGTGTATACAGTTCTGTACATAGCAGTTGGCATTTATTCTTAAGCATTCTTTCAGACTAATATCACAGGAGTGTGCAAATGTTCAGGCTCTGTTTTCAAATTGATCTACATATAAGTTGCAGCAATTTACATTTCAGCTGTAATGCATGATAATTCTCATTCTTTCCAATACAGACTTTTAAAATCTTTGTTAATTTATTAGATACAATATATATTTAATTATTATCTTACTACAAAATTTTTGAGTCATCCTAGGGTTTAATATGTTCATATTTTTGTTTTCACATTTATATTCATATTTTCTTTTTTAAAACTTGCTTTTCCACGTTTCATCTTACTTTTCTATTGGAATTTTAATCACGGTCATATTGAATGTTGCCATATTGTTCTGAGACAACGCAATTTTTACCACTTTTGAAGTTTACCTGTAACTTTGTTAGCAGTCTTAACAATTTGGAATTTTTATGTAATCAAATCAGCACTTTCTCTTGTGGCTCTGAACTCTGGTGTCATGTGCACAAGGTTCTACTTCACAGTTAGATATATGTTTTCCCCTTCTTCATTATTTTATGTATTCCCTTTTCCCCATTTAAAATTGTTATTATATCAGGAATTTACTTTGGTATGAGGTTAGACCTAATACTTTGTTTTCCTAATGACTACCCCGGTTGTTGTAGTACAATTATAAATTTTTTGTGTGTTTTTAGGATTACATAAAAATCAAGTGCTTTTTTCCATCCTGGGTATGTAGCATCACCTTTACTATAAGCTAATTTTTATATTTCTGTGGAATGATTTCTAGACCTTATGTTCCACTGGTTCAAGTGTCTGTACCTTTCTGAGTACCGCCCTGTTTCAAATATTGTGGATGACGATGATGGTGATGATGGTGATGGTGATGATGAGATTTCAATATCTGAGGGGGCCAAGGACATTCATTAGTGTCTTTTCCTAAGTATTCTGATCCACTGTTGTGAGCTTATTTCGTAACACTGTCATATCTCTGAAACAAAGTCCTGATGATATATGTTTTGGCCAGAATTGCAGTAATGGTATTGACTATTAAACAGCCGCATTACAGTGTTTGGTTTCTCTAATAAGTAAAATAGACCATCGAATCCATTTATGGATTAGAACACTTAGATGTTCTTTGCTATCTTTTTAAAATAAATTTATTTATTTTTATTTATTTATTTTTGGCTGACTTGGGTCTTTGTTGCTACACACGGGCTTTCTCTAGTTCCGGCAAGTGGGGGCTACTCTTCATTGCGGTGTGTGGACTCCTCATTGCGGTGGCTTCTCTTCTTGTAGAGCATGGGCTCTAGATGCGCGGGCTCAGTAGTTGTGGCACAGGGGCTTAGTTGCTCTGCATGATGTGGGATCTCCCAGGACCAGGGATGGAACCTATGTCCCCTGCATTGGCAGGTAGATTCTTAACCACTGCACCACTAGGGAAGCCCTAGATGGTCTTTTATATCTTTAGTAAAGTTTTATAATTTTCTTTATTATATACTGACAATTACTATTTATTTTAAGTAACACTATGAATTTTTTATTTTTTTGTTATTGTGAATGTAATTCTTCATTCACTTTATTTTCCACTTGGTAATTAATGGTATTTAGGGAAACTATTAATTTTTAAAAATATGTTCTTTTTTACTGATGCATTATTATCCCCACATTAATTCTGAGAGATTCCAGTTGATAACTTTGATTATCCCAATCATATCACCTACTAAAGTAGTAAATGTATACCTTCCAAGACTTACTACTTAGCTGTTCTCATGATTCCCACTTTCCCTTGGAAATCTCTTCCATTCACATGCTACATTAGTCTGCTTGGGTTGCCATATAAAATACCACCACAAACTGTGTGGCTTAAACAACAGAAATTTATTTTTCACTGTTTTGGAGGCTGAGAAGGTCAAGATTAATATTCTGGAATTCAGTTTCTGGTGTTATCTCTCTTCCTGGTTTGCAGATGGCTACCTTTTTACTATGTCCTTACATGGCCTTTCCACTGCAAATACATGCAGAATGAGAGAAAGAGAGTAAATCTCTTGTATCTCTTCTAATAAGGACACTAATCCTACTGGATCAGAGTCCCACGCTTATAACCTCATTTAATATCCATTACTTCCTTATAGACACTGTCTCCAAATACAGTCACATTGGAGGTTTAGGTTAGGGTTTCAACATAGGAATTTGGCGGGGGGCACAAAATTAAGTCCATAGCACATACCTTATAATTAAAGTCTTATATCTCATATCATCTGTATGGCAGTAACTTTCCACTTATCAGAGATCCACTCCACCCTTTTTCTTCAGAACTGCAGACTGGTATTTCTAGGTCTCAATTAAATAATGGATTTGAATCCATGATCTATGCCCACCTGCCCAAATATACTTGAGCCACAGTTTTGTTTAATTTCTCTTTCCTCCTCATCCCCCACAACCTTCAAATCCACTCCCCCGCCATGGTTCACTGCCCCTGACTTCATCTGTGTTCTCACTATGTTTTCCTAGACAGATGAAGGTGTTTTCCTCTATTTCAACTTCCTTCAAACTCCCTTTCCATAAGGAACTTGAGGAGTTCTCATTAGGTTTCTAAATGTCACTCTCTAAGGGACTCAACCTGTGGGATAAATGCTACAGTATATATGTGAGAAAGGTTAATACCAGTATTAGCCCGAACCATAATTATCAGAATTTTTAAAATCTTCTTATGAAGTTTTAAAATGTCTTACAGTTCATACTCTGGGTATCTAACTCATGTAATTTGAATTGAAAACAAAACCAACAAAAGCAAAAACAAAACAAAACACTGGTTGAAGAAGTAGGATTATGGGTTTTGCTTAATCATTACATATTTCGTGACATTCTTTCAGACACTATCTACTACCTTGTGGCTATATATTATTTTTCATGAGTGTAGGTACAGGACTAGGTAATTTAGTTCTAGTACTATTGGAGATGAGTTTCTAAGTATTCATCAATAATACATTAAAAGCCAAAAATGTGATATTCTTACATATGTCTGTAAAGTCGAATTTATATTAACCTTTTATTAAAAAAAAATGAAACTATGGCTATCAGCACATAAACTTCTGCATAGTTCACGTTTCTGGGACTTCCTGGCTGTGGCCTACCTTTGAAGCAACAACAAAATCAACAACCAAAATAAAAAGAAAAAGTCCAAAATAACCAAGCAAACAAAAGAAGCAAACCAAAAAAAAAAATACTTTTTTTTTTTTTTAAAGTGAAATGACATCTCCTACAGCACTCAACACAAAGATCAGAGGAGAAACCAATTAAAGACCCCAAATTTACCCCAATGTACCATTTGATTGTCAGGAAAAACATTTAAAAATGCTGGCTATTTTTCAATGTCTAATAAAGTCAGTCCCTGAGTCAGAAAGACAAAAAGCATAATTAAATTTGAAAATTAAACAGAGACAAGTGAAACAAGGTTCCCAGAAGATGTGTTAAGAGAGGTGAATAGAAAGACATAATTTTTTTCACTTTTGTGGGTTTTTGTTATGTACTTTTTCTTTTCCACTTATTACTTCCCCTCCTCAAAAACTCATTTCTGTCTTTTCAAATGTTACCCAGAGTCTTTGGACTCACCACGACAGAGTAACTCCATTCCTCCTACATCCTCCCTTTTACACTAAAATGGCCTGGACATAACATGACAAACAAATATAGGAAATTTCTGAAATGCAGCTAGAAGCATGTGGACCGCCCAACATGCAGTCCACAACAACACATGGCGAGTTCCCTAGATTTCCTTACTGCCTTCCATAGGTCTTAGGACATTGCAGAAGCCTCCAATCAGGAACCATCAAGAGGAGGACAGAAAAAACTCCAAGGGCCTAGTTCTCCTAGCCAAAGACTTAGAAAAGGTTAACCTGACAAGAGATAACCTGTTTGGTAATCCCTGACTGACTCCTGACAAAGACCAACAGAAGAAAGCTTACCTCTCCCTCATGAGGTGCCGGGAGATAAGGAGAGTAAACTTTCCACTTTCCCCTCCTTTGGTGTCGGCAGGCTTAACAGGGAGCTGAGTTGCCACCTTCATTCAGAGGCAACAGGGCAGTGCGAGTCCCTTGGCTGCTGTCACCCAGAAAGTGTGAGCGAGGCCTAGTAGGAGGTAGACCTTCCATCCCACCTGTCTGAAACAGTGCAGTATAACTTAGTGCCCCCCTTCTGCCAGGGCGCTGGTGACAGGACAAGAGAAGCTGAATACACATACTCACCCAGACCTCAGGCTGCACTTCAACAAGTGTATATAAATATATGAAATATATATATATAATATATAAATATATATAAACATATATACATATACACACATGTATATGTTTATGTTTATATATGTGTCTCATAATATTTAAAATGTCCAGGATACAACAGAAAATCATTCATCATATTCAGAGCCAGGAAAACTACAACATGAATGAGAAAGACAATCAACCGACACCAAAAAATGTCCTCGAATGGATGACTGGTTAAACAAACCATAGTACCTCCCATACCACGGAATATTGCTCAGCAATAAAAAAGTACAAACTCTAATGCAACAGCTTGAAAATATCCCAGGAATTATGCTGAGTCAAAACACTAATCCTAAAAGGTCACACACTATGATTCTATTTATATAATATTCTTGAAATGACAAAATTGAAGAAATAAAGAACAGATGAGTGGTTGCCAAGAGTCACTGATGGGAGGTGGTGGAGGAGATCAGGATGTAACTACAAAAGGGCAACATGAGAGCCTTTTTTCACTTAGAAGCACTAGAAGTGCTTCAGCACTATGCTGAGGCCATTTTCAACAATGAAATAAACAACAAAAATGACAAAGAATGCAAAAAGTAAGGCACTTAAATAGATCTTGAAAAGGACAGTTGTTTACTGTATGCGAATTAAAATAAGAAAGCATCACCTGGTTTGGCCACATCTGAGAACTTGTGCATCAGGCAATTCAAATTTTTCATCACCCTGTGCTTGTTCATGAAAGGCAGCAAAAGCACCCTCGGTATGGATTTGGGGGTGATAAATAAGCCTTAGTTGGTAGATGAATTCTCAAATACAGAATCTGTGAATAATGAGAATTGACTGTAAATCCTCAGGAAGCCCCCTTCTCTGGTGTGGGCAAACTGAGTGAGCTTAAGATACAGTCTAGAAAAAGAGATAATATCATATTTCCAGCCAATATTTATAAGAAGCAGCTTCTGAACCCAGCCTATTTGTAATGTTCTCACTTAAACGATTACTATTACCATCAAAACTACTCGGTATCTATTTCACCTCAGTATTGCATTGTGAAAATGTCCTTCAGCTTTTGAAACTTCATCATGCCATTTTATCACTTTAACCATGTACCTTTATGCCTGGCTTATACTTTTCCGATATTCTGATACATCATATTTTCTGTTCATTGTAAACTGAAAGGTTTTGTTCTCTATACCAACGCAGTTGCCAAGGATGCATTTTACAAAAAACTAGTGAACAAAGAAAGACGCTTTCATACTGCATAAGAACAGTCAAAACAAAGAGAAGTTGTACACCCTTTAGTTTGTGGTGCTGGCATTTAGCAAAATAGCATTTAGCTTCAACAGAAAGGACGACAATGAAACACCGGCATTATAACAGCACCCAAATTATTGTTCTCCCCTCTGAATTTTTCTGATTGCTTATGATAGAATAAGGACAACATCATTGCCAGCCAACTTCGTTTTTTACATTCGTGTTTCTTTCTATAGTAAACTGTCCCCTTTTTACTGCTCTGTGACCTTTCTAAGGACAGGATCTTCGTGCACGCTGGAGTTGACTCTGCGACATCCAGGCCACTCTTCCCTGATTATGTAGGATCAGTGTGGTCTGGGAATTGACGCTCCCTCCAGGGGTGGCTCTGTGTTGTTTCAGCCAGCTGGCTGCATGCTGGAATCACCTGTGGAGCTTTAAAAACTCTAATGCCTGGGTGCTGAGCCAGGGATTCTAATTTAATTGGTCTGAGGAAGAGCCCGGGGTTTTAAAACTCCCAAGGTGACTCTAAACTGCAGCCAAAGTTGAGAATCACTGGCTTAAACCAATCATGTTAATCCCAGCTCCCTTAACATTGATCCACAAAGTCCAAAACAACCAAAATATGGTACTTGTTTCAGTTGTGACTAGTATCAATGGTCAACTTAAAAGAAGACTGGAGATAGACCAAACAGGCATGGTTTAGCAGATCTAAAGTCATCAGAGACCCAGGGTCTTTCCATATTTCCATCCATTAGAACCTGATTTCAACCAGAAAGAAGGAAGAAGGGAGTACAAGAAGGGCTTAATACCCTTTCTTTTAAAAATCATTGCTAGGAGCCCTGCATGTTATACATCCTGGACAGGACTTACAAGCAGTGAATGCTCATTCTCTTTAGAGCGTTTGCTTGGAAGCTCCACACATCTCTTGTGCCTGGCAAAAGCTTAAACACATAAGCATACCTAACTAAAAGGGAGAATGCAATTTTAAGCAAAGTGCATTGCAGCCCTAAGCAAAATCAGATTTTTGTTATTCAGAGGCAATGGGGGAGAATAGACTCAGAATAGGCAAATAGAGGTATTAGCTATAGAATTTTTCTTCCTTGGGATTGGTTCATAAATGATCCAGGCTAGTGGCAAGCAAATAGTAAAAGAAAAGGTAGAAAAGTAGAAAAACCTTAGTCCTTGTTTACATTATTAAGCCACTGATTCCACCATCCTGAAGACTTCTTAACTTATATTTAGGAGGTCAATAAATTTTCTTATTGATTCTCATATTAGATAGTTTTCTGCCACTTCCAATTTAAAGCATCCTCATGGTCACAAGGGCTAAAGACAGTTCAGTTACTCATTTCAATTTACCGAAGGAATGAATATGTTTGTTTTGTAAGTAAACTAAAATAGCAATTTACCAGTCTTAGATTGTGTCAAATCTATTTGCAACTCATTCTTTTGGTCTAGAGAAGGTAAATCTATTCTCCTATAGTAATCTAGCTTCTACAGATCGAGAAATATGCATTAAATCCATGTATAATTAGCTAGTTATTTTAAAAGTTAAAATATTTTGGTATAGTATTGTTTTCTTGAAATGAACTCATTGTTAGAAATCAATATTTGCTTCCATTGGACCCAGAGAAGAAATAGATTCAATGTTTCCAAGCTCCCTATCAATTTTCTTTTAGTAAAAGAAAAACTATCATGTACAAATTAATCCTCAAATCCTTTATTCCTTCTTCTCTTTCCTTAATTTTTGGTACCACTTTGTGTATCCAAGAGGATTGAGGATATGTGGTTTGATTTGGGAGCAAGTAAAGAGAATCTAAATCAACATATACTAGGCTAGTAAATTACAAAGACATTACTTAGAGCCCATTTCTTGTCTTTGACTTCAATTCACAGGAAGGTGTAATGAACTAACTGAAAGGAGCCAAAGCCCAGAACTGATAATCAAAAAAATATAATCCAAGTTATGTCTCTCCCAGACTAACTCAGGTAAACTTTTACCCCCATGGTAAGTGCAAAACTTGCCTAGGAGTCAGGAATATCAAGACCAAAATGGGTTCTCCTTCTAAATCAAGCTGTGTGGCATTAAGCAAATAATTTAACTTTCCTGGTCTCAAGATACTCAGGTAGAAAATGATTGGCTCTGTTGGCTGGTCTTATAAGTCTGTTCCAAAGCTAAAGTTACCTTATTTAGTCTTAGCTTTAGTTCCTCATTCAGAAAACACAGTGTTGGGCTAGTTAATGTCTAGTCTCTCTCAATCATTCTCTGTTTCTGTGTGTGTGTGTGTGTGTGTGTGTGTGTGTGTGTGTGTGTGTGTGCGTGCATGCATGTGAGTGCGTGTGTCAGTCTGTCCATCTTTCTCTGTCTCTCTTAAGATTCAAACTTTTAATTAAAGAGAAGTTTTTCATATAAACTTTCATATAAAAGTTTTTCAAACTTTTAATTAAAGAGAAGTTTTCATATAGAAGTTTTTCATATAGAAGTTTTTCATATAGGGTGGGAGAGAACACTTGTTAAGATGATTTATGGAATATATATTTGGTCTATTAACTAGGCCAAATTCAGCAGGATATAAGCAGAATACAGCATATTTTTCCCTGGTCACTCTTCTTGCCCTATTCCTTAGCATTCTTTCAAAAGATAACATCACTTTCTGGTTACTTTTAGGCACAACAAACAAACAAACAAACAAACATAAACAAAAAACAAAAAAAATTCACGGCCAAGTAGTAAAAAAAAATCCAATGCAATCTAATTCAGTACTATCATCTCATACCCAATTTAAAATTTCTCCTCTCATTTTCCTCAGACCGGACACAACTCTGTGTATCCATATAAGAAAAGAGAGATGTGTTCTTTTCTCTCTCTCTTGGTTTATTCCACATCTACCCTTAAGAATGGTTGCTTTTTGCTTCTCCTGATGAGGGGTGGGGGGAGATAGAATTAGACCAAAGAGGGAAATCTGACTTGTGCTTTTACAATGTGATCATCAACCCTCTGCGAGGCAGATGCTCACATTCTGGCTCACTCTTGTGGGACACACAAGTAAGAACGTCAGCGACCCCCCACCAAGAAGCCCTCACTGCACCTTTCCTGATGCAGGCTATATACTCACCACTGATTGCCTATCACTCCCATAACACCTGCCTTCCAACAGGGCCCTATTTCCTGAGGCCTCATCACACCAGTAGATCTTCCTCTTGGTCAAAGTCCTTTAAAGAGAGCTGTAGTCTGGCTACCTTTTAAGCATTCACTTGGACAATAAGAAGAAGTCTTATACACTCTCCCAGCTAAACGGCACAAATGAAGCTTGTTCCAAAGTAGATGATTTTCTTGCCTTAAAATCAGAAGTAGCTTCAGCTAAACTCCTTCCTTCAGACAATTCCGGATGAAAGTCAGGCACCATTTTCCTTGACTCACAAATCGCAGGAGACACGTATCTAGTTTTCCCAATACTTCCTTCCTACTCTCCTCCAGTAGCAGGTTAGAACAGGCCTACATGCTTGTGCACTTTGGTAGCATCCAGCCACAAAATAAGCAATGCCGTTTGCAAAGCCACTTCCTATCTCTCTGATGGGTCCGTTTGTCATTCTTGCTTTTTCACTAGAAGAGGAAACTCTTCTCCCCACCCCCATCTGAAAAAACAGGAAAACATTACAGTGCTCTTATCACACAAATACCTGTTAAAGGATCTGGATCTTCTTCTCTAACTAATGTCTGTGTTTTACCTATGTAAGCTGGAGACGATGATGCGATCATGATCTCAGAGCTGGTTATTGCTCCTATTAATAAGGCTTCTATGTGCTATTTCAAGTGTTTCCTTTTAAAACATGGAAGGAATTATTACCCATTACCTTCGGCTATAAGTAAGGATTTAGCCAAAATTCTGAAACAATGGGGAATAGTGAACAGGCCAACAAAGGCTTGCATTTTATGAGCAAGCCTTAGAAACATAAATCCTCTTTGAAACAGTATTTGTTATGAAATCTTTCCTAAATTACTCACAAATTTAGCCTATTTGAAATAAAATTTGTGTCTGAAACCTACAAAATGCTACTGCTTTTCCCTGGATGATATGTTTTACGTACATCTCTGTTCAGTAGAACATGAAAACTTTTTATGTTTTCATCACTTCCTTTTTCAGAAGCAGAAACTTTGCTAAAACTCTCTTATTAGTTACTTCTCAAGGGTACATATGTGAATTATACTGCAGCCAAACAAATAAAACTGCTGTTGAATCATCAATGTGACATTTTTTTTTTATTTGGAGTATGTGCGTTATGGGAATTCCCCTTTATCCTGCTTCCTGCTACAGTGACATTCTTCTGCATTTGAGCCCAGGGTAATCATTGGTTATTAGAATTAATCATATCATTCTCATCATAATTAATATTAAAATTATTTTTATTAACTGTCTACCCATGGGATTTGTGTCGTGGTCTGAACACGGGTTGGAAAAGAATTTCCAGACATAAGGCAGAATGTAAAGAAGATAGAATTTATTAGAGGGAAGGGTTGTTGCCAGAACAGCGGCCGACTTCTTAGTAGACTGGGAGAGTAGAGCCAAACATGTGCTATTGATCAGCCTTTATAGCCAGAAAAAAAGGAATGGTCCAAAGTGAAATTTTCATTTACTGATTGGTCGAGCACATATACCTTCCTTCTATAAGGTGGGAGTGGGACAGGGCAGATGCCTTTCCTTATTTGGGACAGGTCCCGTTGCCCAGGTAGGTGTCGCCCAGGTGGGCTCAGGAATTTCATAACCATTGCAACATGGTGGGGAGGGCGATTAAGAGTCCGGTAGGGGGTGTAACGCTGACACATTTTCAGGCAGGGTCGTCCTTTGTCCTTGAAGCACCATTGTCCTAGGAGCACCACAATCTGTGCAGGTTCTTCTCTAAACAAAGGAAAGTTACATGTGCTCTCCTTCCGGGTTTTCTATTTAGAGCCGAGAAATTCAAACAACAGATTCACTGGAATGGAAAACATTTTACAGCCATAATTATCATCTCTATAATCACCACCATCATGAGTATCTACAATGTGCTGAGTTTATACCAGGCACTTTAATTATATCATCTATACTTGTCAAGTAACATGGTTACTGTAGGGGCCTCTCCCTTTTATCTTCTTACGAAGGTGTGAAGGTTAACTGATGGGGTACTTCAGAAGTTCAGATGCATTGGGTCTTGATCCAAAGTCAACTCTAATGCTTTATGAGTAGGTGTTCATTGATGCTATTAGGCCCCTTATTGTCTGACAGAGCTTGAATCAGAATGACACAGTGTAGACACTCTGGTCCGGAACCTGAGGACCACCGTCTGACCAACATGATTAACTATACTATACATGAGATATACTGGGAAATACTTAAAAATTAGGCACAGAAATCTCAGGTGACTATAAAATGAAACATAACAAAGAGAAAAAATTTCAGTTGACTTAGTTATTTCTGTATAGGACAAAAGCTGTGGACACACTTTCATCTCTACAGGGAGGAATTTTACTCCTGACCTGACTCTTGAGGTTGGTCTCCACAATCTGTCTCATCCCTTTAACCTACTCACTTGAAAACAGCAGCAGCTTGCATGAGAAAACACCAACCCTTCCACTGAAAATCTGAGTATTGTCTCTTTTTTATTGATGTATAGTTAATTTGCAACATTATATTGGATTCAGGTGTACAACATAGTGATTCAATATTTGTATAGATTATACTCCATTTAAAGTTATTACAAAATATTGGCTATAGTCTCTGTGCTTTACAATGTATCCCTGTAACTAACTTATTTTATACAGAGTAGTTTATACTTCTTAATCCCCTACCCCTATCTTGCCCCTCTCCACACCCCTCTCTTCCCGGTAACTATTAGTTTGTTCTCTGTATCTGTGAGTCTGTTCCTCTTTTGTTATAGTCATTCATTTGTTTTATTTTTTTAGATTCCACATACAAGTGGTAACATATAGTATTTGCCTTTCTCTGTCTCACTTATTTCACAAAGCATAATATTCTCCAAGTCCACCCATGTTGTTGCAAATGGCAAATATTTCATTCTTTTTTTATGGCTGAGTGATAGTTCAGAATGTGTGTGTGTGTGTGTGTGTGTGTGTGTGTGTGCGCACGCGCACGTGTACATCTCTCTCATCTTCTTTATCTACTAATCTGTTGATGGTTAGATTGCTTCCATATCTTGGCTATTGTAAATAATGCTGCTATGAATATTGGGGTCCATGTATCTTTTCAAATTAGTGTTTTTGTTTTCTCGAGATATATGCCCAGCAGTAGACTTGCTGGCTTATACAGTACTCCTAGTTTTAGTTTTTTGAGGAACCTTCATACTATTTTCCATAGTTGCTGTACCAATTTACATTCCCACCAACAGTGTAGGAGGGCACCATTTTCTCCTCACCCTCTCCTGCGTATATTATCTGTAGACTTTTTGATGACAGCCATTCTGACTGTTGTGAGGTGATACCTTATCACAGTTTTGATTTGCATTTCTCTAATAATTAGTGATGTTGAACATCTTTTCATGTGCCTGTTGGAGAAATGTCTATTTAGGTCTTCTGCCCATTTTTTGATTGAGTTGTTTGTTTTCTTGATATTGAGTTGTATGAGCTGCTGGTATATTTTGGATATTAACCCCTTGTCAGTTGCATCATTTGTAAATATTTTCTTGCATCCTGGAGGTTGTCTTTTTGTTTTGTTGATGATTTCCTTTGCTGTGCAAGAGATTTGATTAGGTACCATTTGTTTATTTCTGCTTTATTTTCCTTTTGCCTTGGAAGACTGATCTAAGAAAATATCACTACAATTTATGTCTGAAAATGTTTTGTTTATGTTCTCTTCTAGGAGTTTATAGACTCTTCTAGAGTCTATGTCTCTTCGTATTTGTTTTATATATTTAAGAGCTCCTATACTGGGTGCATTTATGTTAATGAGTGTAATATCCTCTTCTTGTATTGATCCCCTTATCATTATATAATGTCTTTCTTTTTCTTTTCTTTCTTTATGGCCTTGGTTTTAAAGTCTATTTTGTCTGATATGAGTATTCCTACCCCTACTTTGTCATTTCCAGTTGCATGAAATATCTTTTTCCATCTCCTCACTTTCAGTATGTGTTTGTGTGTTTAACCCTAAAGAGAGTCTCTTGTAGGCAGCATCTTGTAGGTTCCTGTGTTCTTATCCCATCTGTCAATCTCTGTCTTTTTATCAGAGCACTAAGTCCATTGACATTTAAACTAATTATTGATGTGCATGTACTTCTTGCCATTTTACTTCTTATTTTCCAACTGTCTTTGTAGTTCTTCTTTGTTCATTTCTTCTTTTTGTTTTTTCTTTTGAGGTTTAATGATTTTCTCTTGTATTATGCTGAGTTCGTTTCTTTTTGGGTTTTGTGAATCTACTGTATATTTTTGATTTGCAAGTACCATGGAGTTCAAATATGTTGGTCCATAACTATATCTACTTGCTTTATACTGATAGTCAAACAAGTTCAAACATATTCTAAAAGATCTACATTTTTATACTCCCCTCCCCCACATTTTGATTTTAATGTGCTCTTTTCATCTTCACATTTATTCTTTTGCTGTTAATCATAATCACTTTTACAAAATTTTTTGATTTTTTTAATCCATGTACTTGTTTATTTAAGTGCTCTTCAATCCCTTTATATATTTGCCTTTCCTACTGTGATTTTCCCTTTCCTATAGATTCTTGCTTCTTTTCTATCTAGATAATATCCTTTAATATTTCTTTAAGGTAGGTTTCATATTGCTGAGTCCTTTTAGTCTTTCTTTGCTCATCTGAGAAAATCTTTATTTGTCCTAAATGATAACCTAGAGTATCCTAGGTTGCAGGTTTTCCCCTATAGTCTGCATGTGTTCAGTGGCTCTGTAGAGAGAACTGCATCTGAAATGAGCACAAGTCACATCTTCCCCCAGGGTGTGCTGGCAGCTATCCCCTTGGTAGGAGGTGGGGCTAGAGCCAGAGCCAGGTGTGAGCTGGGGCTTCTTCTCTGCTCAGTGGCCAACATCACCCTATTGGGGGTGGGGAGAGGGTCCCAAGTTGCTGGAGCTGAGGCCCTGAGTGTTGGCTTTGAGCTGGTTCTGTTCTAGGTGTGCGCTCTCCCTTCTCCCCGTATTGGCACTTTTACCCCAAAAGGGAACAGTGCTGGAGGAAGAAGGGCAAGAACGGAAGCTTGGCATGGGTTGGAGCATGGGCTGGCATGGTCCTGGAACCAGTTAAGAGTTCTGAACTGCTCCCAATCTGCCACATCCACAAGCGCCAGTACTGGCTGCCCTTGCCCTGCACATCGATTAAGCCAGGTCTGAGCCATTTGCATCCCCACAACTGCACATTCTCCTCAGCAGCAGCAGCCTTTGTCCTAAGGGGCAGCTGTGCTGTGTAGCAAGAGGGGCCAGAGTGGGCGCTCTGCATGGTCTGGTTCACGTGCTGGGGTTGTCCTAGTACCAGTCAGAGCTCCAATACCCCTCCAGGCCTGCCACCCCTGTGGCTCTAGCTTCCCCTGTCCCTTTCAGATGCCACACCAGAGCCAAGCTGGCTTAATCCCTCACAACTGCACCCTCTCCTTGGCCATGACAGCCTCCACCCACAGCGGAGTAATAGGGGCCTGAACAAGTCCTTATCTCGAGTGTGGCACAAGCTGGGACAGTCATGGAAACTGGCCAAAGTCCTGGGCAGTTCCAGTCTGCTCCCTCCACCTTGTCTGGGGAGTAAGCAACATCCCCATTTACTTGCCTTGGCTATCACTTAGTAAGACAACTCACCCAAACTTCCTGGGACTCAACTTCCCCACATACAGAGTAAAGATGCCTTCCTCAGAAATTATCGTGAAGAGGAGAGTTATGAATAAAGCATATAGAGCCTCATCTGCTACACAACAAGTGCTCAATAAACTGTAAATTTTACCACTATCATTTTATCATATCACTTGCCTAAAGTTATATAGCCATTAAGTAGCAAAGACAGGATTTATACTCTCAGGCTCCTTCAATGATACTGAGGAATCCCCACTGTCAATACAACCAAAGTAACCAGAGACACTGATAACATCTAAAAACATCCCAGGAAAAGTTTCCACAATCTCCATCAGTAATTTTCCAAGTGCTCTTGAATAATATCTGACCCTCTCCTTACAGGAGTATTGGATGAGAGACAGCGAGACCAGGTACCACTATCTTCATGCATGATCTCTGAAGCAAAATGTGGAAACTGGACTTTTCACTTTAGAAGGTTTCCAGTAGTAGGCTTTATGCCACCAGGGATTTCTTTATAGGCCTGAAACTAGCAAATTCTTCAATAGGGGTGAATAATATTCTATCTCACGACTTTGATTTTTACATCTGATTAAAGGCTGCCACCAGAAATCCTTTAAGTAAATTATCAAAATTTAAGAAATATTACTATTCATAAATAAGCATAGCTACATTAATAGCTTTTATTGATATTCCCATTTCAGTATTCTAAGAGGACCTACTTCCTTTTAGCATTTGGATAAGATAGAGAAATCCTACTGGGCACACCCAAACATATACTTAGAATTTCTACAATCTGGGGGAAGATTACTTTCTTTCCAGTCAGTCACCAGTGTTATCTTGAGTTATGTCCTACCATTGATATCATTTTGACTTTTTAAAATTATGAATTACTGTTATGGTAGCTTCATTATTGTAAAAGCTTATGTGTCTATCGATCTCCTATAGATGTAACTTGGTATCAAGAATATTTTTCCAAAATTTTCTAACTAGGCTTTAAGACACTTATGCAATTAGGTTGCAGAAGAAGTTATTCTTAGCCCTGTCACTGAGGCAAAGATACACGTAATCCTCCCAGCCCTCTAAATTTTATTATATGATCATATTTCATTATGGATGTGCTGTCTGTGAATTTGGGCTGTTTAAATGAATTATAATTTACTTTCAAATTAAGAATAATTATATTACCTTTTTTAGGTTTTAGAATATAAAATCATGAGTATAAGATCATATTATTCTATTCTAAAGTAAATAATAGGAGATTCATATTGCATGACAGCAACATGTTTGCTGAGATATCCTAGTAAGGCTTTTAATAATTCTGCGTTATTGCAGAATTCTTTTATCCTCTGGAAGTGGGAAGAAGTATGTATTAGTGTCCTACAGCTGCTATAATGAAGTACCATAAACTGGGTGGCTTAAAACAAGAGAAATTTATCCTCTCACAGTTCTGGAGGCTAAAAGTCCAAAATCAAGCTGTCAGTAGAGCTGATTCCTTTTGAGGGCTCTGAGGAGAATCTGTTCCTGCCTCTCTCCTAGCTTCTGGTGACATCTGGCAGTCTTTGTGTTCCTTGGCCTGTAGATGCATCAGTCCAATCTCTGCCTCCATCATCACATGGCATCCTCATTGTCTCTTTTCTTTCTGAGCTCTCATCAGCATTTCCTCTAACGTCTATATTTCTACCAACTGTCCCTTCAAGTCTTTTACAGGGCGTTTTGCCAATCTTCAAAACTGTATATTTTCCTGATGCCTCAGCATTCCCACAGATGGGCTGGGAGCGACCTGCTCAGGTGACCAGGTGCACCAGTGTGATCAGGCTGGTCCCTGCCACAAGTTCCCCTTCTTGCCCTCCCCTGACTGCAAGCTAGTAACATTTAAACACACCAATGAAATTCTCTCACATCTTTTGCTTGTGTACTGCACCCTGACCCCCAGGAAAGGCATCTGCCCATGGGTCCTCACTCTTTCTCTCGGCTCCCTACGTGCTTGGCCGAGTTCACTGCCTTGGCACTTCTTCCACATGGCCCCCTGCGTGGTGTGTCATGCCTTCCTCTTCCTGGACCTATGAATATAGTAAATCCTTTCATTTTATGTGCCCTTCAAAGTGCGATTTCTGTGACCACACTGGAGTGCTCCTTAGACCCCACAAGGAGGACTCACTCTCCATTTACTACACACAGGGTTGTTTAGGCTTTTCCTATCATATGCCTCAAAATTCTTCTCGCTTCTATCCATCACCCAATTCTAAAACCACTTGACATTTCTAGGTATTTGTAACTGCAGCATTCTTCTTCCTAGTACCCAAATCTATATCATGGTTTTCCAGAGAAAGAGAACTAGTGAGATATATTAAGAAGGAAAGAGAGTGAAAGGAAGGAAGGAGGGAGGGAGGGAGGGAGAGAGGGAGGGAGGAAGAGATGGGGAAAGAGAGAGAAATATGAATTTATTTTAAGGAATTGGCTCAAGCAATTGTTGGGACTGGCAAAATGAAAATCTGTAAGGTTGGCCAGTGGGCTGGAAAGTCAGGCAAGAGTTAAAATTGCAGTCTGGAGTCCCAGATCTGTAGAGCAGGTTGGCAGGCTGGCAATTTACGCAGGTTTTCTATGTTACAATCTTGAGGAAGAATTCCATCTCCTCTGGAAAACCTCAGTTTTTGCTCTTAAGGTCTTCAACAACATTATCGGATGAGGCCCATTCATGTTCTTGAAAGTAATCTCTTTTACTTAATGTCAACTGATTTTTAGGCCCTGTAGTCTAGCCAAGCTGGCATATAAAATTAACCATCACAGGGTAAAGTGTAGGCTGTGAGGATTTGGTGGAAAGAACTAAAATTTGTGAGAGTCATTTGGTTAGAAGCCTAGAATTTAAATGCAAATTTCTATAGTGACGGTTTTATATACTTTTAGAGTATATGCAGTTAATTTAGGTTTCTCTTCGAGAGCCAGAACAGAATAGACAGAGAAAAGATATCAGGAAAGATGGCACAGATCACAAAAGTATGATGGCTCAATTGCCTGAGGCAATCCTAAAAGAAACAGTAATTATCTGCACGTATATATGTCACTGTACTTAGCCTAGGACCACATTAACTAATGATATAAAGAGAGTCTAAAAATCTGTCCAAAGATAAAGGTGCAAGAGAAAAATTTCCAATCTTCTTCTTATAGATGAATCAATGCCTAGGTCTCAGGAGTCGTCCAGGGATAAGGCACTGCACAATTCGGAAACACACTGCTGCTTCAATATGAAGCCGAGGAGGGAGATTAAAAAGAAAGTGTGGAGAGAAAAAAATTAGAGCCTAGGAAACTGAGTGAAAAGTCTATAAGGGGATGAATAGATAGGAAGGCAGAATTCAGGCAGGGAAAAGCAGGTATGAAGAGAGCCTTTAATAGACATCACACTCTCACAGTGCCTCAGGATGCATTCAAGATGCTTACACAGGCAATATACAAATAGAATAATAAGAACAGAAATAATTATTAACATTTATTGAGTACTTTTAAATGTTCCATGCACCAAACCTCTGAGTGATTACTATTATCATCTTTATTATCCATAAGAGGAAAATGAGGGACTTTTTAAGTTAAAGGACTTCTCCAAGGTCACAAAGCTAGCAGGTGCCAGGGCTAGGATTTGAACCTAGGCAGTTTGGCTCCAGAGCTTGTGCTTCCAGCCATGAAACCATTTGCTACGCATATACCTATAACTTGATGCCTCCTCCTCTTTCTTTTAGCGTCCAGAGAAGCTGTCACCTCATCTACTTCCTTCATCTGGCTGATCAATGATCAGAGAGGGTAAGAGGCTAATTAATTCTAAATTCACAACTCAAACTATTTATAGGTACTGGAAATAGTGAACCAATTAAAAAATGGCACTAATTGATTTTAGAAGATTAGGCAACAATGAAGGCTTTGGGGGGAAAATCTATGACAAAAAGAAGATAAAGAAATACATGCTTTGAAGACAATGTAAAGAAATTCTACAAGGCTCTAAGAAAGCAAAATGACCCCAAATGGGGAAAGCCTATGCACAGGCAATGCCCAGAAGAGGAAGCCCACAGGGCAGGAAGAGACGAGAAAATGCTCGAGCTTGCGGACACGCGGGAGATGCACCCAAGGACCAAGGAGACGCATCGTGAGAGGGACTGGAGAGGCGGTACCGGGGACTCGGAGCGCGAGCCGAGTGCAGCCCCCGGGGAACCAGTGTGCAAACACCCAGTCAGTGAAGATGCACACGCTCTGTGACTCAGGAAGGACACTCCTAGGGGTACATCCCAGAGAAACCTGACAGCTGAGAAGGATCTTTATTGTAGAATTGTGAGAACTGAAGTGTCCATCCAGGAGGGAGGTGGTAAGAGAAGCCGGCAGAGCCACGTGTGGAGCCCTGAGCAGTCAGACTAGTAACGCAGAAAGAGATGCAGCCCCGAGTGCTGGTGGTGACAAGGCAGAGCCTGAGAACCACAGTGAATAGGGATTTTTTTTTTTTTCTTTTTTTAGAAGCACGGAAACAATCACAACCGAAGACCAAAGAAGAGAGGCACAGAGAGCCAGGGGGGTTCTAAGGCATCAGTTTGGGTGGGGACTCAGGGTCCTTCTAAGACATGGAGCAGATTTTGACAAGCAGATACGGAAGGTGATGAGACATCTTTTGAAAGATGAAGCAATGGTAAATGACTCCAAGGTAGCTGAGAGTGGGGACAAAGGCAGACGGTGGGGGCAGCAGCATGAGGCTGTGGTCCGTCAGAGTCTCACCGGGGCAGCTGCTGTCCTGCATAGGAAAGCAGACTGGGCTGGACCCAGGAGGGGGTGTGATGCTGAAACACACACAGGTGTGTATGTAACCAGAAATGTAAATTTTAGGTACTGACCTTTATTCTTTTGATCATGAAACTATGGCTTTTTATATTAAAAAAAAGAGAAAGAAATACATGCTTTGAACATTTGAACATGTGTAGCTCAGCAGGTCTAAAGGGGCAGCAGTCTGAGTTAATAAAAAATTATATACTCACATTATTAATCACTGCAGTAATTCAATAATGTTTTGGAAAAAAACAGAACAATGAAAAACTAAGAATGAACTTGAAAAGGCGGGGTTATGGAGTACTGACACCAACAGTTCAGCAAACACTGCCACCAGGAGCCAGTTGTTAAACATTTACCAGCATAACACAGCTCAGTCTTGTAATCTTAGCTCTGTGACGCTGTTTCCTGGTGTTATGTCTTTGAAGCATAAGCTCACTGAAAGCAAAGACAAATTCCTTAAGTGCCTTTGAGTACACTGCAGAACCAGGCACGTGTTTCTCAAATATTTGATTGTTTAATAATGTAAGTAAGGCTAAGGGTAGTCCCTAGTTCCTAAGGAAGAAGTAGAAGTCTACGTTTAGCTTAGTTACCATCAGAAAACTATGTGTCTCTTGGCTTCCAGTAAATAACATGAGCTACTAAAGCCTCAGAATATCCTTAACACATATACTTTATTTATGAGAAAATTTGGTCAGATAATTTTTAGACGTTCCAATGTGAAAACATTGTAGGTAATAATAATTGCAAAATAAATGCATAAAAAATGAAAGTATACTGACTGGTCACCTGGTAAATAAATGTCTTCCTAGACTGTGAGAAAAGGTCATGGAAAATGCAGGGCCTAACTTCCCAGAACGAGCTCCCTCTCAAGTCACAGAGATGGAATTATCCATCTGTTTGAAGAAGAAAATGAAAACATACAGTGGAATGGGGGCAGGGAGAGATAAAGTCAAGTTTCAATTAATTTGCTAAAAGAAATCCCTGGAAACAAATGTTTCAGCATTTGCATGATAAAGTGGATAGCCAAACACAATGTGTTCTCAAATATAATGAGATCATTTTTAAACTATTTCATATAATTTTGAAAAAAGTACAAGTTGAAGGAAAACCATTGTAGAAAGAGTCAAGAACCATTCAGAGAAGAGAGTACAGAGCATCATTTAAAGTTCAGCCTGATAGGAACTAGTTAAGCAATGAAAAAGATGTTTAAGATGCTGGAGAAATCTTAATCTGATTCAAAAAGAAATTTTAAAAGTGATTGGTAGGCAAAATTTTCCTACTTTGCCTCTTGAAGCTTGAGATTTAAAACTTGCCTCCAACAATCTAAAAATAATTGTGGTGAACAATTCTCCCTGACAAAAGGTTTAATTAGAAAAGCTTTGGCATGACTCCCATCTCCCTCCATTCTACTTCTATGATTAATCAATACACATAAGCTTCAGTTTAGACCGTAATTATACACTGATACTGAGTTACCTTTTCTTCTCAATCCACCTTCACACACTGAGACTTGTAATTTTAGAAAATGGCATTTGGAAATGTGAAAATAAGGAAAGCTTCATTTAAAATGGAATTGGGAAGCCCCAAACGGAGTGTTTTCACAACCATATCACTCACTACAGCCTACAGACTTCAGTAGGAAGAAAGATTTCCTTCTGACTCATCAACAGCAAGCTACCCACCACCAGCAGTGAATGAGGAACCACCATACCACTCAGGGTTGCCTTTGGCTCGCACGTTTGCACGTCCTGAATTGCAATTCCTCTGCTATTCCAGAATAAACTCATTGTGCTGGTAAAATCACTGGCTCTCTTGTTTTTTAAGGTCAACAGAACTTAGGCCAAATTGAATAACTGACATAATAAAATTTATGGCCTTAAATAAAGCATTGTCTATGCTTCACAGAAAGGGATCTTTTAGTGTGTGTGTGCGTGTGTGTGTGTGTGTGTGTGTGTGTGAAATAACAGTGATAATAATAAAGTTAAAGGTCAATAAGTCATTCTACCTGAATAGTTCTTTTCACATGCTTTGAAGATGCCTGTGTAATGTTTATAGGAGGTAAAACTTCTTTTTCATCTTAACATAAAAGAAATTTTCTTTTAATCTTAAAAAAAGTTTATCTGATGCTTTTGAATTAAGGAAGCATGGAAAAGAGATTCGTTTTGAGTTCATAAAAAATTGTTTCAACCTTACTCAGACATCTTCAAACAAATATTTTTAGAATTGAAAGTAAGTACATACAGCAAAAAATGTAATCACTTCCAAACCAGAAATAATTTATTTTTTGAAATAAAATTTTCTTTAGGAAGGTCAAATACTTACTGTGGAATTCAATGTTCTTTTCCTCAGTGATTTGGGCCCACCCCAAAGTGTGACTCTGAAAAATGATATCAACATGATGTAGTCATATATATTTCTAGATGCAGGCAAAATGGATTCCAGAGGGACATAAAGTTAAGGATGTAGAAGAGTGTATTAGTTTGATTTAAATCACGGCAGCCCCAAGACATGGATTTAGGAGATTGTAGCATACCACCATCTTCCTCCACCTTCAAACACACAAATCCTCTGGAAGGAAGAAAAGTGGGCATATGGTGCAAATAAAGTCTCTAGGTAAGTTCTTTAGTTGCCCCGTTACACTCCTCTACCTAAAATTTAGCCAGATGCCTACCCTGAAAATCTTACATAGAAGTCCTACAGTTTAACTTTATTGACAGCTGTGAGACTTCCCTGGTGGTCCAGTGGGTAAGAATCCACGCTGTCAATGCAGGATGCCCAGGTTCTATCCCTGGTTGGGGAACTAGATCCCACATGCATGCTGCAACTACAGGATCGCATGCCGCTAAGAGCCCACATGCCACAACTAAAGATCCTGCATGCTGCAACTAAAAACATGCGACAATGAAGATCCCACATGCCACTACTAAGACCCAGCACAGCCTAAATAAATAGACAGCTGGTTTTTTTAATCATAAGGAAAGCTAGAACATTCTGTGAAATTAGAGATGCTTAATACTGTACATAATACAAAGTAATATATATTTGTGTGGTGACAGATGGTAACCAGACTTACCATGGTGATCATTTTGTAATGTATAGAAACACTGAATCATTATGCTGTGTACCAGGAAGTAACATAATGTTGTAGGTTAATTATACTTCAAAACAAACAAACTCATAGAAAAAGAGATCAGATTTATGTTTACCATTGGGGTGGGGTGGGGGGAATAGGAATTGGAGAAAGGTGGTCAAAAGGTACGAATTTCAGTTTTTTAGATAAATAAGTACAACATAATTAATATAATTGACACTGCTGTATGTTATGTATGAAAGTTTTTAAGAGAGTCAAATCCTAAGAGTTCTAATCACAAGGAAAATTTTTTTTTCCTTTTTCTTTTATTTTGTACCTATATGAGAAGATAGATGTTCAACAAAACTTATTGTGGCAATCATTTCATGATTTACATAAATCAAATCGTTATGCTGCACACCTTAAACGTATACAGTGCTGTATGTCAATTATATCGTAATAAAACCGAAAGAAGAATTAAAAAATAATTAAATTTAAAAATTAGAAGTAAGGTTATATGTCGCAAGAATGTATGTGTATGTCCATTAATAATACTGATGTTTACTTTTCAATTAAATAATGGTACGATGATATCATTGAACGTTTGTCCTTGAAAAAAATAAAATTCGGCAACTCAAAATAAAAGAATTTAGTACTCTTTTCTAAAGAAATGAATTTCTATTTTGCACACTTTTCTCTCCAAAAAGAATCAATTAAAAAAACTTGGCTTTTACTTTATGTAAGTGAAAGTTTTCTAATAATGTGCTTTTAGCTATTTGCTATGAATAAATATAAAATTGCTCCTAGTAGATGGGAAAATTGCTGCAGAAAAAGCTGACTTCACTGATGTCTGGGTCTACTTGGGATGTTAGTTATAACCAAGCAGAAAACTGTGTCACCATCAGTTCTTTCCCCCAGACTCACCCTTTCTCCTCTTGCCTAAGATGACTTGAAGTCCAAGGTCCAAAGATCTGTTTCATGTTTAGTGAGAACACACACTTCCCTATCTACACAGTTTTGACCTCAGGATGTCATGGGTATAATTAGTTGGAGAAGTGTAGTGCTAAACACGTGGGCACTAAAAGTAAAACACTTTGGGATAGATTATCTTTCATGGATACAAAGGGAGTTGAAAGACATGAAAACCAAGGCTTAACAATGGAACTGAGCTCAAGCAGAAGAGAGGAATACAACCCGTACCAGAACGGAAAGCCAACCAATGCCTTATCAAGCAGAAATGCCATAGTGCCCAACTGTTGCACAGGAAACTCACATATCCTTGCCATGAAAAAAAAATTGGAATCATTAACATGCTTGTTTCTTTCCCATTTCTCTTTTCGCCTGCTCAGAGAGGCACAAGGAAAAGTTCCATATCAGGAAGTTCACTAAGAAAAATTCCAACTGGGAAAAAATTGTCAGTCTCCTTATTTTGGGTACCCCCAACCTTTGGAAGTGATTTTCTTGGAACTCAGTCTTTTTGGATTCAGGTAGGAGAGAAAATAGCTTTCTCCAAGAATGCTATACCCCACAAAAGACCAAGGACACCCAATTTTTTCCTCAGTCCTCTTCTTATATTGACTGTGGAAGTTAGTTTTGTACTGATGCTTCCCAGGAAGCCATTCATGGAAATAAATGAGCAGTATTTAAAGCATTTGTCATCAGCATTCGGTGTTGGCCATCACTTAAGGACAAGAGAAAAAAATGCCTGGTATCTTTTACACTATATGAAATCTAAGCAGGTAATATATCAGATATTACAAATTAAAGGTTCAGTGGGGGTCAAACAGCCTTGGGTACAAGCTAAAAAGTGTAGGAGAGGGTGAGAGCAGCCACAGGTGCTTCATTACACTAGCCATACACTCTTTGGTACATTGTAGAAGTCGAAAGCTATCTGGGTTGACAAAGCGTTCGCATGTCTTCTTGATTTTCTCTTTTATAGCCCCAAGATGCTGAGAAAAAAAGTGCTTCATGTTCAGGCAAGAATACAAACGATCTAAAATAATGCAACTTAAATATTTTATTTCATGTCTTTTGCTGCCTCCCCCTTCTATTCCTGTCCAAATATTGGAGTGACCTAGGACATCTTCAGCTTCTTTCTCTTTTCTATCTCTCCTCTCTGCCTAGGAGATATCCTGATCCTTGAATAAGTTGGTAATTCTCAAAATTACATTCTTATTTATAATCTCAAATTTAACAGGCTTAGGAATCTTCATCACTTTACTAATCCATAAGGACTCTCTCACAAATGTTAACATCATCCATGAATTTGCTTAGAACAAAAATTTGGAAGTCATCTCTGATTCTTCTCATTCCTTCACTGTCACATTTAATCCATTAGCAAATACCAATAGCTTTATTCACAAATACATCCCAGTGTTTTCTTGCTAAGATTACTTCAAACGCCTCCAGTTCGACTCCATGCTTCTAAAATCCCCTTCTCATCCTCACTAACTATAGGACATTTCTATCTCATTCTATACAGAGAATGTTCTTACACTAGAACCACACAAAAATACACAAGATATCTTAGAACTCTAAGACATTCGACTAAAAAGACTTGATTAAAAAAATGCCAAAAGCAACTTAGAATTTTAAATTTAATGTATTCATTAATTTTTTTCACTTAACATATTTATTGCTATATACTCTCATTCTAATGTGAAAGACTGGAAACAAAACAAAAAAATAAAATAATAGAGTACTATTTTTATATAGAAAACAAATCATATGGTAATGCCCAGATACCTATTTTATTTAATTTTTTTAAACATCTTTATTGGAGTATAACTGCTTTACAATGTTGTGTTAGTTTCTGCTGTATAACAAAGTGAATCAGCTATACATATACATATATCCCCATATACACTCCCTCTTGCGTCTCCCTCCCACCCTCCCTATCCCACCCCTCTAGGTGGTCACAAAGCACCAAGCTGATCTCCCTGTGCTATGTGGCTGCTTCCCACTAGCTATCTATTTTACATTGGGTACTGTATATATGTCCATGCCACCCTCTCACTTCATCCCAGCTTACCCTTCCCGCTCCCCATGTCCTCAAGTCCATTCTCTAGTAGGTCTGCGTCTTTATTCCCATCTTGCCCCTAGGTTCTTCATGACCATTATTTTAGATTCCATATATATATGTTAGCATACGGTATTTGTTTTTCTCTTTCTGACTTACTTCACTCTGTATGACAGACTCTAGGTCTATCCACCTCACTACAAATAACTTAATTTCACTTCTTTTTATGGCTCAGTAATATTCCATTGTATATATGTGCCACATCTTCTTTATCCATTCATCCAATGATGGACACTTAGGTTGCTTCCATCTCCTCACTGTTGTAAATATAGCTGCAATGAACATTGTGGTACATGACTCTTTTTGAATTATGGTTTTCTCAGGGTATATGTCCAGTAGTGGGATTGCTGGGTCATATGGTAATTCTATTTTTAGTTTTTTAAGGAAGCTCCATACTGTTCTCCATAGTGGCTGTATCAATTTACATTCCCACCAACAGTGCAAGAGGGTTCCCTTTTCTCCACACCCTCTTCAGCATTCATTGTTTGTAGATTTTTTGATGATGGCCATTCTGACTGGTGTGAGGTGACCCTTTAATACCACCAGAAAGATTGATCTGAAAAGAAACCATCCACTCATTCAAAATAAAAAGCATGTGCAAAGTTCGTTTGTAAGAGGAGATGAAATGGAATTTGCAACATAAAATATGCAGGTTTCAGTGATGACTGTGATAGGAAGAATCAAAAGGGTCCTGACCTTGGTCAGGGTGGGAAGAGAAGCCCCACAGGTGCGAGAAGACCTCAATTGTTCCAGTATATTCTCATTGTGAGTAATTGTGACACCCCAAACAACTTGTATAGTATTTTTGTGCCTCAGCTACTTCTTGTCCAAAGTAAGAAAAAAGCAAAGTTAACCTGTTACCCTGGTCTAATTAAAAAACTTACTGATTTTCTCATAGGGTAGAAATTTTGATTACATAAAACTACTAGATCAGTCCTTCAGAGGATATTTCCATTTAAAGTTTCTTGTTTTTTTCTTTTATACTGCATACGGAACTACAATTTCCTTGTCATTTGACTTAGTAGAAAACCTCAGAACCATCAACACAAAGGCACGTCTCAGAGGAAACTAGGACTTTTTATTTCATGAAGTCTCCTCAATACCTTTCCACTCTAATCCATCAAAGCTTATTTTATCGAATTCTTTTCCAGCCAGTTTGGTGATAGAGTACATCTACAAGTTAACCAGAAACAAGAGCTTATACTAGGAATGTCCCTACTTATTAATAAAGAGGTTTAAAATTTATAGCACGCTGCTGACATTCTTTTCATAGATCTATCCATAGGGACCGAAAGAGGACACTGGTTTCATTGAATACGCAAGGACCTCCAATTAAATCTCATGTATCACGATACAAACTGGAGTCTCAGAGAAGACATGTTCTTGCATAACCTTGACTCTTAAAAAATGTGGTAGCTCAGTAACTACAGAATAGAGATACCTTGTACAAGTACTAAGGTAACTGAACAATAACTCATCTTTCTTTTTAGGGTCAAATAATCTCAAAAGTTTTAAACTTTCAGTTTGTGTGTACACAGACCTTAAGTTTTCTGAGTGTCATGACTATCAAGGACCTAATTCTATAAATTTGATAACTTTGGTACCCTGCAGGCTAATATAGGTGTAAAATGTAGACCTTTGACTCTATTTATCCTAGAAAAAGAGTGACATCTATCCCTCCCATCATATTTCAAATTAGCAGTTCAACAGAAATGAGTAAAGAAAGCAGAAAAATTGTCAAAGAATCACTTTGAAAGCACATAACTCATACTGTTATACTAAAATATTATTTATATGCTATCACTATTAACTTGTAATTAATGTTACATTTTAGTTTATTATGCTTTGTTTTCTAACTAGATATTAAACTTATTTTAAGTACCTATCCTGTCTTGTATTTCTATCTCTCAAAACACCTGTCTCAGTATCATACACAAAGAGAGTGCTCAGTAAATATGTATTGATAGATCGACTTATTCACTGATTGTCAAGGCTCAAAGGAGTCTCTCCAACTTCCAAGTAATGCCAGTGATCAAAGAGATTGGAAAATGGAAAAGTTCCTGTGGATTTTAAAAGATTAGTCCCTGCCCTGTGATACATAACAGTGACTGGATTATTTATTTAAAGGTTTCAGTAGCACAAAATTGTGCTTTGCTTTACATAAAATTAGTGGAACTTCCTCTGTTTCCAAATAGACACTACAGCATTTTCTTACCCTCAATTTCATGACTCTACCAGCAAGAATCAGAATGTATTAAAATGTACAAAACACCCTTTATTTCTTCAAAAAAAGTAAACGTTATAAAAAATTATCTAAATATAATATGAACTGTTCAATTCTCACTTCTCAGGCATTAATCTTCATCTAAGGACACAAAAGTACATGAATGACTGAAGATGAAAGACCAAGTCTCATGGCCACAGAAGAAAAAGAAAAAGGGACAAGTGCATTACTTTTGCTTTCTTTGTGTTTTCTTTTTTTAGATAAGACTTGCAGCCTTGTGAAAAATACAGAATGTTTACAATTCAAAACTTCTCAATTTTCTCTGAAATATTCTATCAGTAAGAGGGAACCTCTCATTAAAGTTAACAGTTAACGTTAGGAAGAGAACTGTAAATAGAAACACAAGTCCTCAATAAACTAATGGACATTAGCTAGCATTCCAACACGGTATACAAAATCAGAAGGCTTTAGAACTAGGAAAGAAAAAAAGGAGGTATTTTATGTGCTTAGCCATATAGCTCATGCTATAAAATCAAAGCACTGATATATATATATATAGTGTGAAATTAATGCGATAGATAATCTACTATATTTATATATCTATTATCTACTTACCTATCTATCTATCTCTCTATCTATCAATTTTGCAAAGGGTTCTAGTTACTAAGTCATTCTGGAGCCGAGTCCCAAGTGAGTAATTTTATTCTGGAGAGAGCAAGTATCCACGTTCCTTATGTTTGCTTAATGACCCAGTAGAACTTGGATAATGAGACAACTGAGGTTTGAGAAAGGTATACCATCCATCACAATGAGTCCAATGCTAGTGACACTGTTAATTTACAGTGCAATATAGGAAGACCTATGGCTCACACAAACAGAACAACAAAAAAGTACTTAAAGCTATTTATATTCATTTAAAAATTAAACCCGAGGGGTGATGTCAAGATTTCTACTCTTTCTGACACAGATATAGCTCTTATCAATAGCTGTATACCTCATTCTTCAAACAGTGCACAGTGTGAACCTGGATTTCTACAATCCTTGTTTCACTGTAATGGAGAAACAACAAAATTGGATAAAGAAAAGGGTTATTAGATCATCCACTTTATCTCTATAGTTATGTCTATGAGACAGACTGTCTCAATTTCTCCTAGGTCTGTCTTTGATGATTTCCAACAGAAATTCTCTCACTGTTTTTCTGTATCGCAATGCCATACAATTTAGCTGTCACTGCATTCCTTTCCTCTTTTGAAGGTTATCTCAACACTCTTCGTAAGTTCTGTAGAGGGATCCTTTTCCTTGCCAATGAAATCGTTTTGCTCTTTGTAAAAAATCATGTGCATGTTTAATCTTAGTAAGCTATTCACTTATAGTCTCATCAGCTATCACCTCCACATTCTTGCTTTTTTCCTTCAGGTTTTAATTGCTACTATTCCATTGACTCACACTTTCAAAAAGACCATTTATAAAATCAAAGGAAAATAATTCTATTATACGTGATATGATTTAGAAGTGAGGGAACATGTATCTAAATAGATTAAGAACATGTGTTCAGATGCACGGTTATACCTAAAGGTAAGGAAAGTCAAAGTGAGGAGGATTCAGACTTTCTGATTATTGTTCTTCAGCATGGAGAGAAGTTCAATTACATAGACAAGAGGAAAGTTCCATTATAATTTGAGCATCCGGAGATTAGGTCCTGTCTGTCTGGCTCACTGATTTAGCCCTAGTACCAAGCATATAGTGCCTGGCATGTGGCTGATAATCGTTTGCTAGAAATATTTTCTTGTTAGAAATACTTTGCTAACATAAAACCATCAAGTGTTAGTGACAGTAGAAATATTTCTGATAATTTTACTCCGTAAATATTAAGATTCAGCCTGCTGTAATCCCTTTATATTTTTCCTCTTTTTAGTAATGTTTTCAATAGCAACTACCTTCAAAGTAATGGAGAAGACTCAGAAAAATATTTGCATTTTTTTCTTTAGCTCATCTATGAAACACTAACTTTATTGATTCATTCACTCCCAACAAAGCTTATCTAATTACCCTGGTTTTTATTTGATTTTTCTCTATTAATATACATAGCCACAACAATTTGGAAAAAATGAGACTGCATGATGTCAGCTATCAAATTAGTTTTGAGAGCCATGTTATATTTACTCTCTTTGTACTCATTAATCATAAGAACCATCAAACTTTGCCTTAGAGATATTTATCCTAATAAATTCTTGCTAGTTGAAATATAACTTGATTGCTATGATTTAAACTTTAATATTTTACCTATGTATAAACTTTTCCCCTCATGATAATCTTAAACATAGACTGTGTTAATATCATAGTTTCATCTTTGGTCATATTTCCCATTTCATTTTAAATATCATTACCACAGTTATATTATCCAAGTCTTCAAATACCTTTCAAATACTTCCAATATTGGTTTAGTAATCAGCAAAATTCAAATATAAAAATCAAACCATACTGTGACATCTTATTGATATGTATCCTTTTAATATTTTTTCCATATATTTGCCATAAATTTTCATATAACTTAGCAATTTTGCTGGGAAAATTTGAGATCCCATAACATTTTTTGTAGTTATTATTTTTAGCAGGTATTAGTAGATTTTAGTAGCTGTTTGACGCATGCATCATTCTTTTACTCACTGATTCATCAAATATATGTATTGCACACCACCTGCTTACCCAGCCCTCCGCTACTGCTGGAGAGGTAAAGACTGCATGTCAGAGGTAAAGACAGACATGGTCCTTGAACTCTTAGAATCTACTGTGATCTTGCATTTGTTCTTTTCTCTGTATACTTTCATTGCAGTGTAATGTTTTTGGAAGTTTCCTCTTCCATTCAGAAACTTTCAAGTCTATTAATATAAACCGAGTATTTCTTAGAACATTTTTTATTCTAAACAAAACATTCAGAATGATGTAAATGTCCATGTTCAACTATCATACTATGATTCAAGGATATTTTTTATAAGACTGATTTGATGATCTGTTAAAAGTAGTAAATTTTAATTTCTTCTAAAGTGTAATACATTTCATTCTGTATGCTTTCTTCAGATTTGTATCTCATAATGAACTTTAAAAAATGTACATTTTTTCACATAAAATTTATATCCACAAATGGTGATAAATGCTTACTTACACAATTCAGAATAGACAACTACCTGAAATATTTTCAGACAGAACCCTCAGTAAAAATTCCAGGTTTGGTATAATTGTATGAGACAAAAAACTTTGGTGTACATACTAAATCCATGAGAAGCTGTGACAGAGATTACTATGCACTTACTAAAATCCACTTCCTGGGCACAGAGCTAGATTACATCTTCTAGCCTCCAAGCAGTTAGGTCTGGGCATATGCCTGAGAATTAGACAAAGGGATGCGATTCAAAGCGAAATGTGCTGCTTCCTTCCAGGCTTGGTTTGAAAATCTCTCTAGGACGTCTCCATGCTCTTTCTTACTTAAGGCGGATAGAATGGAAGGAGCACTGTGTTATTGAAGTCCACTACTTAAAAATGGTGGCAACAAGTAGGTAAGAAACAGAAACAGAATGCTAAAATATTGGAGAACTCTGTAATTCTTTGGTTAAATATTTATTAAAACTGTTGCCTGTGAAAATTTTGAAGAAGACTAAGGGTCTAACAAACTTGTAGCTCAGGGGGAAAGGTTAGAAAAAAGCCAGCATATTAGTTTGTATTGGCTGCTGCTTGATGTATCTGTCAAAGCACCATGGGAAATAAATGAGCTCAGGAAAGAACAGGCTGGTTTGCAGGCAGAAATTAAGCATTTTGCAGTGTTGCAGAAGCCTACTTCTTCAAAACCCTTAACATAAGAGATAAAACTGAAAAAGGCTTTGAGCACAAAATCGCAGTAAGTTTTCTCAGTTAGACAAGGAATTCAGCCCTGCTGCAAAAGGTAAGATTAAGGATGTCGCCTTCCTACCAAAACCTATTTTTCAGAGGGCAGTTATCACTATGTTGAAAGAAATAGGCATGAAAGCAAAGAAGCAAAGAAATATAGCAAGATAGAGAAGTAAACCTTAAAAAAGGACCTTGGGTATGTTTACTAGCACTTGGAATAAACTGGACACAACTAGATTAGAACCCTAATAACTTTTTGAAGTAATTCTATTGCTAAAGAACTATTAGTTTAGCCAAAAAAGTTAAATAAAAAGACTAAATATAAAACAATCCTTAGGCTCCCAACTGTGTTATGATCAAGAATTGGGTTTTGAAAGCTCCATATATTCCTGGGAGAGCAATACTTCCCAATGTTCATTTCAAAGGTGTCTGTAGATGAAAATACATAAAGAAGATTCTTCAAGAGAACGGCAGGAGAATTCATGGAGATAAACGGACAAGAGATTTCTTCCAGAACACAGGACTACCTGTGTTCATGAAACCTCCTCCATTGACAGTGTAGAGAGATCTTTCAAATGCCTTCCCAGAAGGATTCCACCATTGCTCTGTGCTAGAGGCTGCCATGAGTTTCCTATTCATCCATTTCCCGAATGAATGTTTCTTATGATTGCCATGTACCTGCTTTACTAGCGTATGCTATCTTTTAATTCTTAGGAATTAAAATATAATAACACAGCAGTGGTCCTAATTGAGAGGACTGAGCATCTTTTAGATATCCTGGACTTTGAAGTGGGTACAGCAACGGAATGAAGTTATAGGCTATCTCACTTGGACAGTAGATGAGTCTACTTTAAATATTTTCTCTTCTTTGAGGGCATAAGGTTAGACAATATTTTTCAGTCTCTCTTGCATTATCGTGTCTCCATATGATGGTGTGAAAGTGCTATTTCCAGGCCCAGCCAATGAATATGTACTATTTCCAGGCCTAACTGACGAAAATGTCCCTGAATCTTTATCCATTAAAGCTCACTGGAATGGGACAACCATACTGTTTTTGGATACCTCTGATCAGAGTTCCCATCAACATGAGCCCCTGTGCAACAGACAACATGGAAGGGAGCTATCCCTGACAAGGAACACTCACCCTGGACTGCTTTGTGAAAAATAAATTAACTTATTGTGTCTAGGTATTTTTTGGTGAGAGTAGCTAGCATTATCCTAAACCAAAGGCTAAATTTTAAAGTACAGCTTTCAGAGTCATTCACCTATAGATTTATTAACGCTCAATACATTACAATTCCTCCTCTAACGTATACTATTGGGCTAAGCAGCAGAGTCCGCTTGTACTTTATCAAGTTCTTCTAACTTTTCAGTTAGCTGTTTTATTTTCAAATCCCCTGTTACTGGTTTGCATCAGACCCATACAATACTACATCTGAGCAATTAACTGTCTGGTATTGATACAATCATTTTCCCTTTTATATAGATTTGGAAATTGAAGCACAAATACGAAAAATAAAAACCTTCCTCAAGATCACATTTCAGAACTGTTGGGTCCAGGATTCAGACCAAGGTAATCTGACTCCAGAAGTTATACTCAGCCTTTCCATGAGGCCATGGCTGTGAGAAAATGCAGAACTGCTGGCCAGTTGCTGTGCTTCACATGACTGCCTTGCGTGTTGTTACTACTGGTAGTGTTAGCATAGGAATACTATGGTTTGAGAAATACCAGTAAAATTCAGGAAAAGTTACACTCAGTAAGAATTCCTTATTTTAGAAAAGAATTCAACAGGGAATCCCTATAAACAAAAAGCTCAGTGATTTTCAAGTAGAGTTCAGTTCACAGAAATGTAAAAATTCACATCATTGCAGGCACACATTTATTAGATGAAAGTGAAAGGCAGTGCTTAATTTTCTCTACACTGCAAAGATGGTTTGCGGAGGCAAGGTTTGCAATTTTTCAAATATTTTCATGGACTGAAAACATCATTTCCTTCTAGTAAAAGGAAACTATTTCCAGAGCTCATAAAATAAAGCACTATTTCTGTCCCTCAGTTCTCTCATAAAATATCTTGCATTGGTGCCATGTGTTGCTGTAAGTTCCTTCTACAGAATGTTGTAATAACATAGGATGTGGACTTTCTACTTGCTTTGGATTCATAAATATTTTTTTATTCTCATATCAGAGTGGGCTCCATTTCTATGTGTATGCCCTTTCTCATTTATTTACTTATTCATTCATTCATTCAAGAGGTATTTATTGGCTATCAATCAATTACAGTGGTAGATATAAATTATAAAGATTTATCTTTTCTCTAAATCATAAAGATTTAGCATTGTTCAGAACGATGCCTGGAACACCGTGGACATTGAACAAATTTAGAAATGAATGAGAGAATGACTCAATAATGAATAAATGAATGGTCTTAGCTTAGCATCCACAACAAATTTAAACCTAATAATAAAGGAGACACAGCAAGCACTTGGATCTGTCTATATCAATACCGAGTAGAGGCTACCATGCTCAGAAGGGAATTATTTGGAAAGTGGATCTTATGTTTAGATTCAAGGATGGGCAGAAGGAGTTTCGAAAGATTTGAAACAGGGGACAAACAATAAACAAAGGTATAAATACACGTGGTGTGCTCAGGATCAATAAGGGAACCTGTCTTTATTATACCGATTCTTTTCTTATCATAGCCTCATGACCTCAGTGCCCTAAAATGCCCCCAACAAATAAACTCCCCAAGTTCACATTAATATGATATTCTTTTACTGTCCACGGTGTTCAAAGGCATGAGTCTAGCCCTAAGCACTGACTATGTCTTCTCATCACCTTCCTGGCAGGGAGATGGAAGTGTTGGGATAAATGGCTTACTTGAGACAGGAGGGAAATCACTGCTAGTTAAATAAGAGCACATAAAATTGAGGGAAGAAATGACAGATGTTAAATATAATATGGTTTGAAAGAACTGTTTGTCTTTAGAGTCCCATGTATTCTTTTCTTCCAGTATTATCCACTTCAGAAAGTAATTAATTTCAGTCTGAGGTCATAAATGGAAGGTATAATGCTGCCTCTTCCAATAAATAGAAATGTCAAGGAAGGACATCTATTTACTTAGATCATTTGGATGTTAAGGGGGCAAAGCATTTTAAAAGTATATTTATGTAAAACTGTTCTGGCATCATTGAGCCTTAAAATTATTTTTAAAAATAATTGCATTTATGGAAATCATTCTTAGCCTTCTATATTATCTTAGCTATATGGTAGCACTAGCTACCAGCAAGATTTCATTCTCTTTCTTTCTTTTATATCTCTACCTATAAATCCTTAACTCTATCTGGTCAGATTTAAGACTCTGGTTTCACAGCCTAATGTCATAGAAAAGTCATGGTTCTAGGAGTAAAGGAGACTGTTCTAATCCCAAGTGCTACTATTCATCACTCTTGCTATATCAATCTGTATAATATGATGGGATGAACTTTAAGATTCCTGCCTGTTGAAAATTCCACAATTAAAATATTTAAAGTTCCATGATATGTTTTCAAGAAAATCCAAAAAATTTAATTAGAAAGACTTTCTTTTCAAACACTGATGTTTTTTTTTTCTTGTTTGTTTGCTTGTTTTGTTTCTTGCCCTTTGCCATGTAATTTTAAAGGGAGCAGCTATTTCTTTACGTAAAAATCACCTCTCTGCATACAATGACCAGTGTTGGGAGTAGAGACCTGGCCCAACATGGACCAACTGTAACACTTTACTCCTGGCCATCATGAATTCAAGGATGAGCAATGACCCAAGTTAGCCAGTCAGAGCTCTTCCCACATATCTTGTAAACCTGAGCTGGGATCCTGTGGCTGAAAAGATGTGAGAGCTCACTGCTTCTTTCAGACAGCCTCGTGGAAAGGCTAGTCTGAGAGCATAAGGCTCACTCACACAGAGAAATTAGAATCTCTGTTTTATGGCCAGTGAAACCTCTGGTTTGTGAGCCCAATTCCCCCCCACCCCCATTATCTCCAATTTGAGTTAGATTTCTATCTTTTAGAGCCAAATGAATTCTGACTAATAAAAGTGTCACAGAGTTACACAATTAGGTGCTTTGTACTCATCTGTCCAATGTGTTTTTCTTCTTTGCTGAACTGTATATATTTCTTAAGCTCCTCCAGGTGCCTGTTCTAATATATGAGAAAACTGGCACATCTTGTCTATTTTATGGCTCCTTTACCTTCTATGTGTCAAAACATCATTGTCTTACAGTACATGCCAAGTGCTGTATATTTTACTTTTCCTTGCTTTTATTATGTTTTTTTTGTTGTTGTTGTTTTTATTTTTTGCGGTACGCGGGCCTCTCACTGTTGTGGCCTCTCCCGTTGCGGAGCCCACTCACGGGCCCAGCCGCTCTGCGGCATGTGGGATCTTCCCGGACTGGGGCATGAACCCATGTCCCCTGCATCGGCAGGCGGACTCTCAACCACTGCGCCACCAGGGAAGCCCCTTGCTTTTTTTAAACTAAAATCTCATGAACAATACTTTAAAATATAAAACCAATTACCAGGTTTTTGTGCACAAAGTTATGTCATGATTTTATTTTCTGTTATCAATTCTTTCACTAATATTTCATTTTATTTATTGCAACAATTGTAATTATGCTTGAACATTTAAAAGTTCAAAAGGTCAAAAATATTTCATAGTGTATAGTCTATGGAGAAGAACAAGTTGAAAATACTATGTAGCTCCTCTCAATTTTAGACAATTTGGGGAATCATAATCATATATAATTATATAATATATTATATATAAACATAAAAATGCTTGTAATTTTCTCAATGTTTTCTTTTTACATTTAGAAAATAAATTTCTTTTTTCTGTTTTATATCTTTATTGGAGTATAATTGCTTTACAATGGTGTGTTAGTTTCTGCTTTATAACAAAGAGAATCAGTTATACATGTACATATGTTCCCATATCTCTTCCCTCTTGCGTCTCCCTCCCTCCCACCCTCCCTATCCCACCAAAGTTATATGGTTGCAGTTCTAGAAGGAACTTGCCATTTCATTTTTTGTCCAAATAAAAGATGAGTTAATGATATTTTATCCCAACATGACTCAATGCATCTAATTATTCTGCTTGTCTATCTTCTCCAACACAGAGGAGGACATGGCATGTTGAGACTTGCATTTTTTACTTTGCCTTAAAAGTACCTCTTGCTGAATGTTTAGAAATTTAGTGGGTAAAAGTACATAAATTTGCTTCCATTTTTATGATGGTACACTGATCAAATCAGCTATGGGAAGGTATCCCATGTGGTTTTTGGAGTCTGACAAATGAGTGCAGTTTGAATTCAAGTTCTGCTAATGACTTGCTGTGTGATCTCGAGTTTAACCTTCTACATCTATAAAATGATGATAACTACATTAGAATGATTGCTCACAGGGATTAGGATAATAAGAGAGGGAAATAGGGTTAAAAAGGAATAAATATACATATAAAACAAGAGAAGGGCCTTGCACAGACCAATGATGATAACAAACACTGAATATGATTAACTCAGCCCTCCACACCTTAGCACAAAATAAGTGGAAAATAGACAAATATAAAATAAAATAAAAACTTCATAGAATATCAGATGTTTTTGTGAAGATGCTGATGTGATTATGGTGCCACTTAGTTTCCAGACTGCATGTTCTGGAAATCACCTAGTCCTACTTTCCTAATTTACTACAGTTGGGTAGTACTAGACCTTATCAATCTGCCAGGGGAGTACAATGGGCAGAAGGGAATTCCAATAAGCCAGACTATTTAGCACGAAGGGCAGGCAGAAGAAACTTGAAGAGGAAAAGAGAAATTGTACTTGTGGCAAATGCAAAGGTCATGGTCTTTGATACATGTGAGAACAGAAGACCAAGGAGGAATTTATCTGAGGGCTCATGTTCTGTGGGCCTTAGATCATGGAAGCGCATGGCTCATAAAATATTCCACAAAACCACACTGTACCCTGATCTCCTGCAGTTACTTCAGAAAGCATAGGCAAAGAGACAGGCACTCTCTTCCCCCAATAACAACATAGATCATTGCCTACCCTTGTTATGAAACCAGTGTCCCAGGCATCCCGTTACACTTGCTAATTCAAGAGTTCAGTTCTAATTCATTTGTTATTACCCTTTGTTACAATCTTGCCTTTATCCCTTTCCTTTATCTTCTTCATTTCTCATTTTCTGAGAATGCTAATTTGGCTGGGGTATCAGTCAGGACCCAAGCAGGGAACAAATGGGATACTCAAGTTAGTACAATTTGAAGAAGATTTAATAAAGTGACTAATTACAAAGGTGTAGAAACTACAGGAGTTACTATAGTGCCCTGGGGCTAATGAAAGGGAATTTTTATAATCCCTAGGCCCAAAGGGATGTGGAAAGGAAGAAGTCATCCTAGTTGGGGGAAAAAGAGTTGGTGAGTAGAGCAAGCCACCTTGAGAGGAGCAGTGGCATTTAGTTGAGAAACATAGCTATTCTGAAGCACCACATTGAGAGAACCGGCAGAATAAATATTGAGACCTCATTCTCTTCCCACCCCTTCAATATCTCCATTGGCTTTATGGTAAGAGAGTCTGTTGACACAAACCACACAGATCAGCCTCCTAAGCAGAGAGCAGTGAGGAACAGTGGCAAACTGATGTGAAGGGGCACGGACTTCCCTGGTGGCACAGTGTTTAAGAATCTACCTACCAATGCAGGGGACACGGGTTCAATCCCTGGTCCGGGAAGATCCCACATGCTGTGGAGCAACTAAGCCCATGCACCACAACTACTGAAGCCTGAACGCCTAGAGCTTGTGCTCTGCAACAAGAGAAGCCACCGCAATGCGAAGCCCGCGCACTGCAACGGAGAGTAGCCCCGCTCGCCGCAACTAGAGAAAGCCCACGTGCAGCACCAAAGACCCAAGGCAGCCAAAAATAAATAAATAAAATTAAAAAAAAAAAGATATGAAGGGATAAACAGGAGATAACCACAATGCAGCTGATTAAACTTTGCTAATGAGGTACTATGAGTTTGTTTTTTTTAATAAAATATATTGTTTGCCAGAGTAATACATGCACTTGGTTAATCGAATAATACAAAGGGGCTTATGAATGAAAAACAACTTTTGCCCCATTCTTCCAGGGTCTATGAGTCTGGACCCTAAAGTTACCATTTTAAACCATTTTAGGCTTTGGTTCTTCTAATGATTACTTTTGAACAACTGAATGATATGCTCAGAAACCTATTTCAAATTCTACTGACTTTAGAAATTGCCTACTTACTTTCTGCTGTGAAAGAGGAAAACTTAGCTCACTTAAACCAATACTCTTTTCTATGGCCCTCCAATTCTTGTTTGAGTTCTTCTCTAAAAGTTAACATTGCATATTTAACAGAAAACTGGTTTTGTTCAAGATGCTGAGTTTTATTAACTATAAAGAAAGTTTATTTTATTTGATGAGACAGCTGATTAAGAAAGTCCACCTCTGGAAACATCCACAGAAGTTTACTAAATTACCCATGAGCAAACTTCTCTGTGTTATGACTGCAAGCTTCATTAGGGTATAATTTTCATACATTAAAATTAACATATTTTTGGTGTACAGTTCTATGAGTTTTTATAAATGGATACATATCAAAAAATAGAGTATTTCCATTACTCCAAAAAGTTCCCTTGAGCCATTCAGAAACAAACTCTTTCCTCTATCCCAACCCGTGGCAACCACTAACTTTATTTCCAACTCTGTAGCTTTTCCTTTTCTAAAATGGCATATATATGGAATTACACAGCATAAGGCTCTTTGTGTCATTTCTTCATTTAGCATAATGCTTTTAAGAGTCATCTATGCTGTTGAATACAGCAGTAGTGCATTTCCTTTCGTTGCCATTGTATGACTACAACACAATCTATCCATTCAGCAGTTGAGTATGCTAAGATTTTTAATTTTAAGAGAGAAAATAAGGGAAAAAAACAGGGTTTGCAATATGTTCCTGATATAAATATGTGTGATACAGTACGTAGCTCTGACTTTCAGTTACTTTTTGTCTTCCTTTTTGATATTTTCCTATTTCCCTTTATTTGCAAATTGTATTTTTTAAACAAGGTCACTGTTTAAATTTTTTTAATGGAAGAGGACATGTTTGTAAAATGTAATTAAGAGTTAAGGAAATAAATTTCATAAGACTCCAACACAAATTCATGGAATAAAAACACTATTCCCGAAAGTTTTAAAAGCAGAGACCACCATTTTAAAAAATGTAATAAAAAATTGATAAGCCTCTAATATAATTCAAAGAATAAAATGTCAAATCACAATTATTTTTAAAAAAAAATTTAGGGCTAATTTCATAGGCAGAGCTTTACAATATACAAAGCATATTTCCATTCTTCATTTTGTTTCATCAGAATGACAGATGTCATTAGCCTGCTTTAGCTATCAGAATATTAGGTCATTTTTATCTTTTAATTTATCAACCATCATAATAATAAAAACAGAGCTCTAATTTTCACCACTGCTGTCTAGAAAGCTAAAATGTAAATTTCTGTGACAGAGAGAAAAATATAACATCTGAAAGCAATTTAAGGAAAATTTCATGATGAGCAACAAATGAGTTGGATTTGTTAACAATTCATAAATAGTAGAAATGGAGAAACATTTTATCAAATATCACTAACAATATATAAGGGACAAAAGTAGCTTTCACTTAGAGTTTATAAAAAGTTCTTGATACATTATTATAAGGAATTTCATGTGGGAAAAAAACTTTATTTGTAGGTCAAGATCAAAAGAAAATGAAAAACAACCACTATCCAAAGCAGGAGTGTATGCCAGACTAGTGATGTTTCACCCAGAGGTCTTGAAATTCTGGGAAGAAATTTCCGGGAGACATAGATGAAAAATAATTTGGTACAATATAAAGATGAACTAAACAGCTTGCTAATTGCTTATGAAATCAAAGCATAATGAAGAGAAGAAAAAATAGCGAAGAAGAATTTGTTAAATAGAGAAGCCAATTATTTTTACATTTCTGCAGCAATATTTATTTCAAATTTTGTTTTTCTAATAATGATTATGCTATTTACTAACAAGTGCATTTTTTACTTCATCAGGAAATTCATCCAGCCAGTTTTCAGGTATAATTCAACTCAATACACAGTATCTTTGTTAGATCCCCAGAGACTCAGCTATTATTTCATTGAGCCAAGATAGATAATAAAATAGCATTTGGGAAGTTGAGCCAGACATAATAAAAAGATAATTTCCCCAGAACTGGAGATGTTTACATATTTACAGACTTCACAATAAAAGCAAGCCACATGTGAAGCAATAATGCCAAAGAAATTTACAATAAGAAAAAGAAATATGAAAGTTAGCTGGCATAAAGTAAGAAATCTTAGAGAACTTGTTTTGTTCTGTTTACAAATTGCACCATCCCCAAATAAAGGAGGAAGCATCATTACAAACACATGGAGACATGGAGACATGATATCAAGATGCAGTCATGAGTTTAGTCAAAGCCTTATGAGTGAAAAAGGGATCCTAGGTGTTTATAAATCACAATTAAAAGAGGATGAGAAAAAATATAAAGGGGAATTTCATATCTTCTTCAACTACCTTCATTTAAGTGCAAATTATGGTAAGTGATTGAAAACGGTGAAGGGTATCATGGCTGTTTAGTTCAGTAGTTTTCAGCATAACTGTAATTAGATGAAAATGTCAGCTTCTCCTGTATTGGATCAGTTTATGTCTCCAAGAGAAGCTCTCCTTTTGTGGCCATGGGCCTTTTGAACATAATTGCCCTTTAAAGTATTCTTTTGATGTTTTGTGTGAGCTAATTGTCAACAATCCCAGCAGAAAATTACACAATATTAAGGTCACAAGAGATTAAACATTGTTCTTAAGCAATAACATGAGTAGGCAGACAGGATTTTGCTAAGAATCCATTTGCAGGGCAAAAACAAACATCTCAGGGTCATCAGTAGGTTTGAGCCATTATCCAAAATATTCAAGGTAGTGTCAGAATCTGGGTCCCCAGGGTTTATGCAGAAAAAAAATCTTGAGAGCATCTAGTGGAGGTCTGTTGGAGTACTTGCTCTGACACCCCCCAGAGGGCTTCTGTTGCCTTATAACCTAGGGCAACCTGGGTGTCTTCATTCATCTAAAAATATTCGTACGATAAACAGTGCTAGAAGTTGGGAATACCACAGTGAAGAGGACTAATGCGTTTCATTCTGTCTTGGGACTCACAAAAAGAAGGTCAGAAGTGATCAATGCATGAAGGAAATAAAATAATGTCACAGTGAGTGTCTTGTGCTCAAGGAGGGAGTGGAATTACTTAAATAGAGTAAGCAAAGAAAGTGTCAGCCTGAACTGGAACCTGAACAATGAATTTTGAAGTGTCAACCTTGAGATCTGGGCATATTCCAAGTAGACAGGGAGCAAGTGCGTCTTTGGCATGTTACCTAATCTCTCAGGACCTCATTTCTTAGTCTGTGAGAAACGGTAACAACGCCTGTCTTACAGGTTATCAGAGGACTTAGAGAAAATGATCCTGCCACACACTGTAATGAGGGCTCTATAACCCGTTACCATTACTACTGTCTGAGTTGCCATCCCTTCCCCTCTGATGGGAAACTCCTCCCTCCCAGACACTCTCTCAAAGGCAGTATTACATATTTTACAGTGGGTGGGTAATATCAATATTGTTTGAAAACAAGTATAATTGTAAGAGAAAAAATATCAAGGAAATAATGTATAAACTCCAGGTAATTATCAAGATGTTTTATATTTTAAAATAAAACAACGTAGGGTCATTGAGACTACAAAGCTGAGATAAGCGTCCTGAGCAAGAGTCCTCTCGAGGTGCATGTGAACAAGACAGCATCCAATGAAGAGGATGTTGGCTTACCTCCCGAATATCATCTGCCTGAAGAGAAATCCCTCTTCTCTCCTTAGCTCAGTTCTTTCCCAAATGGTTACAATACAACTTTATCAGCTAAAGAAGACCGGCCTCTTTTCCTATTATGTTTTTACTTTCTTCCCTTCCAGAAAAACTAGTATCTTTTATTCCTACTTGGGAGCTCCTCATGCCCTTTTTTTTTTGTTTTGTTTTGTTTTGTTTTGTTTGCGTTACGCGAGCCTCTCACTGTTGCGGCCTCTCCCGTTGTGGAGCACAGGCTCCGGGCGCACAGGCTCAGCGGCCACGGCTCACGGGCCCAGCCGCTCCGCGGCATGTGGGATCTTCCCGGACCGGGGCACGAACCCGTGTCCCCTGCATCGGCAGACAGACTCTCAACCACTGCGCCACCAGGGAAGCCCCTCATGCCCTTTTTTAAATAACATGCTCCAAAGATAGACAAGATAGAGCAGAAGGAACAGGAAGCGCACACAGCAAGACTATCACGTGGGGATGGCGAGGGCCTTTTTCTTCCAAGCTTTCTCACCCTCCACTTCTCCCCTCGACCTGCCACCGACAGTTTGGGCTCAACTAAAACTACTAAGATCCAAGTACGCAATTTCACATACTGACAGAAAGTAGAAAGCCAGCAGGAAAGCAAGATAAAAGATAAAGATAGTACCAACTATACTTCCACTTAAATTAAAAAAAAAAGAACAAGATGGTGCAAAGGCAAAAAAAAAAAAAAGATAAAAGATAGGAAAAAGGAGTGGGTAAGGAATCCAGGTATTAGGATTCAGAGTACCTTTGATAAAGAACCTGAACAATCTAGTAGAATCCAATAAAAATTCTAGTCCAATTAGCAAGCAAATTGCCAAAAGACACATTCCTGTAGAAGTAAGTATGCTGTAAGCATGATTTTGGGGGCTTTGAAAAAGGAACTAGAACTAAGGACCTGAAAATAACAGTGAATGAAATATGGTTTGGGGAAGTACTAAATGAAAAACTCATCATTTAACTGAACCTATATTTTTTAAATAGTGTATTAGAGATGACAAAAGAGTCTGAGTTTTCTTCAGTAAGATAATATTTACACAAACACCTTTAAAAAAATCCATGAATACATGATATTCTTATAAAACATTAGCTAATTACTGTTGGTCTGAAAGCCATGCTTATTAAATTCCATTTGGACTTATTCTGGTTTACTCGCTGATTTCCAGGAAAAGACAGCTTGTGACATTAACAAGAAGCAGGCCTGTTTCCCAAGAACTGCTGGGAAACATCAATGACTCATTTATGGGAGTAAACAAAAGGATTAAGAAAAGAAAAGCTATTTCACAACTATAAATATATACTAAAGTTACAGAGCTTTTTCCCATAGAAGCCTATAAAGAAAATTGCAATTAAAAAAAAAGAAAGAGAGGAAGGCGGAAGATGGCGGAAGAGTAAGACGCGGAGATCACCTTCCTCCCCACAGATACACCAGAAATACATCTACACGTGGAACAACTCCTACAGAACACCTACTGAAGGCTGGCAGAAGACCTCAGACCTCCCAAAAGGCAAGAAACTCCCCACGTACCTGGGTAGGGCAAAAGAAAAAACAGAGACAAAAGAATAGGGACGGCACCTGCACCAGTGGGAGGGAGCTGTGAAGGAGGAAAAGTTTCCACACTCTAGGAAGCCCCTTCGCGGGCGGAGACTGCGGGAGGCGGAGGGGGGAGCTTCGAAGCTGCGGAGGAGTGCACAGCAACGGGTACGGAGGGCAAAGCGGGGAGATTCCCGCACAGAGGATCGGTGCCGACCGGCACTCACCAGCCCGAGAGGCTTGTCTGCTCACCCGCCGGGGCGGGCGGGGCTGCGAGCTGAGGCCGGAGCGCAGGGAGAGGACTGGGGTTGGCGGCTTGAACATAGCCTGAAGGGGTTAGTGCACCACAGCTAGCCGGGAGGGAGTCCGGGGAAAAGCCTGCACCTGCAGAAGAGGCAGGAGACTTTTCCTTCCCTCTTTGTTCCCTGGGGCGTGAGGAGAGGGGTTTAAGAACGCTGCTTAAAGGAACTCCAGAGACGGGCGCGAGCCGCGGCTAAAAGCGCGAACCCCAGAGACGGGCGCGAGCCGCGGCTGAAAGCGCGGACCCCAGAGACGGGCGCGAGCCGCGGCTGAAAGCGCGGAATCCAGAGACG
>NW_020837948.1:18723006-19026418 GCF_003676395.1 Aethalodelphis obliquidens
CCAGAGACGGGCGCGAGCCGCGGCTGAAAGCGCGGAATCCAGAGACGGGCGCGAGCCGCGGCTGAAAGCGCGGAATCCAGAGACGGGCGCGAGCCGCGGCTAAAAGCGCGGACCCCAGAGGCGGGCGGGAGACGTTAAGGCTGCTGCTGCCGCCACCGAGGGGCCTGTGTGCGAGCACAGGTCACTCTCCACACCCCTCTTCCGCGGAGCCTGTGCAGCCCGCCACTGCCGGGTTCCCGGGATCCAGGGACAACTTCCCCGGGAGAGCGCACAGCGCGCCTCAGGCTGGTGCAAAGTCACGCCGGCCTTTGCCACCGCAGGCCCGCCCCGCACTCTGTGCCCCTCCGTCCCCGCCGGCCTGAGTGCGCCAGAGCCCCCAATCAGCGGCTCTTTTAACCCCATCCTGTCTGAGCAAAAAACAGACGCCCTCCAGTGACCTACACGCAGTGGCAGGGCCAAATCCAAAGCTTAGCCCTGGGAGCTGTGAGAACAAAGAAGAGAAAGGGAAATCTCTCCCAGCAGCCTCAGAAGCAGCGGATTAAAGCTCCACAATCAACTTGATGTACCCTGCATCTGTGGAATACCTGAATAGACAACCAATCATCCCAAATTAAGGAAGTGGACTTTAGGAGCAAGATCTATGATTTTTTCCCCTTTCCTCTTTTTGTGAATGTGTATGTGTATGCTTCTGTGTGAGATCTTGTCTGTATAGTCTTGCTTCCACCATTTGTCCTAGGGTTCTATCCGTCCATGTTTTTTTTAAATTTTTTTTCTTAATAATTAATTTTAATAACCTTATTATACTTTACCTTCGTTCTTTCTTTCTTTCTTTCCGTCCTTCCTTCCCTCCTTTAGACAACGAATCATCCCAAATTGAGGAGGTGGTCTCTGACAGCAAGATTTAGGATTTTTCCCCATTTACCTCTTTTAGTGAGGGTGTATGTGTATGCTTCTGTGTAAGATTTTGTCTGTATAGCTTTGCTTCCAACATTTGTCCTAAGGTTCTTTCCGTCCCTTTTGTTTTGTTTTGTTTTTTTCTAAATAAGAAGTTTTTAATTCAATAACTTTATTATACTTTATTTTATTTTTACTGTATCTTCTTTCTTTCTGTCTTTTTTCCTTCTTTCCCTCCTTCCTTCCTTCCTCCCTCCCTCCCTCCTTTCTTTCCTTCTTGCCTTCTTTCCTTCTTTGCTTCTTTCTTTCTTTCTTCCTTCCTTCCTACCCTCCTTTCCTTCTTTCTTTCCTCATACTTCTACTAATTCCCTCTACTTTTTCTCCCTTTTATCCTGAGCCTGTGGATGAAAAGCTTTTGGTGCTCCAGCCAGGAGGCAGGGCTCTGCCTCTGAGGTAGGACAGCCAACTTCAGGACACTGATCAACAAGAGACCTCCCAGCTCCACATAATATCAAACGGCGAAAATCTCCCAGAGACCTCCATCTTAACACCAGCATCCAGCTTCACTCAACGACCAGCAAGCCACAGTGCTGGAAAACCTATGCCAAACAACTAGCAAAACAGGAACACAACCCCACCCATTAGCAGAGAGGCTGCCTAAAATCATAATAAGGCCACAGACACCCCCAAACACACCACCAGACGTGAACCTGCCCACTAGGGAGACAAGATCCAGCCTCATCCACCACAACACAGGCACTAGCCCCCTCCACCAGGAAGCCTACACAACCCACTGAACCAACCTTAGCCACTGGAGACAGACATCAAAAACAGGAGGAACTACAAACCTGCAGCCTGCAAAAAGGAGACCCCAAACACAGTAAGATAAGCAAAATGAGAAGACAGAAAAACACACAGCAGATAAAGGAGCAAGATAAAAATGCACCAGACCTAACAAATGAAGAGGAAATAGGCAGTCTACCTGAAAGAGAATTCAGAATAATGATAGTAAGGTTGATCCAAAATCTTGGAGACAGAATGGACAAAAGATTGGACAAAATGCAAGAATCAGTTAACAAGGACCTAGAAGAACTAAAGATGAAACAAGCAATGATGAACAATACAATAAATGAAATTAAAAGTACTCTAGATGGGATCAATAGCAGAATAACTGAGGCAGAAGAACGGATAAGTGACCTGGAAGATAAAATAGTGGAAATAACTACTGCAGAGCAGAATAAAGAAAAAAGAATGAAAAGAACTGAGGACAGTCTCAGAGACCTCTGGGACAACATTAAACACACCAACATTCGAATTATAGGGGTTCCAGAAGAAGAAGAGAAAAAGAAAGGGACTGAGAAAATATTTGAGGAGATTATAGTTGAAAACTTCCCTAATATGGGAAAGGAAATAGTTAATCAAGTCCAGGAAGCACAGATAGTCCCATACAAGATAAATACAAGGAGAAATACGCCAAGACACATATTAAGCAAACTGTCAAAAATTAAATACAAAGAAAGCATATTAAAAGCAGCAAGGGAAAAACAACAAATAACACATAAGGGAATCCCCATAAGGTTAACAGCTGATCTCTCAGCAGAAACCCTACAAGCCAGAAGGGAGTGGCAGGACATACTGAAAGTGATGAAGGAGAAAAACCTGCAGCCAAGACTACTCTACCCAGCAAGGATCTCATTCACATTTGATGGAGAAATTAAAACCTTTACACACAAGCAAAAGCTGACAGAGTTCAGCACCACCAAACCAGCTTTACAACAAATGCTAAAGGATCTTCTCTAGGCAAGAAACACAAGAGAAGGAAAAGACCCACAATAACAAACCCAAAACAATTTAGAAAATGGGAATAGGAACATACATATCGATAATTACCTTAAATGTAAATGGACTAAATGCTCCCACCAAAAGACACAGATTAGCTGAATGGATACAAAAACAAGACCCTTATATATGCTGTCTACAAGAGACCCACTTCAGACCTAGAGACACATACAGACTGAAAGTAAGGGGATGGAAAAAGATATTCCATGCAAATGGAAGCCAAAAGAAAGCTGGAGTAGCAATTCTCATATCAGACAAAATAGACTTTAAAATAAGGACTATTAAAAGAGACAAAGAAGGACACTACATAAGGATCAAGGGATCGATCCAAGAAGAAGATATAACAATTGTAAATATTTATGCACCCAACATAGGAGCACCTCAATACATAAGGCAAACACTAACAGCCATAAAAGGGGAAATCGACAGTAACACATTCATAGTAGGGGACTTAAACACCCCACTTTCACCCATGGACAGATCATCCAAAATGAAAATAAATAAGGAAACACAAGCTTTAAATGATACATTAAACAAGATGGACTTAATTGATTTTTATAGGACACTCCATCCAAAAACAACAGAATACACATTTTTCTCAAGTGCTCATGGAACATTCTCCAGGATAGATCATATCCTAGGTCACAAATCAAGCCTTGGTAAATTTAAGAAAATTGAAATTGTATCAAGTATCTTTTCTGACCACAACGCCATGAGACTAGATATCAATTACAGGAAAAGATCTGTAAAAAATACAAACACATGGAGGCTAAACAATACACTACTTAATAATGAAGAGATCACTGAAGAAATCAAAGAGGAAATCAAAAAATACCTAGAAACAAATGACAATGGAGACACAACGACCCAAAACCTGTGGGATGCAGCAAAAGCAGTTCTAAGGGGGAAGTTTATAGCAATACAAGCCCACCTTAAGAAGCAGGAAACATCTCGAATAAACAACCTAACCTTGCACCTCAAGCAATTAGAGAAAGAAGAACAAAAAAACCCCAAAGCTAGCAGAAGGAAAGAAATCATAAAAATCAGATCAGAAATAAATGAAAAAGAAATGAAGGAAAGGATAGCAAAGATCAATAAAACTAAAAGCCGGTTCTTTGAGAAGATAAACAAAATAGATAAACCACTAGCCAGACTCATCAAGAAAAAAAGGGAGAAGACTCAAATCAATAGAATTAGAAATGAAAAAGGAGAGGTAACAACTGACACTGCAGAGATAAAAGAGATCATGAGAGATTACTACAAGCAACTCTATGCCAATAAAATGGACAATCTGGAAGAAATGGACAAATTCTTAGAAATGCACAACCTGCCAAGACTGAATCAGGAAGAAATAGAAAATATGAACAGACCAATCACAAGCACTGAAATTGAAACTGTGATTGAAAATCTTCCAACAAAGAAAAGCCCAGGACCAGATGTCTTCACAGGCGAATTCTATCAAACATTTAGAGAAGAGCTAACACCTATCCTTCTCAAACTCTTCCAAAATATAGCAGAGGGAGGACCACTCCCTAACTCCTTCTACGAGGCCACCATCACCTTGATACCAAAACCAGACAAGGATGTCACAAAGAAAGAAAACTACAGGCCAATATCACTGATGAACATAGATGCAAAAATCCTCAACAAAATACTAGCAAACAGAATCCAACAGCACATTAAAAGGATCATACACCATGATCAAGTGGGGTTTATTCCAGGAATGCAAGGATTCTTCAATATACGCAAATCTATCAATGTGATAAACCATATTAACAAATTGAAGGAGAAAAACCATATGATCATCTCAATAGATGCAGAGAAAGTTTTTGACAAAATTCAACACCAATTTATGATAAAAACCCTGCAGAAAGTAGGCATAGAGGGAACTTTCCTCAACATAATAAAGGCCATATATGACAAGCCCACAGCAAACATCATCCTCAATGGTGAAAAACTGAAAGCATTTCCACTAAGATCAGGAACAAGACAAGGTTGCCCACTCTCACCACTATTATTCAACATTGTTTTGGAAGTTTTAGCCACAGCAATCAGAGAAGAAAAGGAAATAAAAGGAATCCAAATTGGAAAAGAAGAAGTAAAGCTGTCACTGTTTGCAGATGACATGATCCTATACATAGAGAACCCTAAAGATGCTACCAGAAAACTACTAGAGCTAATCAATGAATTTGGTAAAGTGGCAGGATACAAAATTAATGCACAGAAATCTCTGGCATTCCTATATACTAATGATGAAAAATCCGAAAGTGAAATCAAGAAAACACTCCCATTTACCATTCCAACAAAAAGAATAAAATATCTAGGAATAAACCTACCTAAGGAGACAAAAGACCTGTATGCAGAAAATTATAAGACACTGATGAAAGAAATTAAAGATGATATAAATAGATGGAGAGATATACCATGTTCTTGGATTGGAAGAATCAACATTGTGAAAATGACTCTACTACCCAAAGCAATCTATAGATTCAATGCGATCCCTATCAAACTACCACTGGCATTTTTCACAGAACTAGAACAAAGAATTTCACAATTTGTATGGAAACACAAAAGACCCCGAATAGCCAAAGCAATCTTGAGAACGAAAAAAGGAACTGGAGGAATCAGGCTCCCTGACTTCAGACTATACTACAAAGCTACAGTCATCAAGACGGTATGGTACTGGCACAAAAACAGAAAGATAGATCAATGGAACAGGATAGAAAGCCCGAAGATAAACCCATGCACATATGGACACCTTATCTTTGATAAAGGTGGCAGTAATGTACAATGGAGAAAGGACAGCCTCTTCAATAAGTTGTGCTGGGAAAACTGGACAGGTACATGTAAAAGTATGAGATTAGATCACTCCCTAACACCACACACAAAAATAAGCTCAAAATGGATTAAAGACCTAAATGTAAGGCCAGAAACTATCAAACTCTTAGAGGAAAACATAGGCAGAACAATCTATGACATAAATCAAAGCAAGATCCTTTCTGACCCACCTCCTAGAGTAATGGAAATAAAAACAAAAATAAACAAATGGGACCTAATGAAACTTCAAAGCTTTTGCACAGCAAAGGAAACCATAAACAAGACCAAAAGACAACCCTCAGAATGGGAGAAAATATTTGCAAATGAAGCAACCGACAAAGGATTAATCTCCAAAATTTACAAGCAGCTCATGCAGCTCAATAACAAGAAAACAAACAACCCAATCCAAAAATGGGCAGAAGACCTAAATAGACATTTCTCCAAAGAAGATATACAGACTGCCAACAAACACATGAAAGAATGCTCAACATCATTAATCATTAGAGAAATGCAAATCAAAACTACAATGAGATATCATCTCACACCAGTCAGAATGGCCATCATCAAAAAATCTACAAACAATAAATGCTGGAGAGGGTGTGGAGAAAAGGGAACACTCTTGCACTGCTGGTGGGAATGTGAATTGGTTCAGCCACTATGGAGAACAGTATGGAGGTTCCTTAAAAAACTACAAATAGAACTACCATATGACCCAGCAATCCCACTACTAGGCATATACCCTGAGAAAACCAAAATTCAAAAAGAGTCATGTACCAAAATGTTCATTGCAGCTCTATTTACAATAGCCCGGAGATGGAAACAACCTAAGTGCCCGTCATCGGATGAATGGATAAAGAAGATGTGGCACATATATACAATGGAATATTACTCAGCCATAAAAAGAAACGAAATTGAGCTATTTGTAATGAGGTGGATAGACCTAGAGTCTGTCATACAGAGTGAAGTAAGTCAGAAAGAAAAAGACAAATACCGTATGCTAACACATATATATGGAATTTAAGAAAAAAATGTCATGAAGAACCTAGGGGTAAAGCAGGAATAAAGACGCAGACCTCTTAGAGAACGGACTTGAGGTTATGGGGAGGGGGAAGGGTGAGCTGTGACAGGGCGAGAGAGAGTCATGGGCATATACACACTAACAAACGCAGTAAGGTAGATAGCTAGTGGGAAGCAGCCGCATGGCACAGGGATATTGGCTCGGTGCTTTGTGACAGCCTGGAGGGGTGGGATGGGGAGGGTGGGAGGGAGGGAGACGCAACAGGGAAGACATATGGGAACATATGTTTATGTATGACTGATTCACTTTGTTATAAAGCAGAAGCTAACACACCATTGTAAAGCAATTATACCCCAATAAAGATGTTAAAAAAAAAAAAAAGAAAGAAAGAAAATGGTTTTTGCAGAAAATAAACATAGAGGAAAGCACTAAAAGGAAGTTGAGTAACTTAATCTAAATTGAAAACATTTTGCTCCCAAGGAAAGTCAGGAGTATATTGGAATTTCTGGGTTTTGCTTTTGTGCTTTCTCGCTTTAGCCATCAGGCCTCTTTGTATTCAGTGTTAGAAAATGACCATTAGCATCACCTACCATATTGATTTAACCAAAGTATAATTACCTGAGATATTCAATTCTTAGCAATGATTGATTTTTTTTATACCTCATTAGGTTTACCTCTTCATCAAAAATTACACACATACTGTAGGCTTTAAGTACAATGTACTATATTTGAAATAAGCAACTCAGGGGTTAAGGATTCTTCTAGCACATAATAAATCAGGCAAAAAAAATTTATGTTGAATTTTCAACTTTTAAGTTTTGAAATAATGGCAAACCTACAGAATACATGACAAGAACAGTAAAAACTTACCCTCATATTCACTTTGTCTAGATCGCCAGTTGTTCATGTTTTACCACATTTTTTTCATTATCCTCTCATTCTTTGGGTATACAGTCTTTCTTTTTCTTTTGAACAAGACGCACTATCGCTTCTCAATATGCCAGTGTGTACACCAAAGACAAGGACACTCCTATACAGTATCACCACACACCCTTTCCAGTCAGTAAATTAACACTGACAACACTGCTACTCAACTCACAGGTCCCACTCAAAGTTCTAAAGGTTCCCTACCAATACCTCTTTGGCCGTTCTGGTCCAGCAACCCACTCAAGAATATTGACTGAATTTAGCTATCATTTCTCATCAGACTCCTTCAGTCTCATCCATCTTTCCCTATTTCTTCAGTCCTGGACAGTCTTAAAGAGTACGGGCCTTTCATGTCACATGATTACCCTCAGTATGTCTGTCTGCTGTTTCCTCATGACCAGACTGAGGACATACATTCTTGGTGTCATATCAGGAAGCACACTACGGCAATGTCCCATCACTGATGATCATTACATTGTCACCTTTCTGCCAGGTTTCTTCACTGTAAACCCATTTTTGGACAGGAGGCTGGACCAAAAAGGATAAAGAGATATTGTCAGGGAACTTGGTGAACTCAAATGGCGAGGGTTGGATGGTAGAGCTGTTCTCAGTGCTATCCACTGTACCTCTTTCTCCCCTTGTTTTGGTTGCAATCTTATGGGAGGTAATGAATTCTGATTATACCAATATTCTGTTTGTCATCAAACCCTACCCACCTGGCTTTATATCAGTTGATGATTCTCACCTGTGTTGACTACCCCGGTGATGGCTGCCACAGGATGATCATCTATTTCATCATTTATTTCATATTTATTACTTGGTGCTTTACTCTGAGAAAGTGTTTTTTTCTTCATCTATTTATGTAAGGGTAGAGTGAGTGGTGGATTTCTATTTTATTCACTGAGTTGTAATTTAATACTCTCATGTTGACTCTCAAATTGTCATAGATTTGGTCAGTGGGAGGCCCTTTAGTCTTACATCTACGTGCTTCTGGCATATCTGCGTCATCCTTTGAGCACTCACTTGTTTGCTGACACAACAATCGGTTACATACTAATCTTAATGCTCATGTTATAATGCTCGCCTGTCCCAGCTCTGTAGTCCAAGGATTCTTATTCCTTTTAGTGGAAGACTGTTCTTAGAAATTAAATCTGAGCACTTGGTATGCAGATTACTACTGGGATGTCACTGCTCAGAGTCCTTCTCAGCAAACAGAGCTAGGAAATATATATAGCTGTATATTTACTATATATTATTTTATATATAATCTATTTATAAAGATGTATAGACATAAAATCTATATCCTATACAAATATGTATATTCATATAAATACAATAATGCACGTGTATCTATAACTCTATCTGTGTATGGATAGTTCTGATAACCTGAGCTTTATACGTTTAGAAGTCCTAGGTCTTAAAGGGGACACTGGGCATACAGCAAAAGTCCCACTGAACTTTAAGTTACAGCTGCTTGTCTCATACTTTGGGCTCTTTGTGCCAAGGGATTAGTGGGCAAGAGAGAGGGTCGCCATGCTGGCAGGGATCATGGACTGATCATCAGGAGAAAATAGAGCTTCTGTTACCCAAGGTGGACAGTCATTTTTTGGCAACAATGTGAAGTAGCTGAGTCTCTCTTGGTTCTACGTTGGTCAATTTTGAAGTGAAATGGAAAAGTTCAGGAGATGGAGGAGGACATGACAAGGACTCAGAAGCCTTAATGTAGAAGGTCTACACCACACCCCCAAGTAAGCCACTTAGAACAGCAAGGCTCTGAGAGTGAGGGTAGCCTAGAATGGATGTAGAGGGAGATGGCATGTCTCCTCTGTTGCAGGTCTGAGATGTGCTTCAGTTGTGGGGATTACAGATGGTAGCACCAGCCTCCCTCTTAGACATCTCCCCCAGGAAAGAGGCCTGCAAGAATCCTGAAGTAGCTGCTCAGAGAACTTACATGAAGAAGTGAATGAACTGTAATGGAGACTATGTTCTGCCATCCAGAGCCCCTGCACGGGACCTAAAGGCCTGTCCACTGCCTCTGTGAGCACTGTTGACAGGCCTCAGCTCTGAGTCCTCCCAGGAACTGTCCTTCATTGAAAAGAGCTAGAGATCACCCTTCAAAAACCTTTCAAATGTATATTTTTTTCTAAAATTCAATTACACAAGTTAATATATCAATACATTCTCTTCTTAAAGTACATTTATAGTCAAAGTAAATAAGTCCCTTAACCACTTCCCTATCCCAGTTCCTTTTTCTCTCCACTAGGAACCACTGTTCTCAGTTTGCAGTAACGCATCAAGACCTTTTATTTGCATGTGCAGTTATTCCAGTTTGTATCAGTGGCCAATGTAACTTCATATGCATGTAAAAGGATTAGAGCTGAACTCATGGATACTTGCTATGTTGAAGTCTATATTTTCATTTTTTAATATTATTTTGAAGGTATTTGCTTATGTTTTAACAGTCTACATTTTCATCTTTTTAAATGTGTAAGTTATGCTTGGGGCATTGTACTAATGTTCTAGTTTGGACATTTCTCTTTTTTCCAATACCACGAGTAATAATTAAGATGAAAATCTTGTAAAGGATATTTGAAGCCCTAAGCATGATACATTATATAACATACTATAATTCCTGAAGTCTGCAATAAGCATATTATTTCACAATTTACAGGAGACATTTGAAATCACTATATTACTATTAACTGCTTCTGATAATGAGATGTTTATTGCATTTAAAAGGTGACAAAAAAAGTCACTTATAATCCTATTATTTTTTCTTAATGTTTTAGATATGTAGAAAAATAAGGAAAAAATCTTTCTTTTTCCAGTATGACACTTAGAGTTACCAATAGCTTATTTTATTTATATATATATAGATAGATAGATAGATAGATATATGCCTACTATATATATAAGCATATTTTTGTGTTTAATCTCATAGCTATAAATACAGATAGGAAGATGAATAATTGCTAGAGATATACACACAGATAATTTTTTTAAGTTTTATACCAAAACAATGGAATTGTGTGACTTGCTTCAGTACAGATAAAGCATATATCATGAACTGTCTTTATAAGTCAGCACATACACATATATACCATTATTTTCACAGCCGAATGGATATATAAATGCATTAATCCCCAAAGACGATGTTAATAAAGTTTAAACATATCTGTGCACTTTTGATAGATGGAAAAACACCTGTTTAAATTTGCATTTTAAACTTTATTTTATCAGATGTTTTTTAGTCATTACATTTCACCTGAATTGTTGCTCCTTACCTTCTATCCATTCTTTTCTAGGCTGTTGGGGGTAGGGGTGTTGTATATTTTGTTGTGCATCTTTTTTATACAGTGAAAGCACGAAACTTTTTCTGTTCAAATGGCTTATAAAAATGTTTCTTCCAGTTTCCCCTTCTAATTTCGTTAATAGTGCCTTTAACCATTACTTTTTTTTTAATGTTTATGAGACCAAATCCCTTGATCTTATCCTTTATGGTTTCTGAGGTTTACCTCATGGCTAGACAAGTTTTCCCTACTGGAATATTCATAGTTTCTGTTCTGCCTTTAAGGATTCTTTTATTTATTTATTATTTTTTATTCAATAATGTGAAATAGAAACCAAGTTTATCTTTTTCCAGATGGATAGCCAGTTGTACCAATCCAGTTCATTAAAAATAATTATATTTCCCAATGATGTAAAATACTTCATAATACAGTAAAGTACCTCTCTATATCTTATTTTGTTTCTATAAAACAGTAGGATAATGTCTCTGGGATTAATAACAGTGTGATGGTAAAAGAAAAATTTTAGAGTTGAAACACCTTCACCATCTGTTAGTGTCACTTTAAGCAAGTAATGTAATCTAAATCTCAGTTTCCACACCCTTAAAATAGGGATAATGTCTTCCTCCTAGGGTTGTCTTGAAGATTCAAGTCATACATGACTTTCAATGACATAAATTGAAATTGCCTGATGCATACTAGGAAATTAATTACTGTGGACCCACTTTCCCCATTTCCTTCTATCCATCCTTACAAACAGCTTTTATTAGGTTATCCCAGTGAATATACTTCACATTGGCTTATTCTAGTGGAAAACTGAAGCTAAAAATAAGACATACAGAAGTTTAGAAGTTCTAAGAATTAATATAGAGGCCCCCCAAATTAATTTTCCTTCGTAGGTGCCACTCTGCACTGACGTAATATTTATAGCACCTTGTCCCTGGAGTATCACAGAGGCAGACTACAACTGAATGAGAGAAAGTGGATGACTTCTAGTTCAGACTGCTTATCATTTCTGGAAGTATAGTAGGCTCCTTTCCAAAACTTGAAATATAACATGCCATTTCTGCTAAAGAAGTAACTTTCCTTTCAACCTTTCTAGTCAAAGTAGAAAGAATCTCAATATTCAGGAAGGTGAAAGAAAATGGAAGGAAGTTATCAGAGGAGTAAATGATGGCAAACATAGAGTATTTCAATAAAACTGATGGTGTTCATAGTGGTATGAAAAAGTCCTTAAGGTAAGTAACAAAAAATAATTTAATGTCATTACTTATATTTTCAATAATATATAGGAGGTAGCTTATAGTGCTAAACCACCATAAAACATGATGTCACATATTAAACAGGGAAATTAAAACAGAAGGAAAACGAATAGTAGATATCTTTGTTTCATGTTTTAAAAGAAAGAAATCAAAGTCAACATATATTTCATGAATTGGGCACTGGGCCAGGCACTAGAAGTTATAGTCTTAAAAAAATATGCATTTAACAGGTTTTCCATAACTTCCAGAAATATCATAAAAATAATTTCATGTTAGTTTTCAAGGCTCGGGAAAACTTCCATGCAAGTCAAAGTATATGTGATGTAACTGACTGACTATTTAATGACAGTAACAATTTTTTTTCATTTTGATAATGGTACAATGGTTATGTATTTCTTTTTCACAGAGTCCTCTTTTAGCTATAAGATACTACAGTATTTTAAATTTCTTTAAAATAATCCAGATTTTTGAAGGGACATGGGTGGGAATATAGGTGAAACAAGATTGGGCATACGTGGATTATTTTTGAAGCTGCGTGATGGGTACACAGGCATTCCCTGTTTTGCATCTATTTGAAAATTTCTATAATAAAAAGATTTTAAATGCCATGTGATATCAAATAAATCCACAGATGTTGATGGCTTGAGCTCCTGTCATATACCACATAGAAGACTAATTCCCTTGTCTCATCGTATGAAGTCACTCTAATTTAAATTCTTTCGGTTCAAATCACAAACTCTATCACGTATGAGCTATATATTATTAGCCAGGCCAATTAACCACTTTGTGCCCTGGTGTTCTCATTTGTAAAAATCAGTATAAGGTTATTGTGAATATTAAATCAGTTCATCCCATTTAAATGCTTAGAATAGTGCTTGGTACACTGTAAATAGTCAGTATTTGTTATTTTTATTATGCAGTGGCAATAGTTATCTTTGGTCTCCTGGTGTATCACTCAGTTAAGACATACCTTCAGAACACTCCCTGGATTATTTACTCATCTTGATAACCTCATCTTGATAACCTCAAAGTCTTGCTCTATGTAACAGCAAGAAGCATTTATATTCATAAGTATGTAGTTTTTAAATTATCAAAATCAATTCTTAAAATACTGGCAAAAGACTAAAAACACTTTAGACAGTTTAAGAAGAGAATAATGCACTAATTCAAGCTCATGCATTGGCTAAATAAATGTAAAAAGAAGAATAACATAATATATGACATATAGATATGACTACTATATTCACACTCAAGCCGGAGTAACAAAAAAATCTATAGAAAAATAATCTCAGAACTATCAAATGGTATTATTTCATGTCAAAATAAATTACCCAAGAAAATACTTTTTCAAATATTAATAAATATACCCCAACAGGATATATTAGATAATGAGGAAATTATTTTTTTCCTGTTTTATTGAGATACAATTGCCATAAAGGACTGTTTAAATTTAAGGTCCACACCATAATGATCTGACTTACATACATCATGAAAAGATTACCTAAGTTTAGTGAACATCTATCACCTGATACAGATACAAAATATACAGATCATAGTCCTTACTTATCTTATACCTAGAAGTTCCTACTTTTTGACTGCCTCCATCCAATTTCCCTTCCCCAGCCCTCAACTCTGGTAACCACAAACCTGATCTCTTCTTCTATAAGTCTGCTCATTTGTTTTTTGTTTTTTGTTTTTAACATCTTTATTGGAGTATAAATGCTTTACATTGTTCTGTTAGTTGCTGCTGTATAACAAAGTGAATCAGCTATACGTATACATATGTCCCCATATCCCCTCCCTCTTGCGCCTCCCTCCCACCGTCACTATCCCACCCCTCTAGATGGTCACAAAGAACCGAGTTGATCTCCCTGTACTATGCAGCTGCTTCCCACTAGCTATCTATTTTACATCTGGTAGTGCATATATGTCCATGCCGCTCTCTCACTTCGGCCCAGCTGACTCTTCCCCCTCCCCATGTCCTCAAGGTCATTCTCTACGTCTGTGTCTTTATTCCTGTCCTGCCCCTAGGTTCTTCAGAACCATTTTTTTTTTAGATTCCATATATATATGTTAGCTACAGTATTTGTTTTTCTCTTTCTGACTTACTTCGCTCTGTATGACAGACTCTAGGCCCATCCACTTTACTACAAATAACTCAATTTCATTTCTTTTTATGGCTGAGTAATATTCCATTGTATATATGTGCCACATCTTCTTTATCCATTCATCTGTTGACGGACACTTAGATTGCTTCCATGTCCTGGCTATTGTAAATAGGGCTGCAATGAACACTGTGGTACATGACTCTTTTTGAATTATGGTTTTCTCAGGGTATATGCCCAGTAGTGGGATTGCTGGGTCATATGGTAGTTCTGTTTTTAGTTTTTTTAAGGAACCTCCATACTGTTCTCCATAGTGGCTGTATCAATTTATATTCCCACCAACAGTGCAAAAGGGTTCCCTTTTCTCCACACCCTCTCCAGCATTTATTGTCTCTAGATTTTTTGATGATGGCCATTCTGACCAATGTGAGGTGATACCTCATTGTAGTTTTGATTTGCATTTCTCTAATGATTAGTGATGTGGAGCATCCTTTCATATGTTTGTTGGCAATCTGTATATCTTCTTTAGAGAAATGTCTGTTTTTGGATTGGGTTGTTTGTTTTTTTGATATTGAGCTGCATGAGCTGCTTGTATATTTTAGAGATTAATCCTATGTCAGTTGCTTGGTTTGCAAATATTTTCTCCCATTCTGAGGGTCTTTACGTCTTGTTTATGGTTTCCTTTGCTGTGCAAAAGTGTTTAAGTTACATTACGCTCCATCTGTTTATTTTTGTTTTTATTTCCATTTCTCTGGAGGTGGGTCAAAAAGGATCTTACTGTGATTTACGTCATAGAGTGTTCTGCCTATGTTTTCCTCTAAGAGTTTTATAGTGTCTGGCCTTGTACTTAGGTCTTTAATCCATTTTGAGTTTATTTTTGTCTATGGTGTTAGGGAGTGTTTTAATTTCATTCTTTTACATGTAGCTGTCTAGTTTTCCCAGCACCACTTATTGAACAGGTCGTCTTTTCTCCATTGTATATTTTTGCCTCCTTTATCAAAAATAAGGTGACCATATATGTGTGGGTTTATCTCTGGTCTTTCTATCCTTTTCCATTGATCTATATTTCTGTTTTTTTTGTCCCAGTACTATACTGTCTTGATTACTGTAGCTTTGTAGTATAGTCTGAAGTCCGGGAGACTGATACCTCCAGCTCTATTTTTCTTTCTCACGATTGCTTTGGCTATTTGCAGTCTTTTGTGTTTCCATACAAATTGTGAAATTTCTTGTTCTAGTTCTGTGAAAAATACCATTGGTAGTTTGATAGGAATTGCACTGAATCCTTAGATTGCTTTGGGTAGTACAGTCATTTTCACAATGTTGATTCTCCTGATCCAAGAACATGGTATATCTCTCCATCTATTTGTATCATCTTTAATTTCTTTCATCAGTGTCTTATAGTTTTCTGCATACAGGTCTTTTGTCTCCTTAGATAGGTTTATTCCTTGGCATTTTTATTCTTTTTGTTGCAATGGTAACTGGGAGTGTTTCCTTAATTTCTCTTTCAGATTTGTCATCATTAGTGTATAGGAATGCAAGAGATTTCTGTGCATTAATTTTGTATCCTGCTACTTTACCAAATTCATTGATTAGCTCTAGTAGTTTTCTGGTAGTGTCTTTAGGATTCTCTATGTATAGTATCATGACATCAGCAGACAGTGATAGTTTACTTCTTTTCCGATTTGGATTCATTTTATTTCTTTTTGCCTCTGATTGCTGTGGCTAAAACTTCCAAAAGTGGGTTGAATAACAGTGGTGAGAGTGGGGGGCCTTGTCTTTTTCCTGATCTTAGTGGAAATGGTTCCAGTTTTTCACCATTGAGAACAATGTCGGCTGTGGGTTTGTCATATATGGCCCTTATTATGTTGAAGTTAGTTCCCTCTATGCCTACTTTCTGGAGGGTTTTTATCATAAATCGGTGTTGAATTTTGTCCAAAGCTTTTTCTGCATCTACTGAGATGATCATATGGTTTTTATCCTTCAATTTGCTTATCATGTGTATCACATTGATTTCCGTATATTGAGGAATCATTGCATTCCTGGGAGAAACCCCATTTGATCATGGTGTATGATCCTTTTAATGTGCTGTTGGATTCTGTTTGCTACTATTTTGCTGAGGATTTTTGCATCTATGTTCATCAGTGATATTGGCCTGTAGTTTTCTTTTTTTTGTGACATCTTTGTCTGCTTTTGGTATCAGGGTGATGGGGGCCTCATAGAATGAGTTTGGGAGTGTTCCTACCCCTGCTATATTTTGGAAGAGTTTGAGAAGGATGGGAGTTAGCTCTTCTCTAAATGTTTGATAGAATCCACCTGTGAGCAATCTGCCTGAGCTTCTGTTTGTTGGAAGATTTTTAATCACAGTCACAATTTCAATGCTTGTGATTGATCTGTTTATATTTTTTATTTCTTCCTGGTTCAGTCTTGGAAGGTTGTGCTTTTCTAATAATTTGTCCATTTCTTCCAGGCTGTCCATTTTACTGGCATATAGTTGCTTGTAGTAATCTCTCATGATCCTTTGTATTTCTGCAGTGTCAATTGTTACTTCTCCTTTTTCATTTCTAATTCTATTGATTTGAGTGTTTTCCCTTTTTATCTTGATGAGTCTGGCTAATGGTTTATCAATTTTTTTTATCTTTTCAAAGAAACAGCTTTTAGTTTTATTGATCTTTGTTACTATTTACTTCATTCATCTTTTTCATTTATTTCTGATCTCATTTTTATCATTTCTTTCCTTCTGCTAAATTTGGCGTTTTTTTGTTCTTCTTTCTGTAATTGCTTTAGGTGTAAGGTCAGGTTGTTTATTTGAGATGTTCCTTGTTTCCTGAGGTAAGATTGCTTTGCCATAAACATCCCTCTTAGAACTGCTTTTGCTGAATCCCATAGGTTTTGAGTCATCGTTTTTTCACTGTCATTTGCTTCTAGGTATTTTTTGATTTCCTCTTTTATTTCTTCAGTGATCTCTTGCTTATTAATTAGCACACTATTTAGCCTCAATGTGTTTGTATTTTTTACAGATTTTTTCCTGTAATTGATATCTAGTCTCATAGCATGGTCAGAAAAGACACTTGATACAATTTCAATTTTCTTAAATTTATGAAGGCTTGATTTGTGATCCAAGATATGATCTATCCTGCAGAATGTTCCATGAGCACTTGAGAAGAAAGTGTATTCTGTTGTTTTTGGATGGAATGTCCTACAAATACCAATTAAGTCCATCTTGTTTAATGTGTCATCTAAAGCTTGTGTTTCCTTATTTATTTTCAGTTTGGATGATCTGTTCATTGGTGAAAGTGGGGTGTTAAAGTCCCGTATTATTACTGTGTTACTGTCGATTTCCCCTTTTATGGCTGTTAGTGTTTGCCTTATGTATTGAGGTGCTCCTACCTTGGGTGCATAAATATTTATAATTGCTATATCTTCTTCTTGGATTGACCCCTTAATCATTATGTACTGTCCTTCTTTGTCTCTTGTAATAGTCTTTAAAGTCTCTTTTGTCTGATATGAGCATTGTGACTCCAGCTGTCTTTTGATTTCCATTTGCATGGAATATCTTTTTCCATCCCCTCACTTTCAGTCTGTATTGTCACTAGGTCTGAAGTGGGTCTCTTGTAGACAGCATATATATGGGTCTTGTTTTTGTATCCATTCAGCCAGTCTTTGCCTTTTGGTTGGAAGATTTAATCCATTTATATTTAAGGTAATTATCAATATGTATGTTCCTATTACCATTTTCTTAATTGTTTTGGGTTTGTTATTGTAGGTCTTTTCCTTCTCTTGTGTTTCCGGTCTAGAGAAGTTCCTTTAGCATTTGTTGTAAAGCTGGTTTGGTGGTGCTGAATTCTCTTAGCTTTTGCTTCTCTGTAAATCTTTTAATTTTTCCATCAAAACTGAATGAGATCCTTGCTGGGTAGAGTAATCTTGGTTGTAGGTTTTTCTCTTTCATCACTTTAAATATGTCCTGCCACTCCTTTCTGGCTTGCAGAGTTTCTGCTGAAAGATCAGCTGTTAACCTTATGGGGATTCCCTTGTGTGTTATTTTTTTTTTCCCTTGCTGCTTTTAATACTTTTTCTTTGTATTTAATTTTTGATAGTTTGATTAATATGTGTCTTGGTGTGTTTCTCCTTGGATTTATCCTGTATGGGACTCTCTGTGCTTCCTGGACTTGATTAACTATTTCCTTTCCCATATTAGAGAAGTTTTCAACTATAATCTCTTCAAATATTTTCTCAGTCCCTTTCTTTTCCTCTTTTCTTCTGGGACCCCTGTAATTCCAATGTTGGTGCATTTAATGTTGTCCCAGAGGTCTTGAGACTGCCCTCAATTCTTTTCATTCTTTTTTCTTTATTCAGCTCTGCAGTAGTTATTTCCACTATTTTATCTTCCAGGTCACTTATCCGTTTTTCTGCTTCAGCTATTCTGCTGTTGATTTCTTCTAGAGAATTTTTAATTTCATTTATTGTGTTGTTCATCATTGTTTGTTTGCTCTTTAGTTTTCTAGGTCCTTGTTAAATGTTTCTTGTATTTTCTCCATTCTATTTCCAAGATTTTGGATCATCTTCACTATCATTTCTCTGAATTGTTTTTCAAGTAGACTGCCTATTTCCTCTTCATTTGTTTGGTCTGGTGGGTTTTTACTTTGCTCCTTCATCTGCTGCTTATTTCTCTTTTTTCATTTTGCTTAACTTACTGTGTTCGGGGTCTCCTTTTCGCAGGCTGCAGGTTTGTAGTTCCCATTGTTTTTGGTGTCTGCCCGCAGTGGGTAATGTTGGTTCAGTGGGTTGTGTAGGCTTCCTGGTGGAGGGGACTGGTGCCTGTATTCTGGTGGATGAGGCTGGATCTTGTCTTTCTGTGGGGCAGAACTGCATCTGGTGGTGTGTTTCAGGGTGTCTGTGACCTTATTATGATTTTAGGCAGCTTCTGTGCTAATGGGTGGGGTTGTGTTCCTGTCTTTGGCATGGGGTGTCAAGCATTGGAGCTTGCTGGTCATTGAGTGGAGCTGGTTCTTAGCATTGAGAGGAAGAGATCTCTGGGAGAGGTCTCGCCAGTTGATATTACGTGGGGCCAGGAGGTCTCTGGTGGTGCAATGTCCTGAACTCTGCTCTCCCACCTCAGAGGCTCAGGCCTCACACCTGGCTGGAGCACCAAGACCCTGTCAGCCACACGGTTACAACAAGCATTGGCGACGGCAGTTCCTGCAGTTGCTGAGAGCTGCAGGTGGCTCTGAGGCAGCAAGTGTAGCTCTGGGAACATGGCTCATGCGGTGGTAGCCTTTATCCAGAAATTCTCTTTATACCTATCATCATACTAGGTGTAGTCTTAAAATGTAGTGAAATTTATCAAATAATTTCAAACGTGTTAAGTCTGATAAAAAATGCCCATTTAGAGAGCAAATACTTGAAATAATTTCATAAAACTCAATGATAATGACAAGTCCTATTGAGAAAAATTTTACTATAAAAGTCAGGAGAATGCATAAGTAAAAGGTGAATAAACCAAGAGGATGCACATAAAAAATTATGAGGTGACATCCAAAATTAATAAACAGGGACTCCTTAAATGAGTGCTTACAACTCACGTGGTTCAAATCTACATGTTATGATGGTAACTTCAATATTTGAAGTAAATAACATTAGAGAGTGGTGGGGACTGTGGCAAACTGGATTTAAATTACCTGTTGAATCTAAAGGCATTTAAACTGAGTTATTTTAAACACAGAGTGAGCTGGCACACAGTTGGACAAAGTAAGGCTCATAAGTCACTTTGCAATCTCTGTCATAAACCAATATATTGATACAAAATCAACTTGGTTTGGGCCTGTATCCATAAAATTCAGAAGTTTCTTTCAAAGGATAAAATATCTGTATTTTTCAATCATAAATTCTGAATGTACTCACATGAATCGCTCCCTTGTTATTTTATTTTCTCCCTTCCTCCCTTCTTTCCTCCCTCCTTCCCTCCCTTCCTCCCTCCCTCCTTTTCTTTCTTTCTTCTTTCTCTCTCTTTTTTTTAAAATATTTTAGTGGGCCCTAACTGGTTTCTCTGCTTATGGTCTCATCAGCTTCCAATCCCTCCCTAATACAGCCCCAGTGTGCTCTTTTATAGAACCCACATCTGATCGTACCAATTTGCTTTAAATCTTGAGCACAGCTTATAGAACCCTTCAAAAACTTTCTTTCTCAACATTCTAGGCATTTCTCTAGTATTTCTATACCTGTTCTCATCCTTCCAGTTATCGTGAAACACTCATACTACAATTTTCCTAATGTTTCAGACTAGCTCATATGTTGGTTCTTTGTACACTGCTTCCCTTCCCTTATTTGGTTATATCCTACATTTATTCAAGCGCCAATGCAAGTGTCATATCATTTCACCCGTCTTGGCTGAGATAGGAGCCCCTCCTAAGTGCTCGCTCTCACTGTTCCCTATTCATACTTCCTCTATGGCATTTATTATGTTGTTTTGTAATTGCTTCCAAGAGATTCCCAAGGGAAGAGAAAATATCTTTTATTTCTATAGTCAGATTTGTGCACAGTACCAGGCATACAATGTACTCAATACCTTTTTTTTCTTAAATGAATGAACTCGTTAATGAGATAGAACAAGAACCTAGTCTTCTGTGTGCTGTTCTCTTTTGTTAAGCTGTGCTAAACACATGGTATGGTTATCATTTGTACTCAAACACCTAGATACATCTCCTAACCCTAACCAAGTATAAATCTACAAAGGAAGGAATTAATGATTCTACCTCACTGAAACAAAACCACTACTGGCAAATTGAATATTGATTGCTTGGATCTATAAATCACCACATTTATAGAAGGAAAAAGTTTTGTGTAGGGATTCTTACATGAGAACAATGAATATGTACTGGTTTAGTGGTCTTCTAATTTTAAAAAATCATCTATGATAAGATCCACTAATTAAGAGATTTTTTATTCCAAAAATCAATGACATATTGTCATTTCACGGGTGTCTTATTGCATCTTTTTCCCTGCAGTAAGCCTAGAACTTCATTATTTTCTGTCCAAAGAAGTTTTGTTTTTCCCCCGACTATTTTATATTCACTTTTCCATTACTATATGACAAACCCAAATAGGTTTTTAATTCCTCAGAAGACACAAAAATATATTTAATGAAGTCACTCATTGTCATTTCAGGTTGAATTCAGAAGTACCTCAAATAGATTTGGGATTCTGCAAGAAGGATGCAGAATTGTATGTGCTTATGGATGTCAATGCCCGCAGGGACGTCTCTGTTTAGATCACCTTTGTATCTCCATGGAAACTCATTTTTTTTCCTCCATTTATAGAAAATGAATCATGGGGAGCACTTATTGTGTTCCCATGGAGATTTGGAAGCCCATATTAATCTTCTCCTTTAAATAATAGCCAAATATGTGATTTCCTCTCTCATTTAAAAGATAAACGAGCCTCCATGAATTTTACAGAAATATAAAATCACTGGGAACTTAAAAATAATAAACAGATAAAACAATTAATGATGGAACATACTAGAAAAAGTTCACCCTAAATGCAATTTTTAAAAATTGAAAATCAGGCAATTTATCTAAAATAATTTTGTTTAAAAAAAGCACAGGGCTTCCCTGGTGGCACAGTGGTTGAGAGTCCGCCTGCCGATGCAGGGGACACAGGTTCGTGCCCCAGTCCGGGAAGACCCCACATGCCGCGGAGCGGCTAGGCCCGTGAGCCATGGCCGCTGACCCTGCGTGTCTGAAGCCTATGCTCTGCAACGGGAGAGGCAAAAAAAGAGAGAGGCCCAAAAAACAAAAAAAAAAAAAAAAAAAAAAAAAAAAGCACATATAATATCAATTTATACTGATAGACCAAAAGGTGGTAGAGAAGTTACCATGTAAACAGAAATAAAGAAGCTTTAATAAGAATTTCCTTGAACTACTGGAAAGTGATAATTTATTCCTTATGTGATTAGTTCCAGAAAATAAATATTCCTTTAGGGAGTAAGGGATCAAATAGTTAACTCTCTGGGTTACGCAAACATTTTTTTTTTTTTTGGCCATGCCACGAGGCTTGTGGGATCTTAGCAGCCCAACCAGGGATTGAACCTGGGCCCCAGCAGTGAAAGTGCTGAGTCCTAACCACTGGACCACCAGGGAATTCCCCAAATATACACTCTTAAATTTTTCTTTTCTCTGACAATATTATAATTTATTTAACCTTCTAATTCTTATCTTCAAAACCCTGAATAAAATACATTTCATACTTTACAAGTTATTTGTTTTTAAAAAGGCTCTTAAATTAGGTTCAATATATGCATTAGGCACAAACAATTTCAGGTAATAGGCGTAGTCTTTGGGTGTTAGAAAAAATAGATTCAGTAACTCATTTTATTATATATTATAATTGACGTCTATTGATTGTCAGCCACACATCTTCTCCAACTGTTATTGATGGTACTGCAGTCTTTAATTAAGGACCATTTCATTTCCATCTTCACTTCACACAATCAAGTAGAGCTGGCCCATCGCAGGCAGGTGAAACTAGTGGGCTTATGACTCAGTCAGAGCCAGTTAGAGAACTGTGTACATACCCTGGTCTAGTCTAACATGAATATGCTCTCCAGGTAAGAGAAATGAGAATCAGACTCAAATGCTTTATGATAGATATTGAAAAGAAGTTAACCATGGAGATGGTTAGAGGGTATGCCTGTATTATTGGTGTATTAGTGTTCAGAGAGGAAATTAGAATATAGGTAACATGATTCCTAGCCCATGTTCATTATGTGTGTATTCTAAAATTCTCAACACAGTTCCTGAGATTCTTTACTGGACAAGCTCAGGCTGTATATTTTGGAGGTGTGGTAGAATCAATCTCTCTAGAATCACATGGACATCCGGTATACAGACAGTCCCCGACTTATGACGGTTTGACTCATGGTTTTTCAACTTTATGATGGTGCAAAAGCAATGTACATTCAGTAGAAATCATACTTTGAATTTTGAATTTTTATCTTCTCCCGGGCTAGCAATATGCGCTGTAATACTCTCTCATAATACTGGGCAGCAGCAGAGAGCTACAGCTACCAGTAAGCCATGTGTTCATAAGGTTAAACAACTGATACACTTACAACCATTCAATTTTTCATTTCAGTAGAGCATTCAATACATTAAATGAGACATTCACCACTTTACTGCAAAATGGGCTTTATGTTACATGATTTTTCCCAACTGCAGGCTGATGTAAGTGTTCTTGGCACATTTAACATTAGGCTAGGCTAAGTTATGATGTTTGATAGCTTAGGTTTATGAAATGCATTTTCAGTTTAAGATAATTTTCTATTTACAATGGGTTCATCAGTATGCAACCCCATCATAAGTTAAGGAAGATGTGTAATGAAGTGCTCTGGCAAGTGGGAAAGAGGCAGTGGATAATGGGAAAATAACCAACAGGAGTCCTCTACGCTCCCAGAATAATCATTCTTTCCTTTGTGTTCCTAAAGCACCCTCATGTCTATAGTTGCAGGAAACACAATGTATTAAAATGATTTGCTTACTGATTCCTCCAGTAAACTGTGAACTTGCTGGGAATCTTCCTATCTGTAACAACTAGCACAATGGGGGACACAGAGTGGAGGGGGGTATAAATATTTATTGCTGTTGAATCATACAGTTTTAGACTTAGAAACGTCCTTGAAATTTACTTAGCTCCTTTTTTTTTTTTTTTTTTCTTGCGGTACGCGGGCCTCTCACTGTTGTGGCCTCTCCCGTTGCGGAGCACAGGCTCCGGATGAGCAGGCTCAGCGGCCATGGCTCATGGGCCCAGCCACTCTGCCGCATGTGGGATCTTCCCAGACCGGGGCACGAACCCGTGTCCCCTGCATCTGCAGGCAGACTCTCAACCACTGCACCACCAGGGAAGCCCCCAGCTCCTTATTTTTGAAGGTGTGTATATAGAAACATCAGAGGTGAAATTCTGGGCCTGAAGCCAAAGTTAGTTGCAGAGAGGAATTCAGAAGCAAGTCATATTATCTCTAATTCTGTATTCATTAATAATACACCCTTAAATACCTACTAATATTTCTCATTTTCCTAAGTGAATGAACTGTACAAAGGCTCACCACTGGAATTTACATACATTCCAGTATAATGACACACTGGAGGTTTAAATAATTAAAAAATACCTTTACATGTAGAATCTTCTGGATAAGAACTCATCTTAAAGAAAGAGTGAGTATTGGGGGCAAACTGAACCCAGCAAAAGAATTGAATTACTAAGCTGTCAGTCATTTAGATTTGTTCATGTCCTGGCCCCTCACATATTTATGCCTTAGTTCTACATGAAGCATTTAGAAAAGTCTAAATAACTGGATATTTTTTTTACTTTTTGGAGAAAAATTTACATATAATAAATTGCACCCATGTACAGTGTACAATCACATAAGTTTTTACATATAGACAACTGTGAAACCATCACTACAATCAAGATAATGAACATATCCATCACCTCCAGTTTCTTCATGTTCCATTATAATCATTCCTACTGCCTCTCTCCCATTTGCCTCAAGGAAACACTGATATGCATACTGTCACTGTAAATTAGCTGGCATTTTTGAAAATGTTTATTGTTTTATAGTTTTAGAATTTCATACAAAAGGAAGGAGGTGGTATTTACTCTCTTTTTCTGGCTCTTTTTTTTCACTGAACTAAATTATTTTTAGATTCATTCATGCTGTATCTTGTATCAAGAGTTCGTTTTCTTTTACTGCGCAGGAGTATTCCACACAATTTGTTAAGCCATTCAGATGAATGTATAAGTTGTTTCCAAGTTTTGGCAATCCAAGTAAAACTGCTGTGAACATTTGTGTACAAGTCTTCGTATAGACATATGTTTTCTATCCTCTTAGTTTAATACCTAAATATGAAATGGCTGCATGGTATTAAAAACATATGTTTAACTTTTTAAGTAACTAAAACACTGTTTTCCAAAATGATTGTACTATTTTATATTCCCACCATCAATGTGAAAGAGTTTCAATATCTCCCCATTCTTGCTAACACTTAGTATGATCGTTTTTGGTTTATTTAAGGTATTTTAGTAGATGTAAAATGTATCTTCTTTTTTTGGTCTGTTTCATATGTTTTGAAACTGAAGCTTGGTGCATACATATTTAGAATTGTTATTTCTTCTTGGAAAATGGACCCTTTATCACAATCACCCTCATTATCTCTGATAATGTTCCTTGCTCTGAAGGTTACGTTGTCTGATGTAAATATAGCTACACTGGCTTAATTTTAATTTGTGTTTGTATAGTATATCTTTTATTATCCTATACCTATAAATTATGTAACCCTTTATAAAAATAAATTTATTTATTTATTTTTGGCTGCATTAGGTCTTCGTTGCTGTGCGCAGGCTTTCTCTAGTTCTGGCGAGCGGGGGCTACTCTTTGTTGCGGAGCACAGGCTCTAGGCGCACCAGCTTCAGTAGTTCTGGTGCACGGGCTTAGCTGCTCCACAGCATGTGGGATCTTCCCAGACCACAGATTGAACCCGTGTCCCCTGCACTGGCAGGCAGATTCTTAACCACTGAGTCACCGGGTAAGTCCCTGTATGCCTTTCTTTTTAAAGTAGGTTTCCTGTAGGCAACATATAATTGCTCCATGCTTTTTTAACCCAATTTTGCAATTTTTGTCTTTAACTTAGTGTGTTTAGATCTTGTGTATTTAATATGATGATTAATATGGTTGATTAGAATTTACCATCTTCCTAGCTGTTATCTACTTTTTCCATTTGCTTTTTTTCTTTTCTCTGCCTTCCTTTGAATTAACTGAGCATTTTTTGAGATTCTATTGACTTTTATTTATATCAGTGTAAAAATTGTGCTTCGCCATTGACTTAGGGTTTACAATATATATCTTTAATTAGAGTCTACTTTGAAATAATATTATACTACCTTACATAAAGTGTAAAGATTCTATAAAAATATATTTCCAATTCCTTCTTCTCATTCGTTGTGCTATTCCTGTTGTATATCTTACGTTTACATATGTGATAAATACACAATACATTGCTACTACTTTTCTTCAGAGAGTGAACTTTCAGAGCAGTTATTAAGGCATCTCATCTCTCCCTACATCTGAAAAGAACCCACCATGGTTCTGGACTACTGAATCCTCCTTGGAGTGTTTGAAAACTCATTTCCAAACACATACCTGATGCATAATAGACACACAAGTAAATACTTGGTGAATGAATAAATTAATGTTCTCTTTCCTGAAAATAATTTTTTTGTAGTTTTTATAGAAGAAAATCCAGGATATAATTCTCAAGGCTATATAGTAGTTCAATTAAGAAAATATCTATTCTAGGATAAAGAAGATGTGGCACATATATACAATGGAATATTACTCAGCCATAAAAAGAAACGAAATTGAGTTATTTGTAGTGAGGTAGATAGACCTAGAGTCTGTCATACACAGTGAAGTAAGTCAGAAAGAGAAAAACAAATACCGTATGCTAACACATATATATGGAATCTAAGAAAAAAAATAGTTACGAAGAACCTAGGGGCAGGACGGGAATAAAGATGCAGACCTACTAGGGAATGGACTTGAGGACATGGGGAGGGGGAAGGGTAAGCTGAGACAAAGTGAGAGAGTGGCATGGACATATATACACTACCAAAAGTAAAACAGATAGCTAGTGGGAAGCAGCTGCATAGCACAGGGAGATCAGCTCGGTGCTCTGTGACCACCTAGAGGGGTGGGATAGGGAGGGTGGGAGGGAGAGAGATGCAAGAGGGAAGAGATATGGGGATATATGTATATGTATAGCTGATTCACTTTGTTATAAAGCAGAAACTCACACACCATTGTAAAACAATTATACTACAATAAAGATGTTAAAAAAAGAAAAAAGAAAATATCCGTTCTAAAAAGGAAGTATGCTTACTTAAATTCCCAGGAGTGGTGGGCAGGGGGTGAGGCAGAGAGACAGAAAGGGAGAATGAGAGGTGGAGATGAGCTGTTTCAACTTTTACTAAATGATACGGCAGAGTTAACATGTATTGAAGTAGGAGGTTAATGGTCAAATAAGTAAGATTAACAGAAAAGGCTTACATTCAATTTTATATGTATACTTTTTTCCTGATGTATTTTTAATTCTTCTGGAGAAGGGCAAACTGAAGGAGGGAAAGAAATCCAGTAAACATGTATTCTTCGTTTATTACTACTCAGCTTGCATTTTAAGATTAATATAATACTGATTATTATTCTACATCGTGCTTATAATGCTTCATTCAGCACAAACTATTGCTAAATACTTTGTACACATTATGTCATGTGGCTCCTAGTTGACAACACTGCTTCTCATATCCAATAGCATTTCATATATTTATAACATTTGTTACATCCATTTTTTGATCCTTTCAACAATCCTATGAAATAAATATTATCATTTCTATTCAATGGATTTGTAAATCTGAGGCTCAGAGACATTACTGTGTTAGTGACAGATTTATCAACGAATGAGAACACCAAGTCCAAGTCTGATCTCTGCACCCTGCTGTATCTGGAGTATATATTATTCAAGTCATCCTCGAGGTCCCACTGCTATATCACACTTGACTCCTCCTATCCATTGTCAGTCATGTACCAATCAAACCAAACCCGTTTTTATCATAAAAGGGTATCAGTTTATCTCCATATATTTAAAGAGATCTGTTTAGGTCGATTTGACTTGGTATATAATTATAACTGTTCTTCCTTTAATTCTTAGGGAATTAAAAATTCCCCAGAGAAGTCCATTTATCTCCAAAATTAGGCAATCATGCTCTAACTGAATACAGTCATATGGCTATGATTTACTAAAGAGTTTTAAGCCACACTATCACCTGCTTACTCAATGTAAGCAAACTGTGTGCAAATGCAATGAATATCTCATTTAATGAAGTGATTGTAACATCAAAAATTAAACTGAAGATTATTTCGTATCATGTTCACTGAGCATATGATCTAATTAAAGCATGTAAATTATTAGAGATAACCCATCTCGGTAGCATGTCAAATGAAGATACCCTATCTATCATTAGGAAATAAAGTTTGCGAATGATGTTGAACAACAGCTATAAAGTACAAGTGTAACCAGAAATTTTATATTTTGAGATATAGAAACAAAGAATCATAACTTGAAATTTGTATAATATTACACTTAACTACATTTGACTAACAATAAATCATGTCAAGTTTAGAATAAGTGTTTCTCATAATATTGAAATTATTGAAGTGACAGAAGTAATTGTCACTTTTACAGCAGTACGAACTCAGTTTGCATGGTTAAGTCTAGACTGTTTCTCAAGGAATCTTAAAGTAAAAGCTCTCCTGATAAAGTAATTTTCTACTGATTGCTCTTATCAAATTATTTATTCTTAAAAGTAAATATTTCACTTCTCATTTATATGTTTAGAAACAGAAATGTAAACTAAATCTCTGAATGAAGCTCTCAGCAAAATATGAAAATACACTTTTTTTGTCATTTCCCAAAAGCTCTCAGTAGTAGCAAATGAAATAATATGTTTCTGCTTTTAAAGTCTTAACTATCCTGAAGATACCTGCAAAAATCCAAATGATGAGTAGATATCATTAAGAAAGCAACAGCAGCACTCACTCATGTGCCCTTTAATAGAATACCTGATCCAATAAGAGAATGGTTTACAGAAAGGAACTTAGATAAAATCAGTCTTTAATGGATGTAGAACATTGAAAAACTGGCCATGGTATTTATTTTCTTAAGCTCAAAGCAATTTGTAATGATTTTATTCTTCATGAGTGAAAAAGCCCTCGCTATCTATCTTACAAAGTATAGAATTGCTTTGAGTTCAACCAGTTGCCTAAATGAGGGTGGGGTAGAAAAATGAGAAGAGCACAAAAAAGGAGGGTGTTTGTAAGAGTAATAAATAGAGGAAGGGGAAAGAGAGAGAGAACAATGGAGAGAAAAAGAATGAGAGAAATTTTAACTTCTTAGGCTATAGGCAATTATTTGTGATGTCCCCCCCATAGTATCAGACATCAAAATGTATGCACATCCTCACTTAATACTGTTTCTATATAACCATGTAAAAGTAGATGGTTTGTATGCTATTGGTTTGGTTTGTACTGCAAATGACTACATGAAATTGCAATATTTTGTGCATCTTTAATATTAATCTATTTTAAATGCACTATTTTCTTTCTGTATTGTGGAACCAATAACTTTTAGGTCTCCAATATTTTCAAAGGCTCTTGAAAAGCTAGTAGGCCCCAGGAATCCGTAAGGGTCAAATGCATAAGGCGGCCCTGCTAAAACAGTTTGGCTATTGGTCGTTAAGCTACCAGTCTTTCAATTGCTCATCTTGGAAAAATGTTCAATGTTTTCTACTCCTTTTTTTGAAAGTCCTTAATGCAACTGAATGCAGATCTTAGAATATCATCAATGTATATGTTTCTTAGGGCCTGTTTTAGGATATCACATGAGTATGAGTTTAATTTTGATATTTTATCCCATTCTTTATAAGATAATAAAGGCACCCTCATTAATCATGCCTGCCTAATGAGTCTACCTTGAATTCTAGAGTCAATCTCACACAATTTGTTCATTTTCATACAACTCTTTTTATAAAAAATTTTATTGGAGTATAGTTGCTTTACAATGTTGTGTTAGTTTCCACTATACAGCAAAGTGAATCAGCTATACATATACATATATCCCCTCTGTTTGGATTTCCTTCCCATTTAGGGCACCACAGAGCATTGAGTAGAGTTCCCTGTGCTATACAGTAGGTTCTCATTAGTTATCTATTTTATACATAGTATCAAGGGGAAAAGGGGTGGGGGGGTGGAATGAATTGGGAGATTGAGATTGACATATATACATCATTTTCATATAATTCTTTCCATTATTTCACTGAAGTAAAAAGTATTGTCAGAGACAAGGCTTAAATAAGAGGGACAGAAAATAAAAATACATTTGGAAAATGAAGTAGTTACAGTTAATGTAACAATTATATACAAATAATTTGAAACATATATACAGATAATTTTGCAGGATCCATGGCCCTGTTCTCAGAGTAAATGATTACCTTTGTTTTAAACTCCAGTAAGTTGTGTTAAATTTTAATTCCCCCTCCCCTAAATAAATGACAATTCTTTTCTTTTATATGTTTTACCTAAGCTATCAATGGTTTACCAAATTAAAAAGAAAAAATCAAGTATCACTTAAATATCCAGAGTTTATTTTATCTTTGACCTTCCCTGACCTCAACACCAGCTCGCCAGGATATTTGCTCCTTACAGGACTAAAAGCCACACTCCTCTTCAAACCTTTGTTTAGAGGCCCAGCTTCACTTCCTAATAAAGACTGACAAAATAGATTCTTAACAATATACTACTTTTTTTTTATTGTAGTAAAATTGATTTACAATGTTGCGTTAGTTTCTGCTGCACAATGAAATGAATCAGCTATATGTATACCTAGATCCCCTCCCTCTTGGACCTCCCTCCCACCCCCCCCCCCCCCGTCCCACTCATCTAGGTCGTCACAGAGCACCAAGCTGAGCTCCCTGTGCTATACCATAGTTTCCCACTAGCTAGCTATTTTACACATCGTAGTATACATATGTCCATCCTAATCTCCCAATTCGTCCCACCCTCTCCTTCCCCCCTGTGTCCCTATGTCTGAACTCTACGCCTATGTCTCCTTTTTGACAGATAATAATACCTTAAACTAAGGTTTGCATAAATTTAAATGCCTTTGAGGGGCAGGCAAGTATCACAAACATATGAAGTAGCCTAGCACAAGACTGAGATCCGAAGAGCACAAATTCCAAATTATATTTACAATATTTTAAAACATTCTTATAGCTGAATAAAATTACTACAATCATCAATTTTAAGACCCCATAGTAACCCTTAGTACATTCATTATGGAATTTTCTTATGTTTAGTAATTATTCAATAAACAGAAGGATAGATAAATTGATGGATCAATAGAAGAATGGTGGAATGATTGGGTGAATGACTTTTGATGAGAACACTTATTTTTGTCTGAGTATAGCCACTCAAAATTAAATAGGTAAATAACTGTTTGCCTTTGAGTGACACCAATTCTGGCTAGACGCTTATTGCATGCAAAGGCTGGTGAAAGCAAAATAAGCGTTTCACAGAAAAGTAAAAGAAAATCAAAAAGTACCGTTTCCCAATACTACTGCCTGAGGAAGATTGTAAGACTTTTCAAAACACCTTAGATATTTCCACTAAGACCAAGAGACACATGAACATATGTAGCTGGAAGTGCTCATGGTGACCATCAGTCCAAATGTCTAATTTTAGAAAAAAGAGATCTAGAAAATACTTTCCCATAAACCATAAAAATTTAATAGAACCAATACCAGAATTCTCTAAGATTCTTTCCAGAGCATCCCACTCTTTAAGGGAGGAGAAAGATAGCTTCCTACTAATTGTGATTCATTTTTTCCATGTATTTTCTCAAAAGTTGCAAGAATATACCATGTTCTAATTAACACAATGAACTATATCAATGTTTCATAAGTTGCTACCATTGGATCTTTGGATGTCTTTGGAGTTAATCTCAATAATTTGAGAGTTACTGAGTTACATCATAAGAGGCTTTATGAAAACTATCAACTTTCACACTATTTAATTCCCATCATAGCCACTGTGCAGATTACAGATGACCCATGAGCATCACTGGGGTTAATCTGCATATAACTCATAGTTGGCCCTCCATATCCACACGGTTCCTCTGCATCTGTGAATTCAACCAACCACAAACCAACTAGTACTATAGTATTTACTACTGGAAAATATCCACATATAAGTGGACCCATGCAGTTCAAACCTGCATTGTTCACAGGTCAACTGTATTTTCATTAGCAAACCCCTATGGACCGTAACTCCTGGTATTCATGCCTTTATAAGCCACTCTAGACATTGACTTGGAGCCTGACCATATGACTTACACTGGCCTACAGTATAGCAGAAATCATGATGCAAACAAAGGCAAACCTGGGGCAGCTTTTCTTGAAACTCTCTCAGAGCCCATTCATGCTCTAAGGAGGTCAATGCTAGAGCACAGCAGAAAGAGAAGGAGGCCATATGACAGAGCACTGAGACACCACACAGGCAAGCAACCCCCAGCTCCCCAGCTGAGCCCTGATCAAATTACTGATGCACAATATTGTGGGAAATAATGACTATTGTCACTTTAAGAACTTAAGCCACGAAGTTCTAAAGTGATTTGTTACACAGTGATAAATATATACCTAATCAAAAATGGGTAAAACTATTAATTAGAAAAGAAATGTAAGGCTTGAAGGGTGGGAGTAGGTAAGAGGACAACTAAGTATATGCCAAAAGACTACTGTAGACACATGTCAGCATCTTTAAAAGAACCCACATCACCCAAGCACCAAGACTACAGGGAAGGGCATAAGATTATCAGAAAGGGAAGAACAGAAATTGTAACCACCTTAAAATTACATGACTTTAAATGATTTTCACATTAAATATAATAAAGATTAAGTATAACAACATCTTTCAATAATCTTATAATATAATATCTCATTATTCCCCTTGGTACGGATAAGGAAATGGAGATCTAGAAAGATTAAGCAACTTGCCTCCGGTCTCTTAGGTGTTTAAAGGATGGCTCCAAGACAGTGGTTGATTGGATAAAGATTAGACAGATTTCTTACTGTCTACTGGATAGATGAAGGAGCCCATAACCCCTAAATTAGTATACCTCTTGGTAAATGTCATTTGACTTTTGTGAAAGGGTCAGCATATCATATGAAAGAAATATTAAGTTGGGAGATTAGATTAATTCTACTGATGATATTAAATTACATTCATACTGGAACAGTAGTAAATATCACTTTTTCTCTTTTTAAAATGTTAAAGGTTGTCTCCTTTGTGTTTTTTTTCTAATAAATTCTTATTAACATTTTATTTTTCTCAAGCAGTTTAAGGTTCACAGCAAAGTTGAGGGGAACGTACAGAGATCTTCCATTTACCCCTGTCCCCAAACATACATGACCTCCCCCATTTTCAACATCCTCCAACAGAGTGGTATATTTGTTACAATTGATGAACCCACATTGACACATCATTATCAGCCAAAGTCCATAGTTTACATTAGAGTTCATTCTTAGTGGAATACGTTCTATGGGTTTGGAACAAATGAATAATGACACATATATTGGGTTGGCCAAAAAGTTCTTTCAGGTTTTTCCATAAAATCTTATGGCCAATGAATTTTTGGCCAATCTGATAGATTATTAAGGTATCATACAGAGTATTTTTACTGCCTTAAAAATCCTCTAATTTAGTTATTCATCTCACCCCACCCCCCACCAAACCATGGCAATCACCTAGCTTTTTACTGTCTCCATATTTTTGCATTTTCCAGAATGTCATATAGTTGGAATCATATATTAGTAGTCTTTTCATATTGGCTTTTTTCACTTAGTAATATGCATTTAAGGTTTCTCCATGTCTTTTCATAGCTAGATGGCTCATTTCCATTTAGTACTGAATAGTATTCCATTATCTGGATTTACCATGATTTATCACTTCACCTACTGAAGGGCATCTTGATTGCTTCCGTGTTTTGGCAGTCATGAACAAAGATGCTATTAACATCATGTGCAGGATTTTGTGTGGATATACATTTTCAGATCCTTTGGGTATATACCAAGGAGCGTGATTGCTGGATCGTATGGTAAGAATATGTTTTGTTTTGTAAGAAACTGCTAAACTGTCTTCCAAAGTGGCTATATAATTTTGCATTCCTACCAGCAATTTTTGAGAGTTCTTGTTGCTCCCCATGCCCACCAGTATTTGGTGTCATCAGTGTCCCAGATTTTGGCCATTCTAAAATGTGTGAAATGGTATCTTGTTGTTTTAATTTGCAGTTCCCTGATGACATATGATGTGGAACATCTTTTTATATGCTTACTTGCCATTTATACATCTTCTTTGGTGAAATGTCTGTTAAGGTCTTTGACTTGTTTTTGAATCAAGTTGTTTGTTTACTTCTTGCTGAGTTTCAAGAATCCTTTGTACATTTTGGATAATAGTCCTTTATCAGATGTGTCTTTTGCAAATATTTTCTCCTAGTCTGTATGTTCTCTTCTCATTCTCTTGAAATTTGTTTTTCACAGAGCAGAAGTTTTTAATTTTAATGAAGTCCAGCTTATCAATTATTTCTTTCATGGATCATGTCTTTGGTGATATATCTAAAAAGGCATCACCATATCCATGGTCATCTAGATTTTCTCTTATGTTATCTTCCAGAAGTGTTATAGTTTTGCATCATACAGTTAAGTCTGTGATACATTTTAATTTTTGTGCAGGGTATAAGGCCTGTGTCCACATTCATTTTATTTTTTTGCATTTGGATCTCTAGTTGTTATAGCACCATTTGTCAAAAAGACCATATTTGTTCTATCATACTGCCTTTTCTTCTTTGTCAAAAATGAGTTGACTACATATTATGTGGGTTTATTTCTGGTCTCTCTATTCTGTTTCACTGATCTATTTGTCTAATCTTTCAGCAATACCACATTTACTCGATTATTGTAGCTTCATAGTAGGTCTTGAAATTTGATGGCATCAGTCCTCGAACTTTGCTCTTCTCCTTCAACATTTATTGGCTGTTCTGGGTTCTTTGCTTTTCTATACAAACTTTATAATCAGTTTGTCAATATTGTAAAGTATATGGCTGGGATTTTGATTGGGATTGCATTGAATCTATAGATCAAGCTAGGAAGAACTGACATCTCAAAAATATCGTGTCTTCCTACCAATGAACATGGAATATCTTTCCATGATTTTTGTTCTTTGATTTCATTCAGAGTTTTGTAATTTTTCTCACATATATCTTGTACTTATTTTGTTAGATTAATACCTAAGTATTTCATTTTGGGGAGTGCTAATATAAAAGGTGTTGTGTTTTTAATTTCGAAGTCTACCTGTTCACTGCTGATATACAGGAAGGCAACTGACTTTTTATTGAATAAAAGATTCTTTAAATTCTCTACTGCTTTACAGTTTTCAAAAGGTTCACACACATAATTTTATATAATCTCATACTAACCCTTCTTTTCCCCTACCCCTATATTCCCCTCCCCTCTTCCCTCTCCCCACTGGTAGACACTAGTTTATTCTCTGTATCTGTGAGTCTGCTTCTTTTTTGTTTCATTCACTGGTTTGTTGTATTTTTAAGATTCAACATATAAGTGATATAATACAGCATCTGTCTTTCTCTGTCTGACTTAGTATAAAAATAGAATTACCATATGACACAGCAATTCTTCTTCTGGGCCTATAGTAAAAAAAATTCAAAAAGATACATGCACCCTAATGTTCATAGCAGCATTATGTACAATTTCCAAGGTATGGAAGCAACTTAAGTGTCCATCAACAGATGAATGGATAAAGAAGATGTGTTTTTTATATATATATATATATATATATAATGGAACATTACTCAGCCATAGAAAAGATGAAATTTTGCCATTTGCAGCAACATGGATAGACTTGGAGAGCAATTGAATTTTGAATATTAACCCTGTATACTACAAATTTGCTATAATCACTTACTAGTTCCTGGAACGTCTTGGTTGATTCTTTCAAATTTTCTACATAGATAATCATGTCATAATTTTATTTCTTCCTTTCTAATCTGTATACCTTTTATTTCCTTTCATTGTCTTATCATATTAGAACTTCCAGTATGATGTTGAAAAGGAGTGGTGAAAGGGGATATCCTTGCCTCGTACTTGATCTTAGTGGGAAAGCTTCAAGTTACTTACCATTAAGCACGATTATTTTATGTTTTAACTTAAGGTTTAATTTGTATATTCATTCTTTTCACTCAAGTTCTAATTCTGATTTTCAAACTAACGAAAAACTGGAGCACACCAAAAATTTTATTTCAGCCATAAATAATTTTTTATTATGTGATAAAAAAAATTCCTTTGGAGAATGGAAACCAAAGAAAACACAACCCAGTTCAAAGCTTATGTTGCATTTATTATTTTTTAAATGTGGGTTGTAATATGGTAAAAATCCCACAGATAATAAAGATTTGGAAGCAAAATATCATAATGACCAATGGAAATAACTGTAGAAACAGATTTTATTCACCTGGACTGCTGGCATAATTATTAACACATAACAGCTTGATTATGTAATAACTACTCAGAAAGCTGTAAGTAAGGGGCTCAAAGCAAAGAATGGGGCCTTCTGTTTGCACAACAGAGATTATTTCCCAATAAGCAGAGATATATTTAAAACTCTCAGTGTTTTCATTTCATCTTTCAGTTAAATACATACACAATCAGTTGTAATAGCAGAAGGAAGATGAACTAGGCTCTGAGTTATGAGGGCTAAAACTTTTTAACTACATTGTTATTTTCACCCAAATTACTTATATTTAAGAAGCAAGAGTATCATGAATATGCAATCAAAGGAAAATGAACAAGAGATAAAATATTTATAAGAACACTAGTAATATATATTTCCACTTATGACCATAAGGGGGTATCTGGTGTTGAACATGTCTTCCTGACATAAATAACTGTAAAACTAGACAAAAATATGTGTGATAACTTGCTTCAGAGGTTGTACAACAGGCAGCAAACACAGTACTAAGATTCTTGAGAGATCATTGACCTCCATGATTGCTTCGGTTTTTTGCTAGAGACACTTCCTGGATGTGGTACAGGAAGAGAGAGTCAAAGTAGAACACAGCAGTATCACTGTATGGAGGATATAGAGATTGGAGTTCTAGGCTAGTGAGTTGGATGAAATGAGTGAGGAAGGTTAATGGAAAGAAGGGAAATGTGCAGTGTGAGACTTCCACAAATCTGCATAAAGAGCCTGCTTGAGATCTTGGCTTAATATCAAGAAGCACTTCTGGGCTTCCCTGGTGGCGCAGTGGTTGACAGTCCGCCTGTTGATGCAGGGGACATGGGTTCGTGCCCCGGTCCGGGAAGATCCCACATGCCGCGGAGCGGCTAGGCCCGTGAGCCATGGCCGCTGAGCCTGCGCGTCTGGAGCCTGTGCTCCACAATGGGAGAGGCCACAACAGTGAGAGGGCCACGTACCGCAAAAAAAAAAAAAAAAAAAAGCACTTCTACAGGGAAAGAATCTAAGTGGCCAAGCAAAGAACGAACACTGGAGAAAAAATAACTACTAGAGCATGCAAAGGGCTCTGAATAACTACTAGAGCATGATTTCAAAGGACTAGGAAAGACCCTGCAGAATTCTTAAGACACTTAAGAGAGACCCTGTAAGAACCACATCTTATATGTAAATCTAATACAGCCCCAAATTAAAGGCGATTTTAGATCCTTCATATAGAAGTTTTAAAACAACCTCTAAAAGGAACAACTGATATGAAGTAAATTAACTGCTAACATAAATAACACCCAAAACTTCATTAATAAGAGAAAATAACAAAACCTAGATGCTCAACACCATGAGATTGATAGTCTAGTATAAAATAAAAACTACTAGAACTACAATGAAGAAAAATGATGTCTTTAACCAGAAGAAAAATCCAATAATAGAAATAGACCTAGAAATCATACATATGAAATCTAGAGTTAACCCTTCTTTTGAGTTCTTTAATTATAATTATAATAATTATATAAGTATAATTATAATTATATATAATTATAATCTATACTTTTAGTTATCATTTACATTTTAATTCTAATATTTTCATTACATCCTTTTTAGTTATCTGCCAAAGTTGTCCAACTTGTATTTAATTCCTTGTATATTTTAATTGTAATTATTTTAACATTTCATTGGATGATTTGGTTATCTGGATCTCCTGTGGATTTGTTTCTATTGTCACTTTTTCCTCTTGGCTTTTGAACCTCTTAGTTTCTGAATACCTAATATATTCGATCAACTGCTGGATAGTACATATAAAGATTATACAGGTATTTTTGAGGCACTGGAAAATGTTTTTTCCTTCAGAGATTTACATTGTTTTCTGCCATGCAAGCTAGAGACAGTTAACATTATCCCAATCAAGACTTATTATTTGCAGCAGGGCTTCAGTTTGGGGAACTACTTGTACAGTTCTGACTACACTTAATCCTAGGGTATAGCCTTATGGAATGTCCCTCAGAAAACTGGCATTTACCAAGACTACTTTTCCTTAGCTCTCTCTAAATTTGAATTTTTGTCTTCTGATCTCCTTGAAGCTGCTGAAAACTCTGCTCAACTTCTCAACCTCTCATCTACTGATTATGGAACCAGCCATTTATTGCCTTAAAGCAGGAATCAGCAGACTGTCTATAAAAAGCTGAATAATAAACTTTTTAGACTTTGCAGACCAAGAAGCAAAATTGAGTATATTATATAGGTAATCATACAACAAGTGAGATATCTCCTATTCTGTCTTCATCCATTTGAATGGGAAGGGCCATCCTGACTGGTCAGCACACTTTGTGCCCAGTTGCCATATGGAAGAGACATTGTCCAGATGAAGAGGGACCAGCCCCAGTGGAGAGGTCTGGTGGACCAGGCAGGCAGGGAGAATAAGGCGAAGGGGGCTCCACAGACAGTTTTACTTTCTGCTTCACTGAAATTGAGATCTCAGTGTACCCTTCTCTTCCCTTCGGGAGCCCAGCCGTTTCCACTTGGGAAACTTGTGGAGTAGAGCCAACTCACTGAGCTACCAATTCCCAGACTGAGATTCTAGGTTGCTAGTGGTTACTAAAAGCAAAGTCCTTAACTTATAGGTAGAGACCAACATGGGCCATGAGCAGCAGCAACAGTAATGATTCTTAACTACCATTGTTGCCAAAAAGTATAATTTCCAAAACTGGAAAAATAATAAAACATACAACAATATGCCTGTTATTAATTTAGTGGCATAACTTCCTAATGGGATTTAGGACATGAATATAATTTCTAGGTGAAAATTCACTATTTAAAGTTGTTGAAAATAGAGGAAAGATTACTAGATGATATAGAGAGGTACAAATAAAAGAGAAGAGCAGATATTTTTAAGTAATAATCCCTGTCCTAAAAGTCAAGTGTTATTAGTTATAAATTGATATATTAAAAATTATAAGATGTATATATAGCTATGGAACTTAGAGCTCAAAATGTCAAATGAGTGATCATGTACCTGATTTGAGGTAGGAAGATTATGATGCAAAACTGAGAGATATTAGAAATATGTATACATGCACACATATTTACATATGCGTTCATGTACATTTTTTGTTTGACCTACTTTACTACCTCTGTTTATTATGACATAGATCCATTGATCAGGCCCAGAAAAGTTTGTGTTTCTAAATATAGTAGTCTAGCATAGTCTTAACATAATCTATTCTCCCAAGTTACATACTGAAACCTTTAGTTTAAGAGCAGACAGAGATATTATCCAGAGCCCAAATGTGGATCGTTCATGTTTAATTTGGAAAAGCCATATGTCATATTCAAATAGCACATGAGATGTTGTTAGAAGGTCTTCTCATTACCAAGCTATTGTTTTGCTTCATATCTTTGAGATACACACAGAAAAGTAATTAAGGGGAGAAGCCTAGATTATAAGAAACAGACAATTATTTAGTGTTTTCCCAAAGGTTTGTAGTCTATGTGGGATAACTAAAAATATAATTTGACATTGGTCCTAGCAATAGAGGAGTGACTGATACTAGCCTAGCCATCCAAAACTAAAATAGAAAACTGTATGAGGCAACTGTTTGTAAACATTCTACAAAAGGGACACAGGATTGCAATCACTGAGAGTGTGGGAATATGTGGAATAAGCCCCACAATAGCCCTGGCTCTATGTCTGGAGGCACTTTCTAGAACTGAAGAAAGAAAAGGACAAGCAGAGCACAGTAGTCTTGCTAAACTGAGAAAACACAGACTGCAGATATAGACTACAATGCTGGCTGGAAGTTGTGCGTTAAGATACCAGACAGAAGGGAGCTGAATAGAGAAGGAGCCCCAGAAACCTACGTGGAATTCCCCTTCCTCTGTTGGTCAAATATTAAGTTGTATGCTTTTTGAGTGAGACTCTGCAAGGCCTGGAAGAGAATAGCTGCTGGGAGCTGTGGGTTAAGTAGAGATTTCAGCATCTCTGCACAGCTAAGAGACATAGAAGTCCAGCCAAAATGAAAGGTCTTTGCTCAATGTTCTTGGTATTCAGCTGATACCCAGAAAGTCCCAGACTAATCATAGAATAATGACAAATAAAGACTCACAATAACAAAGCTTTTAAAATGCTTCAAAAAGATAAGCTTATTCACTAGTAAATTAATGCCTGCAAGGATAAAACTTAACACTCTCCAAAAAAAGGCAACAGAAAATGACCACAAGAAGCCCTAGATGGGGACTTCCCTGGTGGCACAGTGGTTAAGAATCCGCCTGCCAATGCAGGGGACACAGGTTTGAGCCCTGGTCTGGGAAGATCCCACATGCCACAGAGCAACTAAGCTCGTACGCCCTAACTACTGAGCCTGCACTCTAGAGCCCGCGAGCCAAGACTACTGAAGCCTGTGCGCCTAGGGCCCATGTTCTGCAATAAGAGAAGCCACCACAATGAGAAGCCTGCGCATCTGCAATGAAGAGTAGTCCCCACTTGCCATGACTTGAGAAAGCCCACAAGCAGCAAGGAAGACCCAACACAGCCAAAAATTAATTAATTAATTTTATAAAAGAAGAAGGCCTAGATGTTGGAATTGGTAAAAAAAAAAAAACATGTATATATTTATATATATTCAGAAGCTTAAATAAATTTATGGCCATAAGAAAGGGACAGATGTACCTGAAATTTATAATATTTGAAATGAAAAAGAAAAAGGGTGGGGGTGTCAATAAATGGGTTAAATACAGCTTGGAAACACCAGAAGAGAAAGGATTATCCAGTCCACAAGAATGAAATGAAAAAAATACATACAGACAGAGGCTCAAAGATCTGGGAGACAAAATCAAGTGGTATAACATAAATATAAATGGTGTCACAGGTGTAGACAAAGTGACAATGAGACAGAAAGAAGATTTGAAGAAATGATATCTTCAAACTGTCCAAAATTTGGTAAAAACATAAACTTCAAGATCCAGGAAGGTCAGCAAATCCCAAACAGAATGAATAGAAATAAAACACATCTGGATACATCACACTCTAACAGCCAGAAATCATAAATCAAGGTAAAACATTGGAAGCAGCAAGAAAAACAACATATTACATATGAAAACAATGACATAAGTGACTATTGACTTCTAATCAGAAACAATGTAGGCCAGAGACAAAAGAACAAAATCTTAAAAGTGCTGAAGTAAAAACATTTAAAAATTGTCAACTCAGAATTCTATATCAAGTGAAAAAAATCCTTCAAATGTGAATGTGAAATAAAAGCATTTTCGGATTAGAAAAAAACTAAGCAAATTCATGTTATTCAGACTGAAAGTGACCAATATGGAAACGCCAATATATGGGAAGGGAAAAAGAACAATATAAATATGTGGATAACTGTAAAAAAATTACACTTTTCCCTATTTCTTTAAAATACATATAACTGTATAAAGTAAAAATTATAACACTTTATTTTGAGGCTTATAATATATGTAAATGAATTTCATATGACACAACACCAAATTCAGGGGAAAATAAATGAAAATACATTGTTTCAAGGGTCTTACAATTTATTTGAAGTAATGTAATCAGCAATAATGCATACTGAAAACCAAGAGGAAACACTAAATCTCACACACACACACACACACATACACACACACACACACACACACACACAGAAATTAGCTTAAAAAGCCAATAGGAATACCATATATTTGATTAACTCACAATAAATGTTTTTTTTTTCATCCTCTGTTCAATCATTAAAATCAATGTATGGTACAAATAGAAAACAAATAATGAAATTGTAGACCAAACATATCAATAATTATATTAATTAAAAGTTAGATGAACAAAATATCAAAAAGAATGATAAATAGCCAATAAACATATAAAAAGTTCTTAATGCAATTAACCATCAAGGAAATACAATTAAAAACACAATGCAGGGCTTCCCTGGTGGCGCAGTGGTTGAGAGTCCGCCTGCCAATGCAGGGGATGCGGGTTCATGCCCCGCTCCGGGAAGGTCCCACATGCCGCGGAGCGGCTGGGCCCGTGAGCCATGGCCACTGAGCCTGCACATCCAGAGCCTGTGCTCCGCAACAGAAGAGGCCACGACAGTGAGAGACCCGTGTACCGCAAAAAAAAATAAAATAAAATAAAAAATTTTTAAAAACACAATGCAACACCAATACACACCCATCAATATGGCTAAAATTAAAAATATTGAGTAACAACACCAAATGTTTGCAAGGGTGTAGATCAACCACAAGTCTAACACACGGTCAGCAGATGTGCAAAACTGTGCAACTGCTTTGGAGAAGAAATTTCTTATAAAATTAAATATGCATTTACCCTTTAATCCAGAAATTTCTCTCTTAGGTATTTACTCAAGGGGTCAGAAAATTTATGTTCATGAATATAGTCACAAAGATTCATAGAAGGCTGTCTACTCATAATAGCAAAACAAGGGAAACAATCCAAATTTCCATCAATAAGAAAATAAATAAGCTATATATAGTATGTTCATACACTAGAATGTTAACAATCAAAAGAAAAAGAGTGAACTTCTGATACATGTAAAAACATACATAAATATCACATATTATGCTGAAATCCAGAAGTTGGGCACAATGGAGTTTTACAGTACAACTCCATTTATATTAATAAAATTCTAGAAGGGGTAAATGTACCCTATGGTGAAAAAAATCAAAACAGAATTTGCCCCCTTATAGGGAAGGAGGTGGGATAGGCTGAGCAGGTAAAACAAGAAATATTTCTGGAGTAATGGAATTACCTTATATCTTCAAAGGGGTATGGATTACATGAGTGTTATAGTTGCCAAAATTCATCTAATTGTACACTTAAGGTTTGTACATCTCACTGTATGTAAATTTTATCTCAAAGAAACTCAAGAAAAACATTCCCACATCTAATATCATACTCAGTGGTGAAAGAGAAAGTTTTTTCTCTAAGATGAGACACAAGATAAGGATGCCTGCTTTTGCTACTCCTATTCAACATAGTTCTAGAAGTCCTAGTCAGAGAAATTAAGCAAGAAAAAGAAATAAAGAGCATACAAACTGGAAAGATAGAAGTGTAATTAATCTCGGTTCACAAAAGACATGATCTCATCTGTAGAAAACACTAAAAATTCCATGCACACACACACACAAAAAAAACATTAAAACCAACAAACAAGTACAGCAAAGTTACAGGAAAACAATTAACACACAAAAATCAACTATATTTCTATATATTAACAATGAATTCACAAAGGAAACTAAGAAGATAATTCCATTTAAAATACTGTCAAATAGAATAAAATACTTAGAAACAAATATAACCAAAGAAACTAAAGACTTGTACACTGAGAACTACAAACCTTTACTAAAGGAAATTAAAGAAGAAACGAATAAATGGAAAGATACCCCATTTCATAAACTGGGAGACTTAATATTGCTAATATGTCAATACTACCCAAACTGATCTCTAGATTCAATGCAATACTATGAAAATCTCAATGCTGTTTTTGCATAAACAGAAAGATCCATCCTAAAATTCATATGGAATCTCAAAGGACCCCGGATAGTCAAACAATCTTGAAAAGCACAAACCTGGAGATATCACACATCCTGAATTCAAAACTTACTACAAAGCTACGGTAATAAAAACAGCGTAGCATAAAGACAGACATATAGATCAGTAGAATAGAATAGAGCACCCAGAAACACATATAGTCAAATGATTTTAAACCAGGGTGCCAAGATCATTTAGTGGGTGAAAGGATAGTCCTTTCAACAAATGGTGATGGGAAAACTAGATATCCACATGCAAAAAAAAAAAAAAAAATGGGACGCTCACCTTACACTGTAAACAAAAATTGACTAAAAATGGATCAAAGACATAAATATAAGAGCTTTAAAACTATGCTTATGAACTCCTAGAAGAAAAAATAGGAAGATATTTCATAATTTTGAATTTAGCTCTGATATCTTTTTTAAAGATTTTTACATCAGTTTTAGGTTTACAAGAAAATTGGGAAGAAGGTATAGAGATATACCTGCTCCCGCCACACAAGCACAACCTTGGTCAACATGATTTACCAGACGGCGATGTATATATTTATTTATTTACTTACTTACTTACATACTTACTTACTTTCCAAGGATGAACCTATATTGACATATCACAATCACCCACAGTTAACAGTCAATATCCTAGGGTTCATTCTTGGTGTCATTCATTGCATGGGTTTAGACAACAATAAAATGGCATATATCCATTATTATAAAATCATACAGAATATTTTAACTGCCCTAAAAATCTTCTGTGTTCTACTTATTCATCTCTCATCCCACCTACCACAGGCAACCACTGATCTTTACTATTTCCATAGTGTTGCCTTGTCCAGTTGGAATCATACAGTAGAGAGCATTTTCAGACTGGCTTTTTTCATTTAATAGTATGCATGTAAGCTTCCTCAACGTCCTTTCATGACTTGATAGCTCATTTCTTTTTGGTACTTAATAGTATTCCATTGTCTGGATGTACCATAGCTTACTTATCCATTCATCTACTGAAGGTCATCTTAGTTGCTTTCAGGTTCTGGCAATTATAAATGAAGCTGCTATAAACCCCCATGCACAGGTTTTTGTGTTGACTATGATAACTTTTTATGACTCCAAAAGCACAAGTAATAAAAGAAAAAATAGACAAATTGGACTTTATCGAAATTTAAAACTTTTGTGTGTCAAAAGACTATAAAGAGTGAAAACATAACACATGGAATGGCAGAAAAATATTTGCAAATGCTGTATCTGATAAGTGCTTGATATCCAGAATACATGTTTTTAATTGCTACAACTAAACAATAATGAAAAAAAGCAAAAAAAAATCCAATTTAAAAAATGGGCAAATGACTTGAATAGACATTTCTTCAAAAAAGATGCACAAATGGCCAATAAGCATATGAAAAAATGTTTGACATCACTAATCATAAGGGCAATGCAAACCAAACCATAAGGAGGTATCACAAACCCACTAGGATGTCTACTTTTTTTTAAAGGAAAAAGACCCCAACTGTTTATGAATATGTGGAGAAATTAGAACCCTTGTACATTGCTGGTAGGAATGTAAAATGGTGCAGCCATCATGGGAAATGGTATGGCAATTCCTACAAAATTTAAAAATAAAATTACCATATGATTCAGCTATTCCATGCCTGGGTACATACCCAAAAGTTGTGAAAGCAGGGACTCAGATATTTGTACACTCACACTCACAGTAGCATTATTTATAATCACCAAGGTAGAAGCAAGTATCCATTGACAGATGAATAGATAAACAAAATGTGATATATATATATATATATATATATATATATATTCAAAGGAGTATGATTCAGCCTTAAAATGAAAGGAAATTCTGACACATGCTACAACATGAATGAACCTTGAAGACATTATGCTACATTCAATATGCCGGTCACAAAAGGACAAACACTGCATGATTTCATTTATATGAGGTATCTAAAGTAGACAAATTCAGAGAGACAGAAAGTAGAGTGGTGTTGCCATGGACGGGGGGAGTGGAAAGTGGGGAGTTTGTGTATAAGGGATAGAATTTCAGTTAAGGAAGGTGGAAACGTTCTGGAGATGGATGGTGGTGATTTTTGCACAACAGTATGAAAATACCTAATGCCACTGAACTATACTCTTAAAAATAGTTGAAATGTAATTTTTATGTTACATATATTTTACTGTAATAAATTTTTAATTAATTTTTAAAATGGCATGGAATATGATTTTCTTTAAAAGTACATAATAAATGGAGAAGTATACTATAGCCATAGAAGTTTTTGATGAAAATTTTAAGTTGTAGAAAGAGGTTACCTAGGCTGACTAAAATGAATATGTTTGCATGATAAGGATGAAGAAACAGAAGGATTTTCTCCAGGTGAGGCATCAGTATTCTATATAGAGAATATGAGGATACCAAAGGACAATTTTAAACATGTAAAACCCTTCTTCACTGTGCAACATTATAAAAGATCAATATTAGAAGTCATTTAAAAATAAAGTCATAAATCTTAGAGTCCATGCACTCCTTCTTTAAACAAGTATGTATTGAAAGTCTACTTTGTGTCATGCATCATTCTCGGGACTAGGAATACATAAATGAAGAAGAGAAAGAGGACAGGGTGTGTAGGAACGGACTGAGTGAGAGTGAGAGAGAGAGAGAGAATCAGTGGTTCATAAGTGCTACAGAGATAAAGGAAGAAAAGGGTGAGAGAGTGATTGGAGTAGAGTGGGTATCATTTTAACTGTCAGAACAACCATCTCCTGGATAGTGACATTTGGGCAAAGATCTGAAGATGGTGAGGGAAGAAGCCATGTGAGTAAGTGAGGGAAAAACGTTCCAAACAGAGGGAAGAACAAATGTAAAATTTCCCATGCAAGAAGTTGTCTGCTGTGTTCCATAAACACCAAACAGACCAGAATAATTGGAGAGCAGTTTGCAAGAGGCTGAACGTTTAGAGATGAAACCAGACGGACAGTGGAAAACCCAATGCCTTTACAGACCTTTAGAAGGACTTTGACTTTTATTATTTTTACTATCAGTTAATTTGGGGTTAAATTTTTATCAAATTAGGTAAAATAAAGTAAGAATTAAGGAGTTATACAAAAATTTCCTTAACATTTATGGGACAAAGTCATGGTGAGGTTTGAGCTAATTTTACCTGTTTACATTTTTCAATTTTACTCTTACTATCATGTAGAGAAGAGAACACAATGGGAGAAAGTAGGCAATGGAGATCAATCAGGAGACAATTTAGCAATCCAGGTGAGAGATAATGGTGATTTGGGTAATGGTAGAAGCACTAAGAAGGGATTAGCCTTAGAATATATTGTTATGCAAATGGATTTGCAGTGGAATGTGAGGGAAAAAAGGAATCAAGGATAACTTCAAGGCTTTAATCTACGCAATTGGAAGTATATAGATTTACCATTAAATGAGTTGAAGAAGAATGTGAGAGAAGTAGGTTTATGGGGATAAGATCAGGAACATTTTTTGGACTTACAAGTTTAATATATAAACAGCTGTGTTTATGTGTGTTAAAGTCATGAGAAGGTCTGAACTGGAGATGTAAATTTGGGAGATGTAAGTTTTTTGAACTGTCAGCATATAAATGGTATTCAAAGCTATAAGACTGAGATCACTAAGCAATGGCTAGCGAGGGAGGTGAGGAGAGAGGGCAAGAGTGGTGGGGGGAGGGGAGAGAGAGAGAGAATAAAAAATGAAAAAAAAAATTAAAAACTCAGCATTAGAGCAGTTTAAAGTTGCAGACCAGTCATAAAAGGAGGAAATTATTAGCTTTTCAATAAGTCAAAAGGACACAGTTAAGGATGAATTATGGCTAACAAAGGGAAGAAGTTATACACAAAATTCCCTGAACAGTTATGGAATACAAACATGTGACAAGAAACATTGCACTTTTATTCAAGTATGAGACTATGATCTAAGGAAGTTCTTAGAAAAATCTCAAATTGGCTGTCATCTCAAGATATACAGAATTTTAGAGTTTATATCTATTCAGCAGTTATTTATGGTATGTTTACTAAATAAAAGGCAGAGAAATATGCCAAGTGAAAGATCAGGTTTACTGTCCCTATACCTAGGAAGTTTATACACTAGGAAAATAAATGAGTCATACTCAGATATTTATTATTTAATTCAGTATGTGAAAAGTAACTAACAAATGAGTAAGTTGTTGGAGGCTGGATCACCTTTCATTCTATATGATTTAAGTGTACATAACTTTAAAAAAAAAGAAAAAAAATGTGGACTCATTTAACTGTAAAAGTTTACATGATACCATCAACTTCAGTCTCAAGTGTGGTTATAGGAATCTGGTCTCTATTATAGCTCTACTTCTTTCTGTTTAGTCTTCACTTGTAGATAGACTGTTTACTTGTGGTAGCTCCCAGCAGATCCAGGCATATATATAAAATATATTTTATATATATATATATATACTTTATATATAATTTATAATTTATTTATTTATTTATTATAATTAAATTCTAGCAGAAAAAAAAGAATCTTTTCCCCAAAATTTCTAACTAGCATCCTGGCTAGTCTCATGAGTCTCAATTAAGTTATACTGATATTTATGAATCAATATATGGCTAGGTTGAAGGGGAGGGGGAGGATGGATGGTGTTGCTTGGCTTAAATATATGTCAAATGTACATAAGCTAAGGATAGTAGAGGAACGGTTTCAAAAGAATGTCAGATTACTATTATGAGAAGAGAGGATAATAAATGTTGAATGGGGCAAAAAATGTATATATATATACATACATACATTATATACAAAATATATATCTGTGTACATATTATGTGACTTACTGCGTGTGTGAGCAATTAAAGACGACCTAAGGGAAGTTGGAATTTGAGCATGGACCTTGAGAATTTAGGTAGTTGAAGGCTCTTGGAAGAAAGAAGACATCCCAGGTTGAAGGACTTATAAAGCAAATGGACACTGACAAAAAAAACAGTTTTGAATGGATGGTCAAAAAAAGGCAAATTTGACTGGGGTGTTGAATGTATATATTGAGGACTCATGTGAAATGATGCCAGGGTAGAGGGTTGACGTTTCATTTACTAATGGGAATCCCCTGACATTTGCGGAGAAGTAACATAACGTGTGATTTAGAATGAATTTGTAACCAATAACAAAATACCCAATTAATAGCAGCTTATGCCATAGAGCATTTATTTTTTATTTAAGAAGTCCAGAAGTAGACATTCCCCGGCCTTAACATTCTTCTACTCTGTCTTCCTTGATGTGGTGACATTTGTCTTATGGCTTTATATCCTCACACATTAGAACAATAAACTTCTCTTTACACAGCTCTCTCTTTCTTAGGGGGAAATATATTCCCATGTTCCCAGAATAAAATTGATTGCATCTCTTTGGCCAAAACTGTCACACAACTACCCTAGACCAATCACTGTCAAGGGAGAACAGGTTGCCATTAATTAGACCACACCTATCACGATTTATACTCTGCACTAGACATTTTGCCATTCTTAATCACATTTCTATTAGCAAAGAAAAAGAGGTAATGTTTATTGAACAGACTGCCAATAGAATGTACCACATGTCTGGAAAGACAAAATTAATCTGCAATTTGTGTGCAGATGGATGAGGAGGTGAGTTATAAAGGGTAGTGATAGCATCTACAGGCAGGGCATCAACAAGAGTATTGCCACTGAGAAACTGTCTATATCCTTGGAGGATATAAACCACCCTGCAATGTGAGGTTATAAAAAAGAGAGAGATTACGGAAATATTTTTTTGATCCATCTCCTAGAGTAATGGAAATAAAAACAAAAATAAACAAATGAGGGACTTCCCTGGTGGCGCAGTGTTTGAGAGTCCGCCTGCCGATGCAGGGGACACGGGTTCGTGCCCAGGTCTGGGAAGATCCCACACGCCACGGAGTGGCTGGGCCCGTGAGCCATGGCCGCTGAGCCTGCGTGTCCAGAGCCTGTGCTCCACAACGGGAGATGCCACAGCAGTGAGAGGCCCGCGAAACGCAAAAAAAATAAAAAATAAATAAATAAACAAATGGGACCTAATTAAACTTAAAAGCTTTTGCACAGCAAAGAAAACCATAAACAAAATGGAAAAGAAAACCTACAGACTAGAAAAAGATATTTGCAAATGATGCAACCAACAAGGGATCAATTTCCAAAATACACAAACTGTACTTACAACTCAATATAAAAATAAATAAATAAATAAAAAATGGGCAGAAGACCTAAAGAGACATTTCTCTGAAGAAGACATACAGATGGCCAAGAGGCACGTGAAAAGATGCTCAATATAGCTAGTTATTAGAGAAACGCAAATCAAAACTACAATGAGGTATCACCTCACATCAGTCAGAATGGCCATCATAGAAAGTCAATAGATAATAAATATTGAGAGGGTATGGAAAAAAAGGAACCCTTCTGCACTGTTGGGGGGAATGTAATTTGAAGCAGCCACTATGGAAATACCCTTATGTGAAATCTAAAAAAAAAAAATGATATAAATGAACTTATTTACAAAATAGAAATAGACTCACAGATACAGAAAACAAAATTATGGTTACTGAAGGGGATAGCTGGGGCTGGGTGGAAGTGATAAATTAGGAGTTTGGGATTAAAATATACACACTACTATTTATAAAACAGATAAACAACAAGGACTTACTGTATAGCACAGGGAACTATATTCAACGTCTTATAATATCCTATAATGGAAAAAATTTGAAAAAAATGTATAACTGAATCACTTTCCTGTGTACCTGAAACTAACACATTATAATTTAACTATACTTCAATTAAAAAATGGTTAAAAAAAGAGACAAAGAGAGAGGTCTTATTTGGTTTGTACTCTGCACTACCAGATTATTTGTTTTCATCTCCTCATATCCCCAGGAGACCACTTACAGTTGTTCTCCCAATTTACTTTCTATTAAATAGTTTTAAACCTCCTTCCTATACTCTTCACCTACCCTCTGGCTTCTCTGGAAAAGGCAATGGAAGCAGTTTTATTTCCATCTTTTACTTATTAAAATTTTTTCACTTCCACTAGCTTAATGAAACATTTAACATTTGGCATTTTGCCACCTTGCCTATTCTCTTCTGCGTGAATTTTCAATTCCTTTCTTAAAAGAAAGTAATACCCAATAGGCAATACAGAGATTTGAAGAAGCAAATGACTGGACAAGGGCAAAAATACTGTTATGAGCAGTGTTTATATGCCTATATGGGTATGAATAGCTAGCAAAATAAACACAGATAATAAACCATGCTCCATTCTGCTTTCTATTATTACATAAAATTTCTTTTAAAATCTATCATCAAGACTGTGTCTAGATCCTACCTGTCTGTTGTCAATCCAGAGTTGTAATACATAGAATAGCAATCAAATAGGATACATGAGGTTCTCTAATCAAATGGGAATAAGGCCTCTGAAACCACTGCTTACTGATTGATCCAGTAATCTGGATCATATGTCTACACTAGGGCACAATCAACCCATTTTTCTTTGCAAAACATTTCACATGTGTTCAAATACAGTTTCCTGAAACAAATGCATCTTTGACTAAAACTTGATTCATAGAAATAATCAGATTTCACCATTAAGTTTACTGAGCATGTAATTTATGGGCACAAACCATAGCCAATATTGGAGGGTGTAGCAAAGTGGCTTTCAATGATCAAAGATTAACGACCAGAGGTCAAAACATGCAATGGTAGCAGTCACATTACCATAAATTATAACATACATTTCTCAGTTGATAATAAGAAAAATATGTGAGTGCTCACATATTTCTTTAAAGTCAGACCTGCTATTCATTTTTTTAATTAAAAAGTTTCTTCTTAATTTCATGACAAATGAGACCTACTAAAACCCTCCTAGCTACTCTGGAATGTTAACTTCAAAGGAAAGCAATAAATTTTTGGTAGGAAATCCTCAGCTCTTCTACTTTCTTAGGCTTTACTTAATACAGTAATCCTAAAAAATAAAATAAAAAATAAAAAAATAAACAGAAGACATCCATTGTTGAAATGTCTGTTCCTGTTATTTAAAAAAAATGTTCTTTTATTTTTATTTTCCTGAGAACATAGAAATAAGCTCTGAAAAACTTTATAACAAATATTACTTTTAAATATGAATACTCTCAGAAAGATGGACTAACATAATTAACATAATCATTTTCTTTGCCATATAACTTTATATACATATAAAATATACATTTTATATGACTTTAATATATTTTATATAACATTTTACTTCTAGGAATTGAAAGATGCTATGCCCCCAGTTGCTGCATTGATAAATTTTTCTGTCAACAAATGTAAAACAGAAGATATAGAATAAAGTGTGCTTTACATAGCCACTTTTAGCTATGTCTTGGGTTGAAATACGTCATTTTATTTAAAAAAATAATAGTATGAATGACTACTATAGGGCTTTGTAAATTATCAATAAGTTGGCAAACCAAAGCTTTCATCAAGTTACTTTTTCCCAAATCCAATTAAAATATATAAAAATATACATAATATACAAATTGAAAAGCTTTTTATGCAAAAAAGAAATACCTGTTTCTAAATACATTCCACTAAAAGTAAACATCTAACAGTTACTGGAGGCTAAAGAAATATCTTTTGTTTTGTTTTTCCCTATTGACAAAATACTCCATCTGCTTAGTTTCTATCATGAAAACAGCTGAAAGACAATTCATCAGAAAAACTAAATACTTACTAAGCCAAACTAATTATGTACACAAATATATTGATTCTTCCAGTACAATGTCCCTGAACAGCTAAACATTATTGAAGTTCTTTACATTGTGCATGTTTAAACGAAAACATCTACTAGTCTAAACTATTTTCCATCAGAATTCACAAACCATTTCATTGCAGTAATTACAAATAAAATGGAAGAGCAATTAAAGGTATTAGCCATGTGATCCTCAAAGACTCACAGTAGAAAACGAAGAACTCTACTGTTTTAAACGTCAAATTAAAAAAACAAAAAGTTATCAAAAAAAGAGAGAGAGCTAAATCCTCTTGTCTGTACTACAGGAGTAAGCAATGGAACCAAGGAAAATCATGAGAAAATGTACCTTTACATACATTGATTATAACTTTGCTTTTCTTAGTTTAAAATAAGCAAATTGTTTTTGTAAAAGTGAATATAGTGAAAAATAAATAGAAAGGCAAGCTTAATTGAACCAAAGCACTATTGGCAATCTATGCTTTCAAACATGCCTGATTCTCAGATAGTAGCTACTCTTGGCATTTTACATATCCCTTATCAATTAAAAATCTGTTATTTTTTTCTCTACCCCTGTTCTTAACATGAAGAGACTTAGACACTGAGGACAATTTATTCTCGCTCTCCATGCACCATGTTTTATATTTAAAAAAAGAAGAATCAACTTCAAATCAATTGACAAAATACTAAAATAAATTTAATATATATAATATGCTAAATTACTTCGAAACAACTCAGGGTTCAACAGAGAGAACTGATGAAGAAGCACACTTCCATTCACATTGTTTATTCATCTAGGAAATATTTACTTTGCAACAAATACAGAGGCCTCTAGAAGTCTAGGGGATATACTGATGAATACACATGATACTGCTCTCAAGGAAATTTTCATCTTACCCTCAATTTTATGCAGGTCACTTTCACACAGTTTCTTTTTAATTTCTATTGAAATATAGTTGATTTACAATGTTGTGTTAATTTCAGGTCTACAGCAAAATGACTCAGTTATATATGTATGTATATATATTATATATATATATAATCTTTTTTAGATTCTTTTCCATTATAGGTTATTACAAGATATTGAATATAGTTCTCTGTGTTATACAGTAGGTCCTTGTTGTTCATCTATTTTATATATAGTAGTGTGTATATGTTAATCCTAACCTCATAATTTATCCCTCTCCCACATTTTCCCCTTCAGTAACCATAAGTTTGTTTTCTATGTCTGTGAGTCTATTTCTGTTCTGTAAATAATTTCATTTGTATAATTTTTTTAGATTCTACATATAAACATATCATATGATATTTGTCTTTCTCTGTTTGACTTACTTCACTTAGTATGATCATCTCTAGGTCCATCCATGTTGCTGCAAATGGCATTATTTCATTCTTTTTTTATGGCTGAGTAATACACTTTCACACAGATTTAAAGTTTTGCACAGTGAAATCCTGGAAGCACTAGCTAGAAAGCCCTCTTTATTAGGATAAAAAGAATATCTTCTAGCAATAAAAGACAATAATTAATTTTTAAAAATTATCTGTTTCCTCTTCTTGGGTGACAGGAAACTAAAAATTAACGTATTGCTTCCTTGAACCCCCCAAAATCATCCTTCTGATTCTCAATGTATGTTTGCAATCCATTTTTTTAAACTCCTATCTCAGCTCCTCTACTGCAAACCCACTCGTCAAATGCTGCTGTCTCAATGGCTCAACATTGATTTTCTACACTTTTGAACAAGTTCTTGAAATTCAAAGGGTCAATGATGGTAAAACGCATTACTATCCACATGCCTGCTATGGTGGAAAGCGTAACAATTACTTTCTAGAAACTTAATTTTTGTCACATTCAAAATAATCTGCTATCTGTTTATTTGAAGACCTACAGAGCTCAATGTAAAAGAGACCTCAGATACATAAATATCAGATATGTGATCCTTTTTGCATAGAAAATAAAAAATATTCAGTAGAAGGATAATCTACTTTATATAGAAAATAAGCAAACATGAAGTTCTTGTAGCAACTGAGTAAGTGAGGTTACACTGGTAAATAAAATCATTTTAAATTGTTCAGATTTATTGTGAGTCAGCTTTGCAATCATTTAAAAATCATGAAATATGCAAGCCCTGTGCTAGCCCAGCTGCTTAATTTTCCAGGATTATTTATAAATCACTTCTGTTCAATAAGTAAAATTACCTTCCCTGTTAAATTTGAATTACCAGACACTCGCAAAATATTTCTGAAACCAGCAACTGTTTTCTCATTTGCTACTTGGCATTTCTTCAAAAACTTATTTAACACTTGTCTCAACATCTCAGAGATTTGATCAAGCATGTTTTAGTGATTTGTTTTCCCACTATAGCAGTGTCTGACTTCCAGCAGACAGTATTTCTGCAAATAAGCTTCCCAAGTGTGAAGTGTCTAAATCACACAGTAATGCACAGATGTGCCCAGGCCCAAGGAGCATGAAGCGGTTACGTGGCAGAGCCCTCAGCAGCTGCAGTCAGCAGAGATACATGATATGGTAGAAAAAATAACCTTAGAGACATTTCCTTGATTCATGGGCTTAGAGATATTGAAGTAGCTGTTCTCTTTCTGCCAGAAGCCAGAAGCCAGAAGAGTGGTCTAAAACTGGTGGTCAAACTTTGACGATCACCAGAATCACCTGGGCAGCATTTTAAATCTAGAGATTCCTGGGCTTCATGCCCAGCAATTTTGTTCAGCAGCCTTGAGACCAGGAATCTGTATTTTTTATGAAGTTCCCCAGTTAGGAAAGTTTCTCTAATTCCCTAATGAGGCTTGCCTCACTATTTATTAGAATAAATGATAGAACCATACTATAGCTGTATATAAATACCAATTGTATTGGGTATATTTACTTTTACATATCATTCATATATATATATATGAATGATATATATATATACAAACTGATAGATAAATTTTATATTTTTATATATATACATCTGTCAGTTTAGTGATCTTGACTATAATTCATTTAATTATGTGTCCAGAAGTAAATTTTTAACTACCACTTTTGGTTGTCTTTATAATGTCCCTGTAAAGAAGCAATTCAGATATTCTTATACAGAAATATTTGAACCAAGGGTAAGTGAATCATAATTAGCAACCCTTACAGGTGGTGTGGAAATGAGGTCTATTTGAACTTTTTTGATGTGATATGTGACAAAAGAATAATCTGGGCTCTGACAATATGGAAACCACTGATCTAACTCTTCTCTCCTCCCCCCCTGCCCATCATCATTCCTTCTAAGAAAAGCAAATGCATTCCCAGGCAACTGCATTAAGTCATTTTGCAAAGAGTAAAGAGTCAGCACTTCTTTACCTTCCAAATTCATATGGATAAGTGCCATAGCGTCTAGAAACAGAAAGAGCCAAAATTGTATGTAAGTGGGAGGCAAACTTCCATATTGAAGGGGGTGTGTGGAATGCTGGTTAAGAGCCCAAACTCTGGAGCCTTCGTACCTGGGTCCAATCCCGGTGGTGCCACTTATAAGCTTGTGGCTTTGGGCGATGTATACAATACGTTTTTGTTTCAGGTTCCTAATCTGGAAAAACGGGGTTAATGTTCACATCTACCTCCTTAGGATATTGTGAGTATCAGTGATTGCTACCTTAGTACTCTTTGGTCAGCAGACCAGCAGCATTGGCATTATCCAGAGCTTGTTAGAAATGCAGAATCTCAGGCCCTGTCCCAGGATCCACATTTTTAATAAAATTTTCACATGTGGCACGTGACAAGTTTTTTTAATTGAAGTATATTTGATATACAATATTATATAAGTTACAAGTGTACAATACAGTGATTTGCAATTTTTAAAGGTTATATTCCACTTATAGTTATTATAAAATATTTGCTATATTCTTCGTGTTGTACAATATATCCTTGTAGCTTATTTTAAAACTATGGTTTGTACCTCTTACTCCCCTACCCCTATATTGCCCCTCCCCCCTTCCCTCTCTCCACTGGTAACCACTAGTTGTTCTCTATATCTGTGAATCTTCTTTTTTGTTATATTGACCAGTTTGTTGTATTTCTTAGATTCCACATAAGTGATATTATACAGTATTTGTCTTCCTCTGACTTATTTCACTTAGCATATGCTCTCCAAGTCAATCTATGTTGTTGAAAATGGCAAAATTTTATTATTTTTTATGACTTAGTAATATTCTATTGTGTGTGTATGTATATATAGATAGTATTCCATTGTGTGTGTATGTGTGTGGATATAGATATATAAGCAGATGTAGTACATGATTGCTGAATTTCAAAGTCCCTACACTTTGCCTGCGGAGGGCAGTGGCTCTCAGTTTAAAAAGGGTAAAACCAGAAGAGGCTGCTAAAATGCTACTAAGACCCAGTTCTGAGACTTGGGGTAAGCCCAGGAATCTGCATGTATACAGCCCTTCACCATTCTGATATTTTGGACAGGATATGATGCTAGTAGGTGGGTTGATTATGAAAAGTTTTATATTCCTTTCTGAGAATCACAAACTGTGTCCTGGACCCAATGAGCTACCACTGAAGGGTTTAACTAGTGGAGTGAAGTGACCAACATTTTTTTTTTATGGGATAACTCTGGGGGAAATGTGGTGAGTGGTTGATCTGAATTTAATTATGAAGAGACAGTTAAGAGTACTGGCTCTGGAGCCTGCGTTCCTGATGTCCTATGCAACCTGGTACAAGTCACTTTCATGCTCTGTGCCTCAGGGTGCTCATCTCTGAAATAGGACCGATAACGGGACAGTTGTGAAGATTGTAAAGTACTTAAAGCATTGCTTAAAAAGTAGGATAGGGCTTCCCTGGTGGCGCAGTGGTTGAGAGTCCGCCTGCCGATGCAGGCGACACAGGTTTGTGCCCCGGTCCCGGAGGATCACACATGCCGCGGAGCGGCTGGGCCCGTGAGCCATGGCCGCTAAGCCTGCGCGTCCAGAGCCTGTGCTCCGCAACGGGAGAGGCCACAACAGTGAGAGGCCCACGTAACGCAAAAAAAAAAAAAAAAAAAAAAGTAGTATACATGTAGCAACGGAAAATATTTAATCATCATCATCTTTATGCTATACCAGAATTCACTCAGCAGAGCTCCAAGAACCGTGCATTTGTTACAAGGTCATATTATGTAAGGATATATACAAAAGTCATGCTAATTACCTATCCTTAGATATCAGTTATATTTATTTCAAAATTTCTCAGTATCCTTTAATAAAGAGAAAATATCTACCTGTGGGTCTTCTTTTGCACTGTGAGGCATACAATGAGGTAGTGATTCAGTGATAAAACGTCTAATCAGAAAGGTGAATGCTTGGCTACTGTAAAGCAGCAATACTTAAAAGATCTCTTAGAGCCGAATGTCCTGTCAAATGTCTATATGTCTTCTTCAAAACCTAGTTCAGATGTGAGTCCTTTGGAGAAGCATTCTCTAACCTCCCCAGGCAGAGTTCACCACCCCTTCTCTGGTCCTATCTCTCTTCCTACTCAAACCAGAATCACTGAAACAATGTATAGACTCCTGAGTTAGATCAAGAGATGAGAAGAGAAAAGTTTGAAACAATTGAATTCAGTTACCGCAGCACACAGACTTCAATACCTCTCTTCTTAAAAAAACTCTAATACAAGAATAGGTTAGACAAGCCCTGGCTCATTATAACAACAGATGCATAATCTAGGAATTCACAATCTGTACATTCATTCTTTTTTGGCATTCTGCATTAACATCATCATATTTATTGTGAACTAAACTGCTGAAAGGCATGGGGGCTTGGCAGACTTTAAATATTTCAGTTACAGGCCTGCCCATTCTTTAATTAGCAGCACTACGGATCATCTTGACTATTAATGACTGCCACACTATCAAAAATATATTTCAACTGATTTATTTTCCAGTGGTTATATATCTCAAACTAAAACACACTAATTGATCAGTATATGTTTCTCTTAATAGTTCTGCATTTGAAACAAATAGGTAATAAGATATGACTGTCTAGAACTATGAAAATACAAACATACTAACTGAAGCTAACGTTTATTGTTTTAACTCAGGCCTTTTCAATGACATAATTTATCATGGATTTACTGGGGGGCAGGGTATATGTGTGTTTAAAGTCTCTCTTCCCTGGCTCCATAAAGGTAGAGATTGGACTTATTAGGACTAGCCTCAGTGTCTATCACACACAAGAAATTTAAACATTGGTTGAATGAATGAATACATTTTTAAAAATCCCAACCCTCTTTATAGTCAAACACCAAATGGAAAGAAGTGCTCTGAAGCCAAACATCATCAACTGAATTATTTCAACAGCCATAGTAACTCTGACTCTACTCACATGAGGCCACACCACATCAGCCACCCCTCATCTCCTGTCCCTTCTCATGATCATTTCTTCCATAATTAATATTTATATGAGTATATCCTCTGTTTCAGGCACTGTGCAAATGTTTTAACTTCACTACTTCATTTAACCCTGGCTATAGCCCTCCAGGTTAGGTACAGTCCTATCCCCACTTTACAGGTGAGGAGACTGAGACTCCAATAAGCTAAATAACTTGCCAGACAGGAAGATCTGCATTGTTTAACCTGTTGTCTTTTATCCCAAAACTGCCCCTCCATACTTTGCTCTGTAATGTTAGACTAAGAGATGGCAAACTATACATCAGCAACATCATTCTGAAGTATCAAAACACAGATGCAGAGACATCACTACTTATGGGTTGACTTTTCCTGGGATATTTTTATACAAATGCCCTATTAAGCACCTAATTTAATTTTAAATAAAATATGTATCTGGGAGAATTCAAATTAACAACTCTTATCCAGTATATGATTTAGACTAATTATGCCCAAATCGTTCAGAGCTTTTGACACTGTTTCTCTTCCAGGAAGCAGAATTTGGCATCAGTATAGTCATACCAAAAGCAAATTCCTAATAAAGAAGACAAAAATATGCTACTATAAATGTTAACAGATACAACAAAAGTTAAGTTTCCATAATGCAGATGTTTGATTTAGGTGACGCAGAAATCCATTTCCCTGGAAATAAGTAATCTAACATTAAAACATCAAAATCTGGATTTCTCTAGAACTGTTACCATTTAGGAATTTAATGAAGACTTTTAAAAAGAAGAAATTGAACATGTAGAGACTGGTTGATTTTTGGAAAGGCGCTATGGACATAACTTGATCCTACTCCTTTGGTAGGCATGTGAGGAAGTTGGTCTCAGAGAAGTGAAATTGTTATATCCTTTGATTCAATATCAAATTAGATCAGTTTTTATGTGCAAAACATAAGTATCTTCTCTACCCGTCACATGTCTGATACTATCAATTAGATACTACTTTACCCTTCCTTGCACAGCAGCAAAAATTAATAGGTTCCTTAAATACTTCTGCATGTGCTGAACAAGAGAAATAACTGTATGCACTTTCCTGGACGTTCAGTTTACAGAAAGATTGAATCTTTGTGTTACACTAAAACTTCCTGGTTTTCTTTGAATTTTTCCAAAGCCAACAGATATGACAATGAGAAATGGTGAGCGATTTCTCCAGATAACAACCTGTTTCCATTCCACTGCAGTATCCTATGGTAAACTGCACAAAGGGAGCCACCTAGCATTTCATGCATTGAATATCTTTAGAAATGGAAGATGAAATAATTTCGTAAGTTCACAGGACATTATTAATGTTTTATATTTTGTGAAAATAAACGCATTTGGCTTTTAGTTTAAGATCTCAGATGTAATCACTCTCAATTTCTATTGTCCAATATTCTACAAGTGCACCTGTGACTTCAGCCAGCTTATCGAAGGAGAATGATACTCTAAAGCTCCTCAAATGAAAAAGAAGCGGGAAGAAACTTGTCTCAATAATACCAAACTATAAATTGACTCAGTTGAATTCCTGAAATCACAGATGTGCCTGTACTCACACACACATAATAACACACAATCACAGTCATCCAGGAAACGGTTGTCAATTTAGTCAAAGCTGTTGGCTGGGTATCTCTGAGTACAAACAGGGGAAAATACATTTCTATGAGTTACAGGCTCTTTGCTGTCCTTTGGGCAGTCAGTAATCTGGCATAAGAATCATCATAGTTTCATTTTCATCAACCTGGAAATAATACAATAAACCAAGATATGAATAAAATTAACATGTATTATTAGAGACACACAATGTGTTTTTTCCATCAATAATCAGTATATTTTAGGTCAAATAATAAAAGTGAGTTTTAAAAATTTTGTAAATCACTTAGTTTTATAATTTGAATCAAACAAATGTCATCAAGTTTACTTCCAAGATGGCGAAGTTTGGACTGTCATAGTTGGTACACTTAAAAGTGCTAAAATAATCTTCAGGTGACTAGAGTTAAATTATTTCCAGTGGACGGGGATTAGAAAATAATGTGGGTCTTGCCTGATGACAGAGAATTAAGTCATCCACTTGCAGAAAAATCATCAGGTTTATTTAAATTGAACTAAGCTTTCGACAATCAAATCAAAACCAATTTTTAGTTGCAGCTAAAACCTTGAAAGAATTATTTTCCATCTAACATTTTTCCTTACTCCTTTAAACATGCTGATTGTCACCTTGAGAGAAAAGAAAAGCTAAACAGAGCCAGCTGGTTCTTCACCATGGTATCAAGATTCCACTTCATTCCTTCCTATGTCATCTCACATAAGCAGACTTTTTCAATCACCGGTAGGTGACAGCTTCTCTTATTGCAAAACCCAACAGAGCACTGAAAGGGAGCAAGCATAAAAGGTGTGCATGCATTTGTACTGTAAACACAGTTTCTTCAGATATTACCCTCAAGGAAGTGAAAGACACTCACTGGAACTTCTAAAACATTTCCATGCTTCTCTTTGAAATGGATGTATAATTATTCAAGATAAACTGTTCTGTCCCTTTTACACCAACCCCATTGAGTTTTACTAGGGCAACTGGGACTTTAACACATTCCAAAGGTTTAGTCATTGTTGCTTTAGTTATGAACCTTTTATTAAAAACTTTGTTCTGAATAAGATCTTCCCATACAAGGCCACAAAAATGTCTGAGTTCATTTCTGAATCAAATATTTAGCTTACTTAAGGTTAGCTTGCTTGAATCTCGTAAAAGACATGAGAACAGAAATCTTATTTTTGAAACAAGTGAGCCATAACCATTATTCATAATATTGCAACAATCTTTGTAGATGAGCAGCTCTAACTCACCTTTCACATTTTTCTTCTTTAGGTCTTAGTATAGATTATCAAACAAAATTAAAAGAAACTTGTTTAATTCTAATTTTCACATGGGAGAACTAGGCTTAGCTATTCTATTCTAAAAATTGTATAGAGGGATACTGTTCTATGACAAGTGGCTGAAGACCACACACAACCCTCCTTGTGCCAGTGAGGCTGGAGTGGCCATAGGATCAGCTCAGATTTCGGGGCCAGGATGGAAGCATCCTCTTTGGTACCAGCCTCTGGTCAGTATGGACCTTTACCATTATTAAATTAGGTTTTCTTTCAGAAGGACAAAGTCATGAATCTTGTTCATTAAATCTGAGGTTTTTCTCCTCTACAAGGTGATTCACACACCAAAAATGGGTATCTCAAAACATACACACTTCATAGTTCCACGTCTTTAAAAGGGCTTTTGAATGGTTAGAACAACACACACACATCACTTTTAGTTTCCAGACGTCTGCAGAACAGGTCAAGAACAAGGAATAAAAGTTCTGACAACTGGGTATTTCCAGCAAGATGGTCTTCTACTTCCAGCTTGGGAAGAGGACTCCATGAGCTGCAAGCTTTCAGAGACGGACAAGAGTGGCCAGAACTCAGGACTTCTGAGGCTATCTGCTCAGCTTTCCTAAGTGAGGTTGTCTTTTTCAAGAGGCTCGTGACAAAAGTCTAACTATTTAGGGCTTCCCTGGTGGCGCAGTGGTTGAGAGTCCACCTGCCGATGCAGGGGACACGGGTTCGTGCCCCGGTCTGGGAAGATCCCACATGCCGCGGAGCAGCTGGGCCCGTGGGCCATGGCCGCTGAGCCTGCGCGTCCGGAGCCTGTGCTCCGCAACGGGAGATGCCACAACAGTGAGAGGCCCGCGTACCGAAAAAAAAAAAAAAGTCTTAACTATTTAGAGACAAATGCTATACTGCAGACTCCAGGTGGTGAGAATTCCTTTAGAATATTTTAATTGTACTATCTTACAACAAATATACTTCAAATGAACATTTAAATCATCATTCCCTGTGGATACTTCAAAACTAAAATTCAACAATGGCAGTTGTTTCATTATCTAAAATTAAAAAAAATCCTAAAGTAATTAATCAGAATCAGTTCCTTCCAGCACAATTTTAACTTCCTCTTCATAAGCTGTCTAGGTTAATTATACCTGATAATGACTCCCAGACACTATCATCTCTAGGAAAGCACCACAAAATCTCCCAGGACACTCTACAAGGATTTTTCTAGTTTAGTCCAACTATATGCACCCAAAACTTGAAGTCAAAGGCCTCCAAACACTGGGAAACCAAAGAATCACTTCAAGGACGGAAAACATTTTTTTTTTTTTTAATTGAAGTATAGTTGATTTACAATGTGTTAATTTCAGGTATGCAGCAAAGTGATTCGGTTACATATGTATGTATAGATAGATACATATATACACACAGACACACGTATATATACATATATGTATATATATATACTTTTTCAAATTCCTTTCCATTCTAGATTATTACAAGATATTGAATACAGTTCCCTGTGCTATACAGTAGGTCCTTGCTGTTTATTTTATATATAGTAGTGTTTATATGCTAATCCCAAACTCCTAATTTATCTCTCTTGCCCCCCCTTTCCCCTTTGGAAATCACGTTTGTTTCCTATTCCCCGGGGGTCTATTTCTGTTTTGTGTATAAGTTCATAAAACTCCTTAGATTATATGGTACCACCAGCGTGTAAGAGACTAAATGCCACTATTAAGAATCTTTGAAGATACATATATTTTTCAGAGAGTCCTGACTCAGCCTCTGCCACTTATTTACCCTGTAGCTCTTGGCAAATCCCTTAAGATCTCTGAGCTTTCTTCAGATGTAAAATGAGAAGTCTAAGGCCTAACTCACAAAGTTGTGAAAATTAAAACAAGTTAAATATTTTAAAGGTCTTTAAAATTGTTAAATCCCCATGTTATTGTGAGATATTGCTTATTAAAAGAGGTTGGAAAAAAGAGTAAGAGTTAAATGATCATGAAATGCTCTATAAATTGTCACAAGGTAACCAGAAATAGTTCCATGGAAAGCATTCACCCTTTATATCAATTAAGCAAATACTCCCCAGGGTATTCTATACCAAAGAGAAAGAAACCTGTATTATGATGTGAATATATATGAACCCTGTTATCAAATGTATACAATTTCATATAGACAGTACTATGAAATAGTCGTGGAAATCAAAGTTAAGATAACATTTATGAGAACTGTGCTGAGAAATCTGGTTCTTTCTAGACTTGTTCCTTGACTTAAGCCCTCATAGTCATGCCAGTCAAAACACTTACTTACAAATCTAAAGATCTTGCCTTCATAGATCTCAGAACATTTTTATTTCTATACTAAAATAGGAACTCAGCCTTCTGTAACCTAAATTTTAAGAAATAAACATATAAACCAGAAGCCCATACACAAAGTAATAAACACGTTTTATCTCATTTCCTGCTTTTCAAAATATATTAAGAATTTTTTTAACTCCTAGCTTTGTTATAAAATGAAAGCAGTGTACATAATGTCACTCCTCAACTAAATGGAAGTAGCTTTTAGTCAACAAATACTCCAAAGTTAAATTCAGAACAAGAATTATTTAACATTATTTAACTTTGAAACAGTGTCATCTATGTAGAGCAACTGTTTTAATCACAATGTTTATACAAGCCTAGTTTACTGGTTGCAAAATGTATTGGACTCTACTTTCTGTGGTCTGTGATACACAGTACATGGTTAAAGCTCTGATATTTTGTGTATAAAGATATTATCAAGATCACCCCTCAGCCACATGCCAATGGGTCCTACGCTATCTTCTGTCTCTCTTGACCTGGACGGCACGTGTTTCAGTTCTTTTATGGTGTACAGTGGATTGTCTTCAAGGACTCCATTGACAGCTCCTCCTCAGTCGCTTAATTACAGACTTCTAAGACAGAGCTGATTCTTTCCTGCTACCTGTAAATATTCTCTTGGAGTTGCACTAAGGCAGATCCTTCACACAACAGGTCAACTTCCTGAGGTATCCAAAAAGCAAATGCTTGTACCTCCTTCGTTTGCCTGGTTTAGGATCATGGGGAACCCAACCTTCCCTCCTTGGGGAACATGGGAGTTAAGGTAGATGTGGTTATGCCATCCTGCAATCTCCTGACATTTCTTCCTCCAGTGGTACAGGATGTGTCCAGAGATTCAGGACTTCAACAAATATCCTATGAGGAAGTAAGATTTCAGTCTCTGCATCTTGCAGAAACCTCTAAACATAAGGTTGGAACGAGGGAAATAACAAAGAAATGTCTTTTAATTATTACTTTTTCTTCATAAAATTCAATTATTTATCTAATTTCTCATTTTTGTCCCACTTAATGAAGGGGGAAAAACCCCACTATATCAGATAGGCTTCCTTCAAACCTTGATACAATTTGGAGGGTCTTGAACCATGACTCATACTCATTTGGATTTTGCCTTCTGTTCATCCTTGAGGTGCCTCTATACTACTCCCCATCAGATATTGACAAGACACCAATTCCACTGATTCCGTATAATTGCTTACAAAACAAAAGAATAATTGATAATAGATGTTGATTCTTCTATTAGCCTACTTGGTGCAAAGTGAAGTCGAAAGAAAATGTGCCTTGGGATTCTGAGTGTGGAAATCCTAATCTTGGAGAAGCAAGCCTCTACCATTATAAAATTGACTTTGTTCTTGAATTATTCAAACTGATATCCAAATTACTCACTAGAGAAGGCTCAGGTGGATAGAGTCAGAGGGCCAGTCTTCTGGACCATATCTAGGGCATTGATGTCCTGCTTTCCGTAGTCAGAAGATGAATGAAAATGGAGAGGGACAAGCCTCAGCATTTTTGAGTACCACAGCCAACAGAGTGTGGGTGAGGCTCTGAGGAGAGAGACCAAGAGGTAAGGGCTAACATGGCTCAGCCAGTTTCCTGTAGGCTGGCCTTCTGTAAAATTCCATGGAAACCAGCCCTTGTCAAATTCTTGAGGCAAGCCATACTAGTAAAGCTGAGGTGGCAACTTCAGGACAAAGGAGCTGCAATCACGAGTTTCAAACCCCAAACATCTAATAATGCAAGCAGAAGGGCTCCAGTTGATAAATAATGAGGTAGCAAAAAAGGCATGGAGGACAAGCTCTGGCACATCATACTGCTGCTGTCACACAGGACTTGGACCCAAGGCCTTGAACGTGGCTGTTTAAGGACTGGCACTGTGCTTCCCTGGTGGTGCAGTGGTTGGGAGTCCGCCTGCCGGTGCGGGGGACGCAGGTTCGTGCCCCAGTCTGGGAGGGTCCCACATGCCGCGGGGCGGCTGGGCCCGTGGGCCGTGGCCGCTGAGCCTGCGCGTCTGGAGCCTGTGCTCCGCCATCGGCAGGAGAGGCCACAGCAGGACCAGCCCCGCGTACCGCAAAAAAAAAAAAAAAGTACTGGCACTTTTTCACTTACACTGCTTAAAAACCTCATGGCAGCATGCCTGTATCAGAATCCCAGATTTTGATGGGCAACTGAATACCTGTAGCCCCAGTAAATGTTATTTCAGATGACTTGGTCTTGCCATCTAACCATCTGCCTTTCTGTGTTCAACACAGACACAATTTTCCCATTGCTGCTAAAAGTATAAATTGGTACAAATAGAACAACCTTAACGTAAGGTAACTGAGCATTATATATCAAAACTGTAAAATGTATTTTGACCCAGACTTTCAACTTCTAGAAATTTATCATATACACATATTTACCTATATGCAAAATAGTTGAAAATATTTGTACAGAGTATTCATAACGCCTCTAATTATATATACACACACACACACACACACACATATATATATGACGCTACATCCACACGAATAAATACAGCTGTAAAAAAAAAAGAAGAAAGCTCTTTTGTATCGATATAAAAAAATATTCCCAAATACATTTTTCAGGGTATATATGGTGGGAAATAGACTATTCATTTTTTTCCCTTTCTGATATTTGAATGATAGGATATAATACAAATTAATAAACACATACAGACTAAAATTATGATGGGTAAATCTCTAAGAGCATAATAATCATTACGTAAGTAACCAATAGTCAGGCAATAAAATTCAGTATCATTTGTGATTCTGGAACTTTTCAAGATGAAATTAAAATGGAGTCTCAAGTTATTTGTGGAGGAAAGATACAATTAACCACAAGTGTGGAAGTACTCAGTTGATGAAACAAATGAAAAATAATTTAAGTCAGGTGAATCTATAGACTGATTCACAAAGACTTTTCAGACTATATCCAGGTTTACCCATAGTCAGCCTATTTTTTTTAACTTTTAAAATTTACATCTCTAGTTATAAAATGGAAACTGATGCTCAGAAACATGAATCTTGTGGTGCTGTGGCAAAATAAATGGGCTAGAACTAGAGTCTCAGGTTTACATCACAGCTCTAATTTTCGACCAATCATTTGATTTCTGAGGACCGAAGTTTCTTAATAAGCTATAAAATAAAAACTAGGCATAATTATCGCCAATATTCCTTCCAGTGTTAATAGTCTCTATTATCATAATGTGGTACAGACACTAAGATTTTGAAAATTCATTAAAGAATTATGATGTAAGCTAGAAGATAAAATAGTCATACAGTGAAGAAGAATATGCATGCAAAACACAGCAGGTGAACATTTCAACTGTGCAATCTTGATGATAATTTGACTATTAAGAGGTCTGGGAGATGAAGAACCTATTATGAAATCAAGCCTGGTATTTTCTCAAAGCTGCTGAATGGTTCAGAGTGAATACTATAACCTTTGTAGACAGGTTGAGAGACTAATGTCTCAAGACCAATGGTCACCATTTTGAATGAGCTACGGAGGCACCACAGAGTGTCATTTTGCAAAATAAAACATCATTCAGGAAAGTTCTAGCTGCCCAATATATACAATATTTGGAACTGAAATCTTGGGGGGAAAAAGGGTGAGATCAATATCATTTTCTTTGGTCTGAGTTTTTTAAGGCCTTGCTGCTGTATTACAGATATATCTGGATTTTTTTTAGGTTTTACCTAAGATACTTTTTAATACAATGTTGAACAAATGAGATTGCAGGAAAAAGAAAAATTTCCCCAAAGCAAAACCAATAAAATTAAAGACCCACAATGGAAAAGTTCACTAAAACTTGGATGGTAAGCAAACATGTAACCTTGAGGCAAGTGCTATATCAGGATGGGAAACTAAGCCTTTGGCCCCTACAAAGCCGGGAGCTGAGGTGTAGTCTATCCAACTAAGCCAGGATCATCTAAGGGGGCTATATTGAAAACTTAAGTGAACGAATTTCTAGAAAAATGTCTCTTACCAAAAATGATTCAAGAAGAAATAAATATCTTGACTACACCCATAACAATTAAAGAAATGTGATCAATAATTAAAATATTTTCATAAAAATGTCAGACTAAATAATAGTGTATATTCAATGAACGGTTGTCATACTTATATATTCAATCAATGAACAAATAATTTCAATAATTTATAAATTCTTCCAGAGACTAGGAAAATTAATCTATAAGAAAAACTTGCAATGTGTTCACATGGCCCAGATTTTCTTCAGTGAATGTATCCTAGGAGAAGAGTTATTGGACCATAGGATGTACACATCTTTGGTTGTGTGAGACAATGCTACATTTTTCTCCAAAACGCTTAGGCCTATTCATATTCCATTTGGTAGTATGCAAGAGTTCCAGTTGCATTATCTTCTTGGCAACACTTGATAGCATCAGTTCTCTTAATTTTGCCAATCTACTGTATTTAAGTTATTCATTTTGAACCTCTTTTTCTTTGGTTTCTCAGACTCCAAGTTGAGTCATGTAAAAAGCTTTTGCTAACAATCCACCACCACCTTCACGCCTATCAGCTCTTCTCTGAGCCATTCTTTTTTCCTTCCTTTCTAATGACAACATATTACTCTTCAATTTAAAGCTTTTTAAAAATAATATTACTTTCAGGATCTAGATGTTTGGTGCTATTAACTAAGAAATTTGTTTGCCATCATATAGACTTGGTAGCTCCCCAATATTATCCATTGAAGTCAAGCATCAGTAACCATATGTTAAAATTATACAGTTTGTTCTGCCATATGCTTACTTTGAAATGCAAACTTGTTCCAAATGATTGATGTATTAGAGAACTATTGGAGCAAAACACAAATTTTGCATTTGATTATGCACAAACTCATTTGTGATAAATATTAGATGACCACGGACAACTGCACTCAGCTGAACTGAGCCATATAGGAATACACAAATACCCATCTCGACCCCAAATCTTTCATAAATATTACCCACCCACTCATTACACAGCCTATTTTAACATCAAATTTAACAAATAGTTATTATGCTCTTTCTACTAGGTAATGTGGTAGACACTAGTGACCAAGGGTACTCTGTGGTCATTAAACTCATCAACGGATGCAAAATCTCATAATAACTATTTTGCAGTAATACTCAATTTTAATTGTATTAAGTCCTATGAAGGAAAAGTATATGATGTTGTGAAAATGTGTTACATGAAGCTCTAGCCTAACTTGGGGGATATAGTTTAAGGATAGTCAGAGAAAGCTGCCTTGAGGAAATGACCTTTAAGCTGAGATGGCAAAGATGAATAAAAGATAGCCTGACAAAGGATACAAGTGATATAGAATGTACAGTACATGGGAATGCTCTGAAGTAAAAAGAAGTTTGGACTCTGAGGAATAGAGAGAAGGAGGCCAGTTTGGCAGAAGCGTAGAGAACAAAAAGAATTATGGCATGATAAAATAATGTAGTACATTCAATGGTGGGCCTCCAAAAGATATGTGCACCTGGAACCTGTGAATGTGATCTCATTTGGAAAAAGGGTCTTTGCAGATTTAATTATGAAAAAGATCTTCAAGATGAGATCATCAAAGATTAACAGAGTTGGCCCTAATTCCAATGACACATGTCCTTGTAAAACAGAAGAGGAGAAAACAGACATATGGAAGAGAAAGTGATGTAAGAATGGAGCCAGAGATGGAATGATGCATCTACAAGCCAAGGAATGCCAAGGATTTCCAGAAGCCACCGGAAGCTAGGAAAGAGGCATGAATAGATTTTCGCTCAGAGCCTTCAGAAGGCAGCAACACTGCCGACCCTGTGATTTTGGACTTCTGGTCTCCAGAACTGTTGAGTGAATAAATTTCTGTTTTTTGAAGTCACTCAATTTATGACAATTTGTTGTAGCAGCCCAGGAAACTAACACAGAGGTGAAATCATTCAAAGGTCTTATAACTAAGGTAACTATGGCGGGCAGCTTCTAGAGGGTTCCCAATAATCTCTGTCTCCAGGTATTCACACTGCTGTATAATCTGTTGCCCTTGAGTGTGCCTTGAGATCAAATATGTAACTGTCTTTTGGGTTCTACGTTTTGATTTTTTTTTATATTATTCTATTATGCTCAGGGCTTAGCCCAGTACCTGGTACGTAATAAATGTCAATGTTTAAGAAATTCCTAGTTAATTACTTTGGTTTAGAAAACTAAGGAGTTGAAGGATTATGGAGTTGGAAAGGGTCTAAAGAAAGGCTCATTAAAATCGCCAATGATTAAAGGAGAGGACAAATTTTAAAAACAAGGAGTCTACAAAAATGAATAGTACCCACAGTATCATGACCTGGCATTGAAGCAAATGATAAATTACAATTTTACTCTTAAAAAATGGCAAGGAATGTATTCATTTTGTTCACTGTGTTATGTGAACTTAGACATATAACTTCTCTGTTGATTCTGTTTCTCATCTAAAAAATGCATATGATAATTGTCCAAACCTCAGATATAGAGAACAAACTAATGGTTACCAGTGGGAGAGTGAAGGGGGAAGGGGCAACATGGGGTAGGGGATCAAGAGGTATAAATTACTATGTATAAAATAAATAAGCTACAAGGGTATATTATACAGCACAGGGAATATAGCCAATATTTTGTAATAACTATAAGTGGAGTATAACCTTTCAAAATTGTGAATCACTATGTTACACACATGAAACTTACATAATATTGTAAATCAACTATATTTCAAAGAAATGAATAAGATATAAAATCTGTATAAATTATTTTAAAAGATGATACACCATTATCAAGTGATATTTACCTGTGGGATGCAAGGATGGTTCAACATATGCTAATCAATAAATGTGATATGCCACATTAACAGAATGAAGGATAAAAATCAAATGTTCATCTCAATGGATGGAAAAAAAGCATTTGACAATATTCAACATCCTTTCATGCTAAAGACTCTCAGCAAATTGAGTATAGAAGGAATTTACATCAACACTAAAAGAAGTCATATATCACAAGCCAATACTCACAGGTAGATAGCATCAAAAACAATAAAGTACTTGGAAATAAAAATCAAGGAGGTAGAAGATCTATATACTGAAAACTATAAGCATCAATGAAAGCAAATGAAGAAATCACAAATAAATAGAAAGATACTGAGTTCATGGATTGAAGATTTAGAATTGTTAAAATGCCCATCCTTCTCAAATGCTATTCAGATTCAATGCAATCCCCATCAAAATTCTAATGGCATTTTTTACAGAAATAGAAAAACAATCCTAAAGTTCATATGGAACTGCAAAAGACCCTGAGAGCCAAAGCAATCCTGAGAAAGAAGAAAAAAGCTGGAGACATCACACTTCCTGATTTCAAATTATATTACAAAACTAACAGTTCCATGTATCAGAAAAGCATAACGGGAAGAATTTTCAAGGTGAATTAATTACAAATTTCCTTGGGAACAGGAAATAAACTTATTAAGGAATTATAGTCACTCAAAAAAAAAAAAAAAAAAGCATGGTACTGGCATAAAAATATGTAGACAGGGGCTTCCCTGGTGGTGCGGTGGTTGAGGGTCCGCCTGCCGATGCAGGGGACACGGGTTCATACCCCAGTCCGGGAGGATTCCACATGCCGTGGAGCAGCTGGGCCCGTGAGCCATGGCCGCTGGGCCTGCGCGTCCGGAGCCCGTGCTCTGCAACGGGAGAGGCCACAACAGTGAGAGGTCCGCGTACCGCAAAAAAAAAAAAAAAAAAATGGTGCTGGGAAAACTGGATATTTGCATGCAGAAGAAAAAAAATCCCTATCTAACACTACTCACAAAAATTAATTCAAAATGAATTAAAGACTTAATGTAAGACCTGAAAACATAAAACTCCTAGAAGAAACCATAGGAGAAAAGTTCCTTGACATTGGTCTTCATAATGAATTTTTTTGATGTGACAACAAAAGCACAACAAAAGCAAAAATAAACAAGTGGGACTACATCAGACTAAAAATCTTCTGCACAGCAGATAAAACATTCAACAAAATGAAAAAGCAACCTAGGAAATGCAAGAAAATATTTGTAAACTCTGTATCTGATAAAGGGTTAAATATCCAAAATATATAAGGAATTCATACAACTCAATATCAAAAAAGCAAATTACCTGTTTAAAAATAGGCAAAGGACCTGAATAGACAATTTTCCACAGAAGATATACAAATGAGTAACAGGTAGCTGAAAAGGTACTCAACATTGCTAGTCATCAGGGAAATGTAAATCAAAAATACAGTGAGTTAGCACCTCACATCTGTTAGGATGGCTATTATTGAAAAGACAGGAGGTAAAAAGTGTTGGCGAGGATGTAGAGAAAAAGGAACGCTTTGTGCACTGTTGGTGTGACTGTAAACTAGTACAGCCACTACAGAGAACAGTGTGGAAGTTCCTCAAAAAATTAAAAATAGAACTACAATAAGATCCAGAAACTCGGACTTCCCTCGTGGTGCAGTGGTTAAGAATCCGCCTGCCAATGCAGGGGACACGGGTTCGAGCCCTGGTCTGGGAGGATCCCACATGCCGTGGAGCAACTAAGCCAATGTGCCACAACTACTGAGCCTGTGCTCTAGAGCCCGTGAGCCACAACTACTGAGCCTGTGTGCCACAACTACTGAAGCCCGTGCGCCTAGAGCCCATGCTCCGCAACAAGAGAAGCCTCCACAATGAGAAGCCCTCGCACCAAAACAAAAAGTAGCTCCCGCTCGCCACAATTAGACAAAGTCTGCGCATAGCAACGAAGACCCAACGCAGACAAAAATAAATATAAATGAATTTTTTTAAAAAAAGGTCCAGAAATTCCATTTCTGTGTATATATCCAAAGGAAACAAAAAAAGTATCTGAAAGGGCTATCTGTACCCCACGCTTATTGCAGCATTATTTACTACCCTCAAGATATGGAAATAACCTATAGTCTGTCTGTGTGTCTGTCGACTAATGAATGGATAAAGAAAATGTGGTATATATGTAGTGGATTATTGTTCAACTATAAATAAAAAGGAAATCTTGCTATTGGCAACAACATGGATGAACCTAGAAAGCACTACTAAGGGAAATAAGCCAGACAGAGTAAAACAAATACTAATATCACTTATATGTGGAATCTTAAAAAGTCAGTTCAAAGAAACAGAATCAGTTGGTGATTGCCAGGGACTGGGTGGGCAGGGGAAGTGGGGAAAAAGAGATGCCTAAGTTCTGGGATCTAATGTACAGCATGGGGATTATGGTTAATAATACTGTATTATCTACTTGAAATGCACTAAAAAGTAAATCTTAAGTGTTCCCACAAAAAGAAAAATAATTGTAACTATGTGAGATGATGATGTGTTAATTACCTTGATCGCAGTAATCATTTCACAATGTATACAGAATCAATGTGTTGAACATCTTAAATATACATGTGCAATTCTATTTCTCAATTATACCTCAAAAAAGCTGGCAAAAAATTAAAAAGCTGGTAATTTTGTACATGAGATGATGCATGTGAAAATATTTATTGAAAAATAAAGTGCTAAACACATATCAAGGATTATTATCATGAAAATTAACTAAACTGACTATTCCAGTTTCCTGTGTCTCAAATAACCCCAGTTTTTATTAGCTACTTTTCAATCTTCCTCATTCTCCTCATACCTCCAACCTTACCTCTTTTGCTTCCTCAACCCCAGACTCTTAGCGGGGGCCTGTCTTCTAATTCAGAAAGAAAATAAAAGTTCTTATATGAAATTACTTCAAAGGCTACCATATCTATAAGCTTAGTTCAACTTCTCCTCTTTCATTCTCAATAATAACCAGTTTCTCCACACATGTTCTATTACAGTTTATGCCTTCTCAGAAATCACATGCTGGTGATTACTCCTAGATCTTGAAACTTTCTGCCCATGTTGATCATTCTTATCAGAATATTAAAGATATTCTGGCTTTTTGTCATAAAAACAACTGTGACCAGAACAATAATTACAATCACAGTGTAAACCACTCTCCCTAGAATTACGTTTCTTGTCCATTCACCTTTCTAATTACCCCTTCTGTACACTGTCAAACTTCTCAAAAGAGTTTTCTATGCTTATTGTCTCCAATTTCTCAATTCTCTTTCAGTGCACCATTTAACCCTACCACTGGAGTTACCACTGTCCTCTACATTATGAAGGACCCAGTGGCCACCAGGCTCCCAAGTAATAAAACCTGTTATAAAAAATAAAATCTGTTCAGTTCTCACCTCATTTGCCTTCTCAAAAGTCTTTGACACACTCTTCTTGTCTTCTAATTCTTTGCCTTTAAGGAAGGGAAAGAAGTAGGTGCCAGACTTTCTCAACCAAAACACAAATGAACAAAACTACACTTTGCCATATAAAAATACGATGGAGAAAAACAGAACAGACATTTTTACTCCTATTTTACACATAAGTAAATTGAGAGTTAGTAAGTTTAATTCACTCTCCCAAGATATACAAAATGTGTGGATAACTAAGATTCAAACGCTTTTGAGTCCAACTCAGCTATGCTTTCTAAGTTGTAGAACATGATTTTAGATTGACCAAAACTTTATAATACTTCTACTCAGCAATCTTCAGAATCCCAATGTCTCCTATCCTAATCATCATATGCTGACAAAAAGACTGACCACCAATTTGCATAAATAAATAATGAATAAATTGAAATTTTCAAAATCTATTATCATAATTAACTATAGTAGCACTAACCTCAAGAAGGATACACCCAGTAAAGCTATTGGTTGGTTAATTAAGCATTTATTAACGTGCTATGGAATAAAAACTACTCATTCATATAAACATATCTTGTTGCTATGGTAAATACTACCTAGCCATGAAGTAGGAAGCTAATTCTTGAATGGTATTAAGCTACTTTACAAAATGGTACAGTAAGAGTCCAAAGAGAGCCCCCTGTCACAAATATAATCTCAGTGGTTAAAGCTGGACATTTTTCACAAATTGATAATGCTCTGGTCCTGGATTAGAGTGCTGATACTCAGCTATTAGATATGCTTTTAGAGATTATAAAAAGCCCCAAGGTCCTATACCATCTGTCACAGGCATCAGTGGCTAAAGAGAAATAGATGTGGCACATAACACAACACAGACCGGCTATATTTAGAAGATGAGAATGTAGCCTGATAAGAGATAAGAGAAAGTTCACACAGCTGGTGATACGTGCCAGGCAGAGCTCCAGTGTGAAGTAGGTATGTGTGCACTGCTCTATGAACTTAACAGAGCCCATGATCAATGCTAGGCCCTTCCACTTGAACCACTTTCTCAAACTACCTTTCCTTTATCTTGTTGCATTAGTTGGATATATTTCCCTTAAAATAGTAAAGGAAAGTTAAGTGTATCCTTTTAAAAAGTCAAGGAGTTAAGTGTTTATAGAATTGAACCAATTCTATAAATGCTTATAAGTCAATAGAGAAGACTATATAATGGAGATTAAAATATCAGTTTTGTTGCTGCTCAAGACCAGGTTGGATAAAAAAGACTTAGGTGTGCAGTAAAAAGTGTTTTCTTCTAAGGCTGAATTTCAGAACTCAACTTTCATTGGGTGGATCTTGAAAAGAGGAAAAACACATTCAAAATGCAATTTTCTGATGATGCCATAACCCGAATACTAGCTTACAAATACAGGCAGATCTCTGCTTTTTCATGAGAATATCTAATGAAGGAAGAAAAAGCTTAGAGTGATCAAGAAGTACACAAGGACCTGAGACAGAAGCAGTGCCCTTTTAGCCTACTGCCAAGGCCCCAGAGGAGCCCTACATGATGCTGATTGACACCAGTTTCAATCAGTATCAAAGTGCATGCAATTTCAGACACAAAGTGTGTGTGATTCACAATGTTCCCCTGGGTGCTGCTTGGGATCAAGGATGCTTGCTCAGAAAAGATAAAGACAAATAAAGACCCCTCTAAAGACAGATAGATGCCCATCTCCCTCCCATGTCAGTCAGCTCTTTATGCAATGTGACATATTTTAATAAGGCATAGAATTTTATTTTTTGACAAAAAGAAGATGCTGTCATCTTAGAGCAGTGTGGCTTCATGGTTTATTAAGCCAGAAAGAACTGTCTGTCTCCCTCCCAATTCTGTAGGGCCCGGGAGCTCAAAGGTCAAACTTCCAATTTAGATTAGTGTTTCCCCATATGACAAGGCAATGTCAGTTCCTAAAGCAAGCCAACTACAAATAAAACTCCTAACAGATTTCCTGAATTCCATAAACAACACAGAATTTTTTGAATAAAAGACAGATTTTCAAATCTATATTATCTCATTTTTGCAGGATTTTTATGATTTTAGGGGAAAAATATTTGATACATATTGTGAGCAATTTCTAAAACCTTGGCTCCAGACATCAGTAAATAACAATGTCCCCAGACATGCAGCAACTGACCCACTGCTAGAAAGCCCAGCATCTGGTGACAGAGGCCTCCACTCTCTCTTCCCAAAGAACTATTAGCTCCTGGAACCCTAATAAATTCCTTTCTCAGGATACCTCTTTATACACCTGTACCCCTGTCTTTCCTTTAACTTAAATTCTTAAAGGAAGGGAACATTTTTTCATTTTATTGCAAGACATTCCTTATCACCAAATTTTCTTTATGCCCTGCCTCATTCAAAAGTGGCTTTTAGAAAATGTAGCAGGGCTTCCCTTGTGGCACAGTGGTTAAGAATCCACCTGCCAATGCAGGAGACACGAGTTCAATCCCTGGTCTGGGAAGATGCCACATGCAGCTGAGCAACTAAGCCCGTGCACCACAACTACTGAGCCTGCGCTCTAGCGCCTGCGAGCCACAACTACTGAGCCCACGTGCCATAACTACTGAGCCTGCATGCCACAACTACTGAAGCCCGTGCACCCTAGAGCCCATGCTCTGCAACAAGAGAAGTCATCGCAATGAGAAGCCTGTGCACCACAATGAAAAGTAGCCCCCGCTCGCTGCAACTAGAGGAAGCCCACTCACAGCAACAAAGACCCAACACAGCCAAACATAAAATAAATAAAAATAAATAAATTTAAAAAAAATAAAATGTACCACAAAAAGTATACATATAACAATAATAATAATTTTTTTTTAAAGTAAGGACCAAGGACAGAAAGAAATATTAAATCAACTGGGCCAAACCATTTATTTAATAATTGCTGTGATGATGCTATATTTGGCTCTCTGATTCCTGCTACATGTGACAGAAATGGAGAATAAATTATTGTGTTTCTATTATCAAAATCAAGGATAAATCCTGGCTCTAGGTAGTTGTTCTACTCTCCACTGTTTAACTAACTGAGACAATCAGAAGTCTACCTCTATTTTGTATTCTAACAGCATCACTCTCGTTAAGACGTACTTTAATGTTATGCTCTTGGTTTTGTCAAAGTTATTCTACAAAAGTACCTACAAGAAAAGAGATTTTTCTTTTCAATATGCAGTATATCACTAAGTGTTTAGTATACAAAGATAAAGGTAAGAAATATTAAATTTCAGATCATGAAAGTCTTTTTTATGAGGATGATATTAATAAATCAGTATGAATCCTTGAGTTTGGAAATTAAATAATTGGATACTGATGGCATTCCATTATTTATATTGTGTATTAATATACCATTAACCATATTTCACAGCCATATTCCTTTGTCACTGGATTATCTTGAAACTTTTTTAAAGAGGATACCAGGGCTTCAGTTTCCAAAGGTTAGTCAGCAATGCTGAAGTTAGAATTTCATAAGAAAGAAAAACATCTGCTGTACTGAAAATAAACCAGTGTACAGAGGAAGAAGAAAGACAATTCCTAAAGGAATAAGATTCTAACACATAGCTAGTAGAGACTGATGCTCTTTTTCTTGAAATTTCCAGATTCAGAGAATATTTCAGCTGTCAGGGATCCTAAAGGTATAGACTACCTCCTTAATTAACAAGAGATAAAAAATTGAGGCACATAGAGGCTAAGTGCCTTGCCCATAGTTGCACAAGCAACTAGTAGGAAAATCTAGACTAGATCCCAAGACCCTATTTTGTTTGTTTGTTTGTTTTATCTTTTTTTAACATCTTTATTGGAGTATAATTGCTTTACAATGGTGTGTTAGTTTCTGCTGTATAACAAAGTGAATCAGATATACATAAACATATATCCCCATATCCCCTCTCTCTTGCGTCTCCTTCCCACATTCCCTATCCCACCCCTCTAGGTGGTCACAAAGCACCGAGCTGATCTCCCTGTGCTATGTGGCTGCTTCCCACTAGCTATCCATTTTACATTTGGTAGTGTATATATGTCCATGCCACCCTCTCACTTCATCCCAGCTTACCCTTCCCCCTCCCCGTGTCCTCAAGTCCATTCTCTACGTCTGCGTCTTTATTCCTGTCTTGCTCCTAGGTTCGTCAGAACCTTTTTTTTTTTTTTTTTTTAGATTCCATATATATGCGTTAGCATATGGTATTTGTTTTTCTCTTTCTGACTTAACTTCACACTTTATGACAGACTCTAGGTCCATCCACTTCACAACAAATAACTCAATTTCATTTCTTTTTATGGCTGAGTAATATTCCATTGTATATATGTGCCACATCTTCTTTATCCATTCATCTGTCGATGGACACCTAGGTTGGTTCCATGTCCTGGCTATTGTAAATAGAGGTTCAATGAACATTGTGGTACATGACTCTTTTGGAATCATGGTTTTCTCAGGGTATATGCCCAGTAGTTTGCTGGGCTGTATGGTAGTCCTATTTTTAGTTTTTTAAGGAACCTCCATACTGTTCTCCATAGTGGCTCCAAGACCCTGTTTTGAGGGGCAATATCCTTCCCACTGCAGAATTCTCAACTCTTCCTAGCCCCAAAACACTTGGAAGACAAATCTGTCCCCCCAAAATATTCCCATTCAACTCAAATCCAAGCAGAAGTGACTCCTGATTGTCTATTTCTTTCTTTTAAGTTTTAAATTGGGTCTATTTTCTAATAATGGTAGGAAGTTTTTAAAGAATGTGAAGATTGTTTTGGAGGCTCCCAAATTTTCAAATTCAGTATAGTTAAAAATTGATATGCTATACTCTTTGTAGTTGAACAAGATCAATACATTCTCTTAAATGAGTCAAAGAAGACAAAGAGACAACAGTGGTAACTTCTTCAGTGATTTTTACCAAATTAACTTAAGTAATCAGATGGTTCAATCAATGTGACTAATCAATTTCACTAATCGTTGGAGCAACTAACATAGATTTGTCACAACATGTATGTAGCCCTTCGTTATATCCCTTCACATAGCTAGCTATTCCTTGGTACCGTACACATGCACTTACTATTGTACTTACCACATTGGTTTGTAAATTTTTATTTCTTTTATCATACTACTAAAAAGAAAATAATCTTTATATAATTGTCTTATATAATATTTTCTGTTTTAGTGTGCTTAATAAATATTTGATGATCACCTAACTTCATTTGGGGCACCATATTAGCTACTGATCTTTTGAGTTTTGTTGGGGAGACATACATACCATTTTTATTTATAATATCATTACTGTGACAGAGGGATGCACAGAAAGTACTGAGGATGACCATGTAGGGCTTAGGGGTCATTATAAAAGTGGTAATTACACAAGAGCTAAATGTAAGGAAACAGAACAAAGTAGCTAGGTTAATAAAGGTAGGGGAAGTAGAAAGAAGAGTGGTCTAGGGAAAGAAAACATGCAAAATCTATAGAAGCACGACAAGTCATTATATGGTGCAAAGTGGGGCAGCTTAGGAAGGCAAAAAATTCTCAATAGTATTAGAACAGTAATTTTCAATCTTTGGTGAGTACCAGAGTCACCTGGAGAACTAACAAAGCACGCAAAAGACCAGGCCTGTGGAAGTAGATGAGGTATTTTATCAAGTCCTCAGGTGATTCTGATGCACATCAAAGCTTGAGAACCATTGTTAGTACAGCATAAAGTGCTAGATGAAGAAGGTATGTGAAGTACAAGTTAGAAAAATCAGGCAAGGAAGAGGTAAGAATTATATTCTAGGTTAAAGTAAGTCATGTGTCAATCTTGTGTTAAAACAATCATGTGTTAAAAAGAAGTCTACCCACAGTATCCTTCGGTAGTAGGGAAGTGACACAAATATTCTTGCATTTTAGATTAATTACTGTCAACAGTAAATAAAATATATTTTGAGATGGAGAGAAAAATCAGAGAAAAGAGCAATTAACAGGTCATTACAATAACACAGGTGAAAGAGGATAAGGGGCTACACTAGGGATGGGGTTATAGAGATGAAGTAGTAAAATATTGCAGTAATATTAAGTCATCAGCTTGTATTTAGTAAAATCCGGGACAGGTTTAGGTAGTACGTGTCATGACTAAGTGTGAGTAAATTGAAAATAATCCCTCAGTTTACTAAATCATAGAAGACTAAAACTGAAAATAAACCGACAGATATTAAGTAATAACTGTTGAATCTATTATAGCCAGCCTACAAAAGCCCTAGGACTGCAACATGAAGTCATCATCTGAGTGGAACCTATTTTTAAAGTTGATGTTAAAAATATATTTAATGCAAACACAGAATATGCCTTGATTATATAAAGAACAATAAAATAAAGATCAGTGTATTCACCACTTCGCATAAGAAACAGAACATTACGCATACATTTGAAGCCTCTGTGCCCCTGCCCAGTCACATCCTTTCGCTTTCTCATTATTCTTTTAAAACATGTATTTATAATTTTGTTTTCTTTATGGTTTAATGACAATGGATATATCCTACATAATGTGGTTGAGTTTTATCTGTTGGGTGCTTTATAAAATTACTGTCGTGATGTCTCCTACAGTTTGTGCTTTCTTCTCAACATGTGTGTGAGATGATTCATTTTGATGTGTAACACTTTGGTTCATTCATTTTCATTTTGTTCAGTAGTCTGTTGTACAAAGAGACTGCTATTTGTTTAACCACTTCCCCGCCATTAAACGTTTGAGTTGCTTTCAATTTTTTCTTTATCATAAACAATGCTACTTTTAATATTCTTGTACATGTCTCCCAGAGAACATATAAAAGAGTTTCCTCTACCATGATAGCTTTGTTTGATGAAGACCCATTATATGGCAGCCTAGTACACACACATACAGACACATGTGTGCACACACACATAACCTAAGCAAATTGTTCTGGAAACAATATTTACCCTAACTACTTAGACACATTCTAATATTTTCTAATTTCTTGTATTCTACTATATTGTATACTATTACATTTCACTTTTAAAATGCTGGTATTTGGTTGCTAAATTAATTTTTTTTAAAGATAGTAATACATTTGATAAACTACTAACCATGAGAGAAAATATGAATTATAAATGTAATAAATAAAAGAGAAAATTTTGTAACTATGTAAGGTGACATGTTAACTAGACATTGTGGTGATCATTTCACAATGTACACAAGTATTAACTTATTATGTTATACACCTGAAGCTAATAAAATGTTGTATGCCAATTGTACCTCAATTAAAAAATATATAATAGGGCTTCCCTGGTGGCGCAGTGGTTGAGAGTCCGCCTGCCGATGCAGGGGACACGGGTTCGTGCCCCGGTCCGGGAAGATCCCACGTGCCGTGGAGCGGCTGGGCCTGTGAGCCATGGCCGCTGGGCCTGCACATCCAGAGCCTGTGCTCCACAATGGGAGAGGCCACAACAGTGAGAGGCCCACGTAAGTTCTGGAGGCTGGGAAATCCAAGATCAAGGTGCTAGCAAGGTAGGTTTCAGTCTGAGTCCTCTTCCCGGCTTCTAGGTGGTCACCATCTCATTGTGTGCTCACATAACCTCTTCTTTGTGCATGCTTGAGGAAAGGGAAGGGAAGAGAGAGGGAGGGAGAGAGAGAGGGAGAGGGAGAGGGAGAGAGAGAGGGAAAGAGAGGAAGAGAGAGGGAGAGAGAGAGAGCTCGTTGCTAAATTAATTTTTAAATCGACCTACGTTCTGAAAATCCCTGCTCCAGAGTGTAAACCTAGAAAAGGAATTTCTGAGAGAGATACATATATACATCCTCAGCTTTGTAAAATAATGCCAAATTCCAAAGAGTTTTTAGCAATTTACTCTCTCATCATCGGTGTATGTTGTTGTTCCAAATATACAGCAAAACGTATTTTACCCAGTCTGTTTAGTATAAAATAATATTATACTAAGTTAAGTTTGATGGCCTTTTCATATTTTCCTTGGAAATTTGTTTCTTCTGCTTATAAATGCCTGTTTTCCCCCATTTTGCATTAGGTTGCTCATCTGTCTCTTCTTGGTCTGTAGAAATGTTTTAATTATGTAGCCATGATACAGATCTTTTGTTGGTTATCTTTACCTGGTATGGCTTATTTTTTAAGGTAAATATTGATGTAAGAAGTTTTTATTTTAAAGTAGTTAAATGTATCTATCATTATAATCATCATTTCATTAGTATTATGAATGTGGTTTATGTCTTGTTTTAGAACTATAGAAGGCAAAATTATTAATAATTAAAACATGATGGATAACCTTAGCCATATACAGAAGTAATTCTACCTAACTGAGGCTTGGCAAACACCAAAGAAACCTGTTAGCTTAATCATTTGTGATGCTACCAGTCTGAGCTCCAATATGTTAACATAGGAATGTTCTTTGACGTGTGCCTAGAAAAGTAAACGGATAGTAAGATATTGAGTTTATAGAACATTGTCAGAGAAATAACTATATTCCAACAACTACTGGTCCTTTAGTCAATATTGGGGAGAATTTTATTGTGGGGAATCTGCCTTTTCATAGTGTGCCTAAAATAGATTTCATGACTATCCAGTACAATTTGAATAAGTCATTGTTCACTAAATAAATGTATCCATAAAAATTTGGTTTCCTCGGTGCTTTAATACTACAGAGAAGATACTTTGAATTACTGATACCAGTGTCTAGTTAATAGAGAAATATATATCCCATTGTAAAGTTAATAGACAGTGTCCTGGTATAAGAATTATCTCTTCTGAGTTAATCTTTGTGTATCCCAAAATTTTTTATCAAGTTGGGGTCAAACGATAAAGCTGAGTAGATCTGAGAACCAAAGACTGGACTCACCAAGAACTATCACCCCCACAAAACTCTTTCTGGAGAGCTGCTGACCACTGATTTCTGACATCGTAACTGTTTACTGAGTCACAACTGAATTATCATTTGGGATCAGCATGTGACTTAGAAAGTGTGGAGAACTGTGCAAGATACTAAAAAAGAACAGATACCTGGAGGACGCAGGTCACATTTACATTTATTTGAATTATTTTTTAGCCTTCTGCTTTCAAAAATAAAAGAATCTTCAGACTAGGTTCTTTCCCTGGTCCACTATTTTCCCACCTCTATTTTATATTCAACACCAGACATATGCAAAGAGACATATATACTCTTTTTTATTCATCCATTCATTCATTCATTTATTGGCTGCATTGGGCCTTTGTTGCTGTGTGTGGGCTTTAGTTGTGGTGAGCAGGGGCTACTCTTCACTCAGGTGAGCAGGCTTCTCATTGTGGTGGCTTTTCTTGTTGTGGAGCACGGGCTTTAGGTGCACAGGCTTCAATAGCTGTGGTACGTGGGCTCAGTAGCTGTGGCTCATGGGCTCCAGAGCGCAGGCTCAGTAGTTGTGGCACACGGGCTTAGTTGCTCCGTGGCATGTGGGATCTTCCTGGACCAGGGCTCGAACTTGTGTCTCCTGCATTGGCAGGTGGATTCTTAACTACTGTGCCACCAGGGAAGTCCAGACTTATATACCCTTAATCATTTATATCTTTACAGAATTAGAAAACATTCTATTTCTAATAATAAATATAATCAATTTTACTTGCATTAAAAAATAATACATTTTAGCATAGCTCCTAAATTTTTTACACTCCAAGACTGAAAAAATTTTGTCAGTAAATAATATTGTTTTGTTGTATTTTTGCATTTTAAGTAGTTCAAAGAATTTTTTTTAATGATAGCAGATTTTATGAATTTTGTAGTAAATTTTAACATTTCACAAAACTGCATTTCTTAGGATGCTAAAAGCCAAGTACTTATAATCATTTACAACCTTCTTGGGGAAAAGAGGACTTATGCATAAATATGTAACTGCTCATTCTATACCATATAACAATTACTGTGTTAGTTTTATAGACTATCTCTACAACACATGTGTGTTTGAATGAAAGTGCAAATATCAGTCACACGATTTGATGATGATTCTTTTTGTTTGGTTTACAATTTTATTCCACTATCTGCGTGTTTAACTTTTCACAGTCTGCTGGGGAATATGCATTTCACATTTGTAAATACAATTCTGCCTCAATTTCTCAGACTCTCTGTGTGTGTGTGTTTTCAAATCAGAATGTTTTAAATACGGTAGAAATACAAATCTTCTTAGGAGTATTTAATTTTCTTATAAGATCCTTTTAAATAAAAATTTAAAACTCTTCTTTCTCAGTAGCATATTTTTTCCCATTTTTCTCTTTTCATAACAGAGTCTTATGCCTCCACATCAACATTCTGGCATATCTCTAATTATAAGGAAGACTACAGTTCTTTCTCTGCTTCATATTTAGAAACTATTTTTAGATGCTGGCTTTTACATGCATCTTTCTTTTTCTAAGTGATTCTTTCATCTAAAATCAGAGATAAATTTTTCAAGCTACTGCTGCCTCGCTAAAAATACAGGGGAATGCAGTACTCTATATTTACATCATATAAGTAACAGAAAACATTTTACTGGATGGCAAATGACCAGGACCCAAGTTAGAAAATCAGGAGAGAACATGTTTCAGATCCTCTAAAAATATACAGTGTTTGGGTATACTGATCTTTTTCCTTGGAGAATGTAGGTTTTTAAATTCCAAAATAAAATAACTAAGTGAAATTCTGAAATTGAAAATCTGTCTTAAGAAAGATCAGTTTTACATTTCTGGATTCAGAAATTCATTTCTGAATTCTAGATACTGGCTGCTTCTCTCATTTCCAAATATTTCATGTTATTGAAGGTTCAAATCATTCCCACACATGACATAGGAGTTCTCCTGGGGGTATGGCAGGCTCAGAAATCAATCAAAGCAAAGACTCTGTGCATGTAGATTAGAAGAAGGGTAAGATGAAAATTATCTGCCTGTATTTAAGAATATTTTAATCTAACTAAATGCCTCTATAATGCAAAAGTTAGATTTGCTTTCTAGTTTATAGCTATATTCAAAGCCATTGTTTTACATCTTTTGGTTCAAAGTATAATTTCAATCAACCTTATACCTGGTGGTCAGCCCACTGAAGAAGACCCTTGGCAGAATAGAATTGGATCAAAGAAATGTATGCTGGAAGGACATAGCACAGTGATCAATAGTTTAAACAAAGAAATGAAACTGGGGCAAGAGAAATTGTCTAAAGTTAGTTCAGTTTAATTTCCTGGATGAAACTTCCAATAGCAATTGAGTTCAATTCCATAACTATCAATGAACTTTAAAAAAGTTCCCCAGGTTCAATATACAACCAAAGCTTCAAACCAGAACATAAATAAAAATTAACAGTATTTTTCTCTCATTGCATTGGTGTGATTTAAGTAGGATCTGAAACATTTCTTATAGCAGATACCTCCAGTTCATCTTCTCAATGTGCAAGCAAAACTGAGTTCTTCTGTCACCCTACAGCAAGCGACACATTTATGGTTATCATACATTATTCAACTCACATATCTTTGTTCAAATATTAAATCATTCCCTCTTAGCATAAAAGAGACGTTGGCTTTATTTTGACTGTAGAGTAGCAAATTAATATAAGCAAGTTCAGTTATTAATTCTCCTGACAGGTGTCACACTTCCAAAGGAAAGCAGAACGCTTTTCAAAACATATATTTCAAACGCGTTTTTTTTTAACGTCTTTATTGGAGTATAAATGCTTTTCAATGGTGTGTTTGTTAGTTTCTGCTTCATAACAAAGTGAATCAGTTATACATATACATATGTCCCCATATGTCTTCCCTCTTAAGTCTCCCTCCCTCCCACACTCCCTATCCCACCCCTCTATGTGGTCACAAAGCACCGAGATGATCTCCCTGTGCTGCTTCCCACTAGCTATCTATTTTACGTATGGTAGTGTATATATGTCCATGTCACCCTCTCACTTTGTTCCATATTACCCTTCCCCCTCCCCATATCCTCAAGTCCATTCACTAGTAGGTCTGTGTCTTTATTCCCATTGCCCCTAGATTCCTCATGACCTTTTTTTTTTTAGAGTCCATGTATATGTGTTAGCATACGGTATTAGGTTTTCTCTTTCTGAATTACTTCACTCTGTATGACAGACACTAGGTCGATCCACATTACTACAAATAACTCAATTTCATTTCTTTTTATGGCTGAGTAGTATTCCATTGTATATATGTGCCACATCTTCTTTATCCATTCATCTGTCAATGGACACGTAGGTTGGTTCCATGCCCTGGCTATTGTAAACAGAGGTACAATGAACATTGTGGTACATGACTCTTTTTGAAATATGGTTTTCTCAGGGTATATGCCCAGTAGTGGGATTGCTGGGTCGTATGGTAGTTCTATTTTTAAAGAAAGCTCCATACTGTTCTCCATAGTGGCTATATCAATTTACATTCCCACCAACGTGCAAAAGGGTTCCCCTTTCTCCACACCCTCTCCGGCACTTATTGTTTGTAGATTATTTGGTGATGGCCACTCTGACTGGCGTGAGGTGATACTTCACTGTAGTTTTGAGTTGCATTTCTCTAATGATTAGTGATGTTGAGCATCCTTTCATGTGTTTGTTGGCAATCTGTATATCTTCTTTGGAGAAATGTCTGAGTCTTCTGCCCATTTTTAGATTGGATTTTTTTTTGATATTGAGCTGCATGAGCTGCTTGTAAATTTTGGAGATTAATCATTTGTCAGTTGCTTCATTTGCAAATATTTTCTCCCATTCTGAGGGTTGTCTTTTCATCTTGTCTATGGTTTCTTTTGCTGTGGAAAAGCTTTTAAGTTTCATTAGGTCCCATTTGTTTATTTTTGTTTTTATTTCCATTTCTCTAGGAGGTGGGTAAAAAAGGATGTTGCTGTGATGTATGTCATAGAGTGTTCTGGCTATGTTTTCCTCTAAGAGTTTGATAGTGTCTGGCCTTACATTTAGCTCTTTAATCCATTTTGAGTTTATTTTTGTGTATGGAGTTAGGGAGTGTTCTAATTTCATACTTTTACATGTACCTGTCCAGTTTTCCCAGGACCACTTATTGAAGAGGCTGTCTTTTCTCCACTGTATATTCTTGCCTCCTTTATCAAAGATAAGGGGACCATATGTGCGTGGGTTTATCTCTGGGCTTTCTATCCTGTTCCATTGATCTATATTTCTGTTTTGTGCCAGTACCATACTGTCTTGATTACTGTAGCTTTGTAGTATAGTCTGAAGTCAGGGAGCCTGATTCCTCAAACTCCATTTTTCTTTCTCAAGATTGCTTTGGCTATTCGGGGTCTTTTGTGTTTCCATACAAATTGTGAAATTTTTTGTTCTAGTTCTGTGAAAAATGCCAGTGGTAGTTTGATAGGGATTGCGTTGAATCTGTAGATTGCTTTGGGTAGTAGAGTCATTTTCACAATGTTGATGCTTCCAAACCAAGAACATGGTATACCTCTCCATCTATTTCTGTCATCTTTAATTTCTTTCATTAGTGTCATAATTTTCTGCATACAAGTCTTTTGTCTCCTTAGATAGGTTTATTTCTAGATATTTTAGTCTTTTTGTTGCAATGGTAAATGGAATTGTTTTCTTAATTTCACCTACAGATTTTTCATCATTATTGCATAGTAATGCAAGAGATTTCTGTGCATTAATTTTGTTTTCTGCTACTTTACCAAATTCATTGATTAGCTCTAGTAGTTTTCTGGTAGCATCTTTAGGATTCTCTATGTATAGTATCATGCCATCTGCAAACAGTGACAGCCTTACTTCTTCTTTTCCGATTTGGATTCCTTTTATTTCCTTTTCTTCTCTGATTGTGGTGGCTAAAACTTCCAAAAATATGTTGAATAAGAGTGGTGAGAGTGGGCAACCTTGTCTTGTTCCTGATCTTAGTGGAAATGCTTTCAGTTTTTCACCATTGAGGATGATGTTGGCTGTGGATTTGTCATATATGGCCTTTATTATGTTGAGGATAGTTCCCTCTATGCCTACTTTCTGGAGGGTTTTTATCATAAATGAGTGTTGAATTTTGTCAAAAGCTTTCTCTGCATCTATTGAGATGATCATATGGTTTTTCTCCTTCAATTTTTTAATATGGTGTATCACATTGATTGATTTGGGTATATTGAAGAATCCTTGCATTTCTAGGATAAACCCCTCTTGATCATGGTGTATGATCCTTTTAATGTGCTGTTGGATTCTGTTTGCTAGTATTTTGTTGAGGATCTGTGCATCTATGTTCATCAGTGTTATTGGTCTGTAGTTTTCTTTTTTCTGACATTTTTGTCTGGTTTTGGTATCAGGGTGATGATGCCCTCATAGAATAAGTTTGTGAGTGATCCTCCCTCTGCTATATTTTGGAAGAGTTTGAGAAGGATAGGTGTTAGCTCTTCTTTAAATGTTCAATAGAATTCACCTGTGAAGCCATCTGTCCTGGGCTTTTCTTTGTTGGAAGATTTTTAATCACAGTTTCAATTTCAGTGCTTGTGATTGGTCTGTTCATATTTTCTATTTCTTCCTGGTTCAGTCTCGGAAGGTTGTGCATTTCTAAGAATTTGTCCACTTCTTCCAGGTTTTCCATTTTATTGGCATATAGTTATTTATAGTAATCTCTCATGATCCTTTGTATTTCTGCAGTGTCAGTTGTTACTTCTCCTTTTTCATTTCTAATTCTATTGACTTGAGTCTTCTCCCATTTTTTCTTGATGAGTCTGGCTAATGCCTTATCAATTTTTTTTTATCTTCTCAAAGAACCAGCTTTTAGTGTTATTGAACTTTGCTATCATTTCCTTCATTTCTTTTTCATTTATTTCTGATCTGATCTTTATGATTTCTTTCCTTCTGCTAACATTGGGTTTTTTTGGTTCTTTTTCTCTAATTGCTTTAGGTGTAAAGTTAGGTTGTTTATTTGAGATGTTTCTTGTTTTTTGAGGTAGGATTGTATTGCTATAAACTTCCCTCTTAGAACTGCTTTTGTGGCATCCCATAGGTTTTGGGTCGTCGTGTTTTCATTGTTATTTTTTCTAGGTATTTGTTGATTTCCTCTTTGATTTCTTCAGTGATCTCTTGGTTATTAAGTAGTCTATTGTTTAGCCTCCATGTGTTTGTATTGTTTACAGATCTTTTCCTGTAATTGATATCTAGTCTCATAACACTGTGGTCAGAAAAGATACTTGATATGATTCCAATTTTCTTAAATTTATGAAGGCTTGATTTGTGACCCAAGATATGATCTATCCTGCAGAATTTATCAAGAGGACTTGAAAAGAAAATGTATTCTTTTGTTTTCAGATGGACTGTACCATAAATATCAATTAAGTCCATCATGTTTAATGTATCATTTAAAGCTTGTGTTTCCTTATTTATTTTCTTTTTGGATGATCTGTCCTTTGGTGAAAGTGGGGTGTTAAAGTGCCCTACTATGATTGTGTTACTGTTGATTTCCCCTTATATGGCTGTTAGCATTTACTTTATGTATTGAGGTGCTCCTATGTTGGGTGCATAAATATTTACAATTGTTATATCTTCTTCTTGAACTGACCCCTTGATAAATATGTAGCGTCCTTCTTTGTCTCTTGTAATAGTCTTTATTTTAAAGTCTCTTTTGTCTGATATGAGAATTGCGACTCCAGCTTTCTTTTGATTTCCATTTGCATGGAATATCTTTTTTCATCCCCTCACTTTCAGTCTGTATGTGTCCCTAGGCCTGAAGTGGGTCTCTTGTAGACAGCATATATATGGGTCTTGTTTTTGTATCCATTCAGCCAATCTGTGTCTTTTGGTGGGAGCATTTAGTCCATTTACACTTAAGGTAATTATCGATATGTATGTTCCTATTACCATTTTCTTAATTGTTTTGGGTTTGTTATTGTAGGTCTTTTCCTTCTCTTGTGTTTCTTGCCTAGAGGAGTTCCTTTAGCATTTGTTGTAAAGCTGGTTTGGTGGTGCTGAAAATTCTCTTAGCTTTTGCTTGTCTGTAAATCTTTTAATTTTTCCGTCAAAACTGAATGAGATCCTTCTGGGTAGAGTAATCTTGGTTGTAGGTTTTTCTCCTTCATCACTTTATATATGTCCTACCATTCCCTTCTGGCTTGCAGAGTTTCTGCTGAAAGTTCAGCTGTTAACCTTATGGGGATTCCCTTGTGTGTTATTTTTTTTTCCCTTGCAGCTTTTAATACTTTTTCTTTGTATTTAATTTTTGATAGTTTGATTAATATGTGTCTTGGTGTGTTTCTCCTTGGATTTATCCTGTATGGGACTCTCTATGCTTCCTGGACTTGATTAACTATTTACTTTCCCATATTAGGGAAGTTTTCAACTATAATCTCTTCAAATGTTTTCTCAGTCCCTTTCTTTTTCTCTTCTTCTTCTGGGACCCCTATAATTTGAATGTTGGTGCATTTAATGTTGTCCTAGACGTCTCTGAGACTGTCCTCAATTCTTTTTTCTTTATTGTGCTCTGTGGCAGTTATTTCCACTATTTTGTCTTCCAGGTCACTTATCCGTTCTTCTGCCTCAGTTATTCTGCTACTGATCCCTTCTAGAGAAGTTTTAATTTCATTTATTGTGTTGTTCATCACTGTTTGTTTGCTCTTTAGTTCTTCTAGGTCCTTGTTAAACGTTTCTTGTATTTTCTCCATTCAATTTCCAAGATTTTGGATCATCCTTACTATCATTATTCTGAATTCTTTCTCAGGTAGACTGTCTATTTCCTCTTCACTTGTTAGGTCTGTTGGGTTTTTTGCCTTGATCCTTCATCTGCTCTGTGTTTCTCTGTCTTCTCATTTTGCTTATCTTACTGTGTTTGGGGTCTCCTTTTTGCAGGCTGCAGGTTCATAGTTCCCATTGTTTTTGGTGTCTGTCCGCAGTGGCTACGGTTGGTTCAGTGGGTTGTGTAGGCTTCCTGGTGGAGGGGACTAGTGCCTGTGTTCTGGTGGATGAGGCTGGATATTGTCTTTCTGGTGGGCAGGTCCACGTCTGGTGGTGTGGTTTGGGGTGTCTGTGGACTTATTATGATTTTAGGCAGCTTCTCTGCTAATGGGTGGGGTTGTGTTCCTGTCTTGCTAGTTGTTTGGCATAGGGTGTCCAGCACTGTAGCTTGCTGGTCGTTGAGTGGAGTTGGGTCTTGGCATTGAGATGGAGACCTATGGGAGATTTTTGCCATTTGATATTATGGGGAGCTGCGAGGTCTCTTGTGGACCAGTGTTCTGAAGTTGGCTCTCCAACCTCAGGCACAGCCCTGATGCCTGGCTGGAGCACCAATACCCTGTCATCCACACGGCTCAGAATATAAGTGAGAAGAAAAAGAAAGAAAGAAAGAAAGAAAGAAGGTAAAATAAAATAAAGTAACATAAAATAAAATAAAGTTATTAAAATAAAAGGTAATTATTTAAAAAAATATTTTTAAGTAATAAAAAAAAAGAAGAGGCAACCAAACCAAAAAACAAATCCACCAATGATAACAAGTGCTAAAAGCTATACAAGGAAAAAGAAAAAAAAAAAAAAACGGACAGACAGAACCCTAGGACAAATGGTAAAAGCAAAGCTATACAAATAAAATCACACACAGAAGTATACACACTCAGAAAAAGGGAAAAAAGGAAAAAAAAATATATATATATCGTTGCTCCCAAAGTCCCCCTCCTCAATTTGGGATGATTCGTTGTCTATTCAGGTATTCCATAGATGCAGGGTACATCAAGTTGATTGTGGCTATTTAATCCGCTGCTCCTGAGGCTGCTGGGAGAAATGTTCCTTTCTCTTCTTTGTTCGCACAGCTCCCGGGATTCAGCTTTGGACTTGGCCCCACCTCTGTGTGTATGTCGCCTGAGGGCAACTGTTCTTCGCTCAGACAGGATGGGGTTAAAGGAGCCGCTGATTCGGGGGCTCTGGCTCACTCAGGCCGGGGGGGAGGGAGGGGCACGGATGCGGGGCAAGCCTGCGGCGTCAGAGGCCGGCATGACATTGCACCAGCCTGAGGCGTGCCGTGCGTTCTCCCGGGGAAGTTGTCCCTGGATCCCGGGACCCTGGCAGTGGTGGGCTGCACAGGCTCCCAGGAGGGGAGGTGTGGATAGTGACCTGTGCTTGCACACAGGCTTCTTGGTGGTGGCAGCAGCAGCCTTAGCGTCTCATGCCCGTCTCTGAGGTCCGCGCTTTTAGCCGCGGCTCGCGCCCGTCTCTGGAGTTCCTTTAAGCAGCGCTCTTAATCCCTTCTCCTCAGGCACCAGGAAACAAAGAGGGAAGAAAAAGTCTCTTGCCTCTTCGGCAGCTTCAGACTTTTCCCGGATTCCCTCCCGGCTAGCCGTGGCGCACGAACCCCTTCAGGCTGTGTTCACACCGCCAACTCCAGTTCTCTCCCTGGGATCTGACCTCCGAAGCCCAAGCCTCAGCTCCCAACCCCGGCCGCCCCAGCAAGTGAGCCGACAAGCCTCTAGGGCGGGTGAGTGCCAGTCGGCCCTGATCCTCTATGCGGGAATCTCTCCGCTTTGCCCTCCGCACCCCTGTTGCTGTGCTCTCCTCCGCGGCTCGGAAGCTTCCCCCCTCCGCCACCCGCAGTCTCGGAGAAAGGGCTTCTAGTGTGTGGAAACCTTTCCTCCTTCACAGCTCCCTCCCACTGGTGCAGGTCCCGTCCCTATCCTTTTGTCTCTGTTTATTCTTTTTTCTTTTGCCCTACCCAGGCACATGGGGATTTTCTTGCCTTTTGGGAGGTCTGAGGTCTTCTGCCAGCGTTCAGTAGGTGTTCTGTAGGAGTTGTTCCACGTGTATATGTATTTCTGATGTATTTGTGGGGAGCAAGGTGATCACGCCTTTCTCCTCCGCCATCTTGAAGCTCCTCTCAAATGCGTTTTATCAGATTCTGAAAGTGCTATCTCCTTAATTTAAGGCAGTTATTTCAATGACCATTTGTCAGCTTTCCTTCTGCTGTTGAAAATCTAGTGGCATCCGCTAGACCTACACACTGCTCTGTGTCCTTCTCGCATATATTTCTCTGACCTCATTCTGTCCTGTCAAGGGTCTTCAATGGCTATCCAGCAGGGTACAGCAATTGAAGAGACAAGTATAAAGTGGATTGAAACATACAAGTGCTCCAAGGAAACCAAAAATCAAAAAGCATTTTCCCGTAGAAAAATGATACTATCAATTTTGTCTCTCACTTATTTTAGGCTTAATGTGATCTAGTAGAAAGGGATAACTACAACCTAACTAATAGCATTACTTGACATTGAAATGAAAAGGTATAAAATGTCCTTTTTCCTATAAAAGAAAAGAAAATCACGAACAAACCAGAGGCATGGTGGCATCATATAGCAAAGACATTTCCAAAACCAGGCTAGTTGGCATTCAAGACATTCTTTAGCTCTAAAAAATGGATTAAAAAAAGGTCTCTCTAACATTTAATGACATTTTCTTTATCTTATAGGAGCTCCTCAAATAAAAACACCAGCAACAAAACACATCTTTAGTAATAATCCCTAAGGATATCATTTTTACTCCTCCTGGGAAAAGATATGTTTTCATGACTAATTCCTCTCAGTAGTTAACTCTTCCAACATTCCACACAATTCTATAAATAAAATGTGTATTTTTTTAACCAACATGTATTTTCTAAACTTGTAGAAGTTTAATGACTCAAGTAGAGGGAAACAATATTGGAGGTAGAACTACTTTTTCAAACAGGCAATTCTCTTGCTACCAGATTTCCTCTGGTGGCCTCTCTCCATTCCCAAGACCCCCGTATAGTCCCCAGGATCAGAACAACTGCAACAGGTCCAGAACAAAGCTAGTCAGAATTTTTATTGTCAATATTGGCTTGCATCTTACTCACTCATTAAATAAGCTTATTAGAATTTTCATATTCAAGATTATTCTAACGCATATTTATTATGTTACTACTAGCAAAGCCCAAAATACAGATGCAAAGAGCTATTTACATTGAGATAGTCTCCTCTCTTCTCTCCAATTCACCACCTGACCTCAAAAGCACCTACTTCTGACCTAGCCCTCCTGCACCAGCACCTAGCCTAATCTTCATGATCCCTTTCTTATCCCACTAAATAGTATCTCTAACTGAACATTGAGACACTCATTTACTTGACTTGGATTTGTTGTGTTTTTCCTTTATCCAGGATTAAGATTCTTCCCTACGACCTCCTCTTTCTTCCTTCTGTCCAAGCCCAATAATACCCCTACCAAACCTCAGAAAAATCCCACTTAACCCTACTCAAGGCCACCTGACAGATTTCCATAGCAGCTAAAAATCTCTCATGCAATTCTGAGCACAAGCCTGGGGAAAATGGAATCCATATCCTATACAACAGGGTGTAGGGCTCATGGAGGGCCAGGGGCTCCATTAATTGCCTAAGTGTTGAGATTTGAAAACATTCTAGAAAAGTTCCACCAGCCAAGAATATTCCCATCCAATCCTAGAGGCCAGCCAACCAGTTCTTCTTGAGAAGAGGAAACTTTGTATAATGGAGAAAGCCTGACACTGAAGTCAGTTCTGGTTGTGTCTGAATACCAGTTTCTTTGGTTCCTAATGTGCAACTGTAGACAAATTACTAAACTTTTGAGGCTCAATTTCTTTTTCAAAAACTGGAAACTATAATCCCTACCTTGCAAATGTGGTGCAGATGCAGGCAGTGTGTAAAATCTGTAAGGCATATGCAGTACTCAGTAAACAGAAGCTCTTATTATTACTATTATTGTATTCTAACACCTTAGTGAAAATGAGTTTGCAAATTCCTCTTCTTGCATCCAGGATAGATGTGGGGCAGCATAACATTCCTTGATAAATGGCAGCAGAAGCAAAGTGGGTGATGATGAAGAAAGGGGAAATAAAATAGTTCAAAAAGAATATGTAGAGATACCAAAGACTACAAAGTCTACTATACTGCTCTTACAATCAAAGTAGAAAATTAAAACATTTACTAAGTTCCTAAAACAAGCCAACCATGTTCCTAGGAATTTTTCTTATATCACAATATATCAATGCATTAATTGATCAAATATCTTTATAATCATTTAAGGAGCAGGATATCTTCACTTTACAAATGAACAAATCTTGAATCTCAGAAATTTTAATTAACTTTTCAAGTTCACGCAACTGCTAAAGGTCCAGGCCTTTTTCACTCTAAAATCCATTTCCTTTCTTCTCTGTCATGCTGCCTTCCAGGTAGAGATCAAGTGCTGGCTCTGCCTGAACCTTGGCAGTTCATTTATGATGAGTTTTCCTTATCTGTAAAATGTCTATAATCCCTGCTTACCTCGGTGGGGTGATAGAAGAACAAAATTAAGTACAGTACATGAAAGAGCAAGTTATTCCCAAAGAAAATATTAACTTAATGTCATAACCATAAAAATAAAGTTGCCAGATTTATCAAACCCCAGAGTCCCCAGTCTTCTATTTTATAATGTGATCCCATCCCTTGTATCCCATTTTAGTTGCCATCTTCACTCATTCATTTAGAAAATGTATTTTGACTACCTATTACATTCCAGGAAATTTCCTCTGTGCTGTGTATCTACCTTCAGGAAGTTCAAATCCACTAATGCAGAGAAACACAGAATCACAAATTACAGCTCAAAATGTTAAGAGACATACAGAGGCATGAACTAGGCTTTGTGAGAGCACAGTAAAGGTACCATCTCTGCCTGAGGAAAATGCAGAAGCCTCTCAAAGAGGGAGACATATGTGAACTGTCACTGAAGGAAGATTAAGTATTTGCCACATGGACAAAAAAGGACATTCTGAGTTAAAACTAGGAAATCTCTTTTAAAGAACCATTTTGCTCCTGGCAAGAAACTGTGTGATACTTTCCCTTATGATTAGCTGGGAAAAGTGATTACATTTGGAAAGGTCTGACAACGGGAATCCAAGTGTTTTAATTGGAAAATTTTATTTGCCAGAAGTTGTGCATTTAAGTGTAATGAGTGATTACAAGAGCATATCTCTTGGGTTGTGTTAATGAATGCCTGTGTTAGGTTAGTGGTAAAGGAAGAATTTCTGAAATGCCCCCTCAAAAATGTCTCACTGTAGTCACTGGAACCTGGGCACAGGTTGACTTTATGATAGGGATTATCTGGGTGGGCCCAATGTAATCACATGAGCCTGAGAAGCAGAGAAATTTCTTGGGCTGATAGCAGAAAAGAAAGTCAGAGAGACTGGAAGAATGAGAAAGACTCAATGTGTCATGGCTGAATTGAAGATTTCAGGTGGAAAGAAACGTGAACAGCCTCTGAGAGCAAAGAACAGACAGCAGCTGATAGCCAGAAAGAAAACAGGGCCTCAGACCTACAACCACAAGGTACTAGATTCTATTGTACCAACAACATAAATGAGCTTAGAAGCAAACTCTTCTCCCAAGCCTGCAGAAAAGCCCAGCCAGGCCAACACCTTGATTTTGGCCATGTGAGACCCTGAGCAGAGGACCTAATCAGTCCTATCTAGACTCCAAAAATAGAAGGTTAAGGGTATGTTGTAGGTAGAGACTCTTGGTAGTAGTGAATGTAACTGAATGTTTTTTTCCTATAGAAATCAGGAAGTTACGATGCCTAGGCAAGAAGGAATGCAATCACAGGTTTCAACATAGGAGTCACTTGTGCCCAGATTCTCCTTTAGGAAACCTAAAACAAGGAAGAGAATATCAGGTAAAGGAAACAAAATAAGCAAAGCAGGGAAAAGATCCAAACAAGTATATTCTTCATGGAATTATAAGAAATGTGAATGGAATATGGGTACGAGGTTTAGAAATGAGACCAGTGAGATGGCCTGGGGCCAGATCATAAAGGGCCTGAAAAGCAAGGGGAGTAGCAGCATCTGATTTTATTTAAATAGAGAATTCTGGCCACAGTATGGCCAAAAAAAAAAAAAAAAAAAAAAAAATGCAGAGGAACAAGAATGGAAGCAAGATAAACAAGTGTCTATCACAGCCATCTAGATGAGAGATGAAGCTGACTTGGCCAAACGTGTTTGCAGTGGTCAGAAGTGGTCTCATTCAAAGTATATTTTGAAGATAGATCTAAAACTACCCTGATCAATTCTGTCCTCGCTTACTCTCCAGCACCCGCCTGAATGGCATATTGCAAGGGAAATAAACTGCTGACAGTAATGTCAGCCCCAGGAGGCCACTGATGTTTTCTGGTCAAGGGATAATGAGAGGTGGAATTAACATGATGTAATTTCATTCTTTCAAGCTTTCCTCAATCTTTCTTTGCCTTCCTAAGTAAATAGCTAATATGTGGTATCACCTGCTTCCCTTCTGTGAGTCCCTTAATGAAGATTGGCCCATATTCCTCATTGGCAATTTGTTTTTCAGTGACAAGGTGACAGTTTTGGTTCATTTAAGAAACAACCAGTTTCCAGCCATTGAAAAACCATCTGGGAATGCTGTTCTCCTGAGATCATAAGATTGTTTTCTAATTGGTCTCTTTTATAGAAAATGTGTTCCTTCCTTGCACACAATGCTCATGTATATCTTGTGGCCAGAGGGATTCTGCAGGTTAACCTCCACAATGCTCACTTTGGATGCCTGTGGTGTTAGTGCAACCTAATGAAAGGCTACTGTCAGGCTTTCCAAATGGCCACCGAATTCGTTAGCTTTTAACGTATTCCACAGGGAAACAGTTAAACACACATAAAAGCAACCGTGCAAAATACAACTTTGAGGATTAAAGTCTCTAAGTCATGAGGCACTATTCTTTACTTTGACTTTGTTTAAATGGGATGCCTAATGAATATATTGATAATTTAGGACTATTTTAAGTTCAATGTTTACATTTTAGTTTCACATGGAAATGTTTTATCATTTTAAATGTATTAATAAGAGATTGATAGCAATTCATGCTAGTGGTTAAAGAGACTGATTTTCTCCTCTCTTTATTCAGTTATTTATTTATTCACACATTCATTAAAAAATACTAAGTACCTACAACCTGCACTGAATCTGGCCTGGAAAATGAGGTGAACTTGAAGGAAAGGACCCTACTCTTGCGTAGCTTAAAATTTAATGAATTCCACTCAAAATGCTGCAAAAGAGAACTGTATTTGGAATATTAAGATCTACCTTATTTTAATACCACTGCCCTTCTATTTTAGGCCCTAGAGTTACTTTACCTTTCTGAGCCCTATAAGGGGATGGAGAGTGGAAGTGGAAGTGAGAGAGTTGGAATAGAAATTGCAACTATGAACTTAGTTTGCTTCACAGCTTTGCCTTGGAACCTAGTAGAGCCCACGTCAAGCAAAAAGCATGGCAACGCCCCTTGGAAATTTGCCAGAAAACTTCATTGCCTTGATTGATCAGATTCCTCCTCTCCCTGGATTCACATTCTTCATCTGTGAGGTGAAACTTGGCTCCAAACTGACTTCAGATCCAACAGCCACTATAGCAATATAGGCAAAGATAGGACCCCTATTCTCATTCTCTGTCTCTCTCTCCCCCACCCAGGTCTCAGACACACACACACATACACACACACACACTTCTCTGGGGCCACTGGCTACAAAGCTCTATTACTGGGATATACAGCTTTAACTGGAGACCTTCAAGTTTTACCAACACAGTCCCAGTCTTTCTGATCATACTTGTCTAACAATCCAAGCTCTCATTTTAACTGATACAGGGAGCTTCCAAGTTATTCCTCAAATATTCCTCATATACTCCACATTGGTCAAGGGTATATACGTGCACATGTATATAAGCAAATTGAGCCGTAAGAACCTGCCTATACACAAATGCACATTAGTTTGGTTAAAGCACATTAAGCAACAGATATCTTTAGAACATTACCATTAGTTAAAAAAGACTTTTCACTTCAGACTTTTACTAGCTTATGTTTTCATTAAAAAATTGTAATTATTTTACTTTCCTTTTTTTTGTTGCCCAATAGAAAGATTTCACAAGATTATTTAACAAAAGAATGTAAAAACAGATGATATAAAACCTGGAAACTTCATTAATTATTTTCTTTGTTTTAAAAATATTTACTCTGTATTATTATAGCAACATCTGTTTTTGCAGGATTATAAGGTATCACACTATACAGTATTATACCAATGTTCTGGTAAGCATTCTGGCCCTTAGATGGATTGAATGCCTCTAGCATTATTTCTAGTGATATGTCTTTTACTTCATGAAGAAATCTATTATTAACATGTTCCTGGCTTAAAGTTGAACTGATTGTAACACTTTCTTTTGTAGATATTGACAGAACTATATGAACTTAAGTATCCTTATAAAAAATCATATCTAACATTCCAATTCTCCAAATGAGACATGTAAGCCCATGTAATACAAAGTGATTCCTTGTCCAAAGACACAGAATTGGTTAAGTGGCAGAGTATAGTTCTGCTACCCCCTGCTTTAATAGGAGAAAACTAGCTGTAATGGATATCTACAACAGCACTCAGGAATAACTGCAACAAACTAATGTAAATAAATAAAATATGTATTTATTAAAAGAAAGAAATAACAATGGAACACTAATTCCCCTTAAGTGGAGCAGGAAGTAGGCAGGATAGACAACCTCATAAACTATTAATAGGTGTGTAATTGATAAAAATCTCTTTGGAAGGCAACAAATACCAATTTTTTTTCAACTTTCAAATAGCAACTTCACTTCTATGAACTTATCTTAAGGGACCTGCACATGTGTCCAAAATCATGAATAAGAATGTTCTTTGCAGTACTGTTTGAAAGAGAAAAATACTGGAAAACATGTATATGTCCACCAATAGGGATAAGGGTACATAAATTATGGAACAGCCATAATATGGAATAGTCTGTAGCTATTTTGAAATTAAATGTAGATATACTAGCTTACTAGTCATTGGATAGTAAGATAATAGCCAAAGCAGTTTACTCTTCATTCTGGTCACAGAAATAGGCTCTATTTCCAAACTACCCTGGCAGGCAGATGTGGCCATGTACAGAAGTCAAGGGAAGGTGGACAAACATGGTATGTGCCTTTCTGGTCCTAGTCTGCAAAAACCTCCCACATTCTACCTCTATACTCTTTCTCTCTGTTTAATGCAGAGGAACATAGGTACCTTGGAAGCCAAGCATTCAAGTTGCAAAGCTGCTAGAGAAAGGGCCAGGGAGGAAGTTCATTGCTGATCATGTGAGCAAGAAATAAGCTTCTAATAAGCTAAGTGACTAAGATTTCAGAACCCACCTGTTGCAGCAGCTAGCATTACCCTAACTAAAAGAGTACACTCATTTAAGATATATGCAAAATATATTAAGGAGGAAATAAAAGTATAGAGCATCACAAGTAGTATTTCACATTTATGCCTCACAAAGTATACATAGATAAATTTTCTATATGCATAAATGGCTTACTGAGAGCTTAACTTAGAGGAAAATAGGAATCCACTTTATATTTCTGTCTTCATGGTGACTTTTCTCATCACCTCATAGCTTTTGGATCACTTTTAACTCATGAGAATAGTCTTTTTTTTTAATTTAATAATGATGACTCATTTTTCAGATATATAAAATCTAGTCCGTTCTAAATCCAAACCACATCTAACGCAACACTTCTTCATTCCCCACTTCAGGTGTTGGTTGTGGCTTGGAGTCATGCAGTGGGGATGCTGTGATGTGTCTCTTCTTCCACTCCCCTTCCTTGTTCTATTACATCCTCCTCCTTCTCCATCCCCTCTCACTCTGCTGCTTCTGGGTGTCCCACACTGTCAGAGGTGAGGTTGGAAGAAAGGAGGCTCAAGTCTCTTATGTGACTGATGTAATCTGGCCATACCTACTGTCAGGAGAGCAGGCAGCCAAGTGCTGGATGTAATTTAGGGTGGACTGTGGCTCTTCCAAGAAAACCTCCATACTACATAATCCCTGATGCCATCCCAGATGAGTTCCTGTGAAACATCAGGGATTATTTGCTGCCCCCTACTGATATACCCCAAAGCCTTCCATTACTAGAGTCCTCTCACCACCATCCTTAGCTGACATTTTGGGAGAAGTTTATCGAGACAAGTCAAGCCGAGTTCCCTTCATTAATGTCCATTTGACTTGTGATAAACACACCTCTTCCCATTACCACGTGGTAGTAATACAGGTAGGCTCTGCTACTGCCTTCTCTCCTTACTCTGCCTTGAGGATGCTTCAGGCAAGAAGCAGGCTTTTGTGTCTATGTTTGTGAGCTCCATCTCCAAGGGATACATGGAAATTTGCTCCATCAGCATTCCCACCAAATTAACCTTGGTGCCATGGCTGACCTAGGTCCCAGCTAGAGGAGTGAGATGCTGACCTCTTCTTCTTGCAGACTCCCCCTAGTAACTATGAAAGGTGCTATAGAGATACATTTGGCTTAGATTGAGAAAAGTTTGGGTCCCTTTATCTCTCCTCTAATGTAGGGAACAGAGAAAAGACATATCACTCTACACAAGACCTACATCTCTCTACTCTGTCATACAGACTTGCTTTATCACCTATCAAAGGCTAGTTTCCTTTTACATACCCTGAAGGTGGGGGGGTGCAATTAATAGTTGCTAGACTAGTAATCTAGCATATAAATTATAGTATATCTCTTCAGAAACTAAATATACTTTATTTCAGTTTATTGAAAATTCAGAAACCACAGGAAAAACAATTCAACACCCAAGTATGTCTCTGTGTGTGTGTGTGTGTGTGTGTGTGTGTGTGTGTGTGTGTGTGTGTGTGTGTGTGTGTAGAAAAGCTCTTACAAAATAAAATGCTTTGGGGAGGGAGGTCAGAATCTAGGGTGGAAATGATACTCATTTATCATTGTAAATTCTTTTATCATGTTAATTTTTTATTTTAAAAGACAGCTTTTTAAAAATAAATGAAATTAGGACTTCACTGGAACTACTTTTTACTGGGTTATAAGAAATGTCCTTAGCCATTTTATGCAAAGAAATTGAACATTTAGAAAATCATTGCTAGATCCAAGACTTTGTTTGATGGCAGATTTTTTCCGCCAAAGCTGGGTATGAAACTGTGGTAGGGACTGCTAAGTACCAGAGCAGTCCTCTAAAATTGTGGAAAATATCAAAAAGGCCTTTGGGGTTCTGTCCTCCAGAAAATCTGCCAACTGCACTCTCCACTGCTGCCAAAGTAGTGCACGCAGTTTCTGAAGGTAATTGTTACTGTTTTCATTCCCTTCTACCAGTCGTGCCAGGCCACAGAATGATAAAAGTGGCACTAACAATTCCCTTATCTAGTGACAACAAAGAACTCACACCTTAAGCTGTCATTAATTTTGAACAACACATGTGACTGACTTTTTCAGCTAGAAATACCTTATACTTCACTCAAATTTGGAACATAGTAAAATTTTGTTAAGAAAATAAGACTTTGCCATCAACTCTACCAGGAGATTCAACTATTTTCTTAGTTTCTTTTATATTTACCGTGTTATTGAAATTTATCCTAAAATTTATGAGGAAGTATTTGTATAAACATGTGCATATGTATACATATATACATACACACACACCATAATTTATTTTATGCATCTATAATAGTGAAAGAGCTCCATGATAGAACTTTCAGTTCTCAATAGAATATAATTAATAACCAGCAGGCCCTAGGCAGGCCTCAAAAATAATTACAAAGATTCAAGAGAAAGGCTTAAAAATAACACCAAACACTAAATCCAAAAGTTAATCCATTGCTCTAATCTGGGTGGCCAATGGAGCTGAAAATTAAGAAAGAAAATGTAGAATATACAAACTTAAGAAAGCAGGAAAACACATTTTTTGATAGCTCTTCACACCTGGTAACTCGCAAAAAATAACAGTGTAGGAAGGTGAACCCAGGTTGCTGGTAGTTGACCACTGTGTCTTAGGAGAGAGAGTCTATACCAGGCAAGAGCTGGGGGCAGGGCAGAGAGAAGACTCCCAGCCCTACTTCAGACTGATGATTGTAATTATTTTGCTATTCCAAAGGGTACATATTTTAGCCAGCAAGCCAGATGTGTTTGGCCCACACAGTGTGTGTTTGTGTATTTGTTGTTTGGCTGGTTTAAATGACATTTAAACATCAAAAGGTCCCATAAAAAATTGGCTTCCCCATAATAAAAGAACTGCAAGACCTTTTAACTTTGACCCCACAATTCCACATGGCCATAATAGACTGAAACAGACTAGCTCTGGCACCCCTCAGCCTCCCTGATGTGGAGACTCAACACTTGTGTAAATTCCTCAGCTTTTATCAGCGCCTGAGTTGGAGAACTCTGATGAAAATCTAATGCTTTGAAGTAGTATTTCGTAAAACTTCACAATGATGTTACATCTGTTGGGGGTGTCATAATGTAAACAGGCAAGAATGGCACATACCATTGACTACTGCATTTTACTTGGCTGAAATAACACATGGGAAACAGTAAAGTTAGCAAAAATGTGTTGCTTTGTCAATTTATATTATTAGAAGACATGAAAAGACAGTGCCAAAGATGTAAAAGTATCAGTATTCGAAGAAGTTATATGCTGTGGGAAATTGATATGCAGTTGAATAAAAATATAGTCATTTCTAACACCTCAACTTCTAACATTTGCAGATTCTGTCTCCGCTATACTTGGAGAACTTCTTTTGTGAACAACTATCATAAAGATGTACAGGAGAAGATGTGCTCAATAACCAAAATATATTTTTAATAGAAAATAAACAATGCTTATGAAAAAACTATAAATATAACCAATGATGCGCTGATATACATACATACATTAATTAAAATATATCCACGGTAAGTTTAAAGAAAAGTGCTTACAGACAAAATTCTTTACTGCATCAGGCATAACTAAACTATTAAAATAAAAATATGAAATCCAGGAGTGTCCAAAATTTTATGGGAGGACATCAGTTGGTTAATTTCATATATATAAACATTAGCCATAAGACTAGTTTTAGAGTTGGATAGAGTTTAGACTCACTCCATCCCCCTGTGGTTTCCTCCACTTAACCTTTCTGCAGATGTTGATAGCAAGGTAGATGCAGAAATATTGGACCTTAGGCCAAAAAAATGACAATATTCAGAGACCTTAGAGACAAAATATTTCAATGGCTTTCTCTATAAAGTGAGGAATTCTTACAAAAGTATGTAGCAACTTCCTCTTTGGTCCCATGTTTTAAACCAGATCATGTATCCATTCTTGACCTGTCTCTGTGGTCAGGACAATGCTGTCACTAAGTACTTAGGCCGCAGAGCTTGATCCAGAGGAGGATGAGAGTAATAGTTGCCTGAGATCAATTGCTCTCAACTCTGACTGCACTTCAGACTCACCCGTGGAGCTTTTAAAACAATATCCCAATAATCAGGACTTATCCCTTTGAGTGGTACTCAGGTATCTGTAATTTGTAGAAAATCCTCAGGTGATTCTAATTTGCATCTGGGACTGAGAACCACTGGCATGTACTAATTAGAACTCACCACTGGATGTGGAATTAACTCCCAAACCGCATGTACTAAACAGTGTTTGAAAATTAACCTCAGTACCCAACAAAATGCATATAAACACAAAGAAAACCTTAACACATTTTAAAAAACAAAACTATAGATCAGATTAAATATAAGATTGCCCAATTATGTATGGTTTAGGATAAACTATGTTACATCAGTGTCCTAGATAACTAGTCAAGAAAGAAAACAAAAATGCAATTATATATAGACCCTCAGGAAAATAATGAGTATCAAAGAGAATTACCTATCAAATGAATATAATAAATCTGAACTTGATATTGGTGGATGTGTATTTAAAGTTCTAAACTGATTACTTTGCCAAAAAGGCTGATATTTTCCAACATGACATAGCATTCACATTGTATTCTCCTTTCCTCTCCCCTCCCTTCTGGTAGAAGCTCTATAGAATTTTTGTGTTTTACATTTAGGACACTTTCTTTTTTTCTTCCCATTTTAGAGTAATTAAAGTTCATTACTTCTATTTTTGATAGATTGTCATTTTCTATTCCCATTCTGTGCTATATCTATAGCTATTAGACATTAATTATTGTGGAAGCAAGGAAAGGAGAGAGGTAAGGAAAAGAAATAAAAAGAAGGAGGGGTGAAAAAGAAATCTTCAGTAATTACAGAATCACATGACATTGTCTGTTCTTTATTTTTTTTTAACACTTAGTAATCCTGCCATATTCAAACAGAAAACCAGTTCAAAAATACTTCTCCGAACCTTCAGTTTTCAGACCTTTGTTCTCATTGGATAATGAGTGAAAATAACAAACAAGGGTCAAGAAGAAATGCAATTCAAACCTTTTCCAAGCTGATCTTTCCAGCAAACTTGATGACTGTGTACAAATAGTAAGTACTACAGAGCAGACATCAAAAGAAAGTCATCAGAGATTAAAAAAAAAGGGCATTCCCAAAAGACATAACAATTCTTAATGTGCATGCGCCTAATAACAGAGTATCAAACTCTATGAGGCAAAAACTGATAGAACTACAAGGAGAAATAAATGAATCTACTATTATAGTTGAGGACTTCAACAATCCTCTATCAAAAATGGACAGATCCAGCAGGAAGAAAATCAGTAAGGATATAGCTGAACAGAACAACACCATGAATCAACTGGATATACTAGACATCTATAGATTGCTTCATCCAAAACAGCAGAATACACATTTTTGCAAGCCCCCATGAAACATTCTCCAAGACAGACCAATTTCTGGGCCATAATACACACCTTAAATTTAAAATGATAGAAATCATAAACCAAATCTGTTCTCAGACCACAATGGAGTTACACTAGAAATCAATAACAGAAAGATAACTGGATAATTCCGTAATGTGGGCAATTAAACAACATACTTTTAAATAACACATGAGTCAAAGAAGAAATCTCAAGAGAAATTTAAAACCATTTTGAACTAAGTGAAACTGAAACACAATGTATTGGTGACATCAGCATCATGGTAGCATCTCTCATGTTTTCTCCCAACAACAAAAATTCAGCATCAATCCATGGATTGAAGTGCCTTTGAGGGAGATTTGAGTTCCAGTGACATATGCCAAGGAACCTGGAAGTAGTGTAACCCACCCATGTGGCAGGTGATAGACAGACCTCAATCCTGGCTGTGGACCATGAACCAGATTCAGCCCCTCTTGGCTGTGGTCCCAGGAGCCGCTGGAGAACACTAACTTAGACAATCATCCATGAATAAAAGAGCCTTTGTGGAAGTCTAATTTTCTAGAGAAGAGTTTCTGCACATTACTGGAGCAAAATAAATATGACTTTGGACACATTTATGTAGGTATGAGAAACAACTTGACTTACCTGCATCACCCCTCACCCAAGGCAGCATAGCTTAGGGCTAACAGAAATCTTCCTCAGCCTGTAGCTTCTCCTGTGGGGAAATGGGAAAGCATGTGATTAAGCCTCTGACTTCCCCAGGTATGCAAGATGCTGCCACAGAGACTCATTCCTCTCTCACCCCATTCATAGTATTAAATCATAAGCTACATGACTGGGGACTGGGAGGAGCGGGAGACAGAACACTTGGGGGACAGTAAAGGAACACAGATCCTACTAATTGTATGATGGACTCCATCAAGAAGCCCATAAATGGACTACTGGGAACACCTCACCCATGGGTCCCCTCAATTGATCCAGGAGCACCCTCAGCACTCCATGTGCCTTACCCACATATACCTGCACACTTTTGCCAGATTCTTGTGCATGTTTCTGATGGCAGCAGTAAGAGCAGTCTTTGGAAAATGGCTAGAGAGTGAGCAAAGTAAGACAAATCTGTGAGAGATGAGAGAAACCACGAACTTGGGCTCTAGCACCATGTCTGAGAAAACAGAAGAGAGGCTGTCAGCACTAAGCCATGGGCATTGCGGTGTCCATAGATAGCATACAAGCTTAAGAACTCACAAGATAAAGCAAAAAGCGTGGAGCAGGTTGTACCCATAGAAGGTCTGAAATATCCTCAGAACATCTACCAAGACTGACAGAAGGCATCTCTCTCCCAGAGGCAGACAGTGAAAACTGGAGGAAGTGACTGCTACTTCAATGCAAAGACATCCACACAAAACTTCAAGGAACATGAAAAATTAAGGTAACATGACACACCTAAAGAACCACCATATCTTCCAGTAACCTAATCCAAAGACATGGACACCTACAACTACCAGATAAAGAATAGAAGATTGCTGTTTTAAGGAACTCAATGAGCTACAAGAAAACACAGGAAGACAATTCCATGAGCTCATAAAAATAATACACTAAAAAATGAAAAGTTTAACAAAGAGATAGAAACCATAATAATGAATGAAACAGAAATCTGGAGCTGAAGAAAACAATGAATGGAATGAAAATGTAATAGAGAGCATCAACAGAATTCTTAAGTAGGAGAATCAATGAGATTGAAGACAGAAACTTTGAAACTGTCCATTCAGAGGGGAACAAAGGAAAAATAAGGAAAAACAATGGAGAAAATAGATGCTAAGCCAAAAACAATAACTAGAGACAAATGAGGTCATTATATAATGATAAAGGGGTCAAATCAGTAAGAAGATGTATCATAAATATATAAGCCCCCAATATGAGAGAACAAAAAATATATTAAGCAAATACAGATCTGAAGAGATAAAGAGATAGTACAATAAGAGTAGGGGACTTCACTAACCTACATTCAACACTGCAAAAATCACACACAGTCAATGAAGCAACAAGGAAACATTAGACTTAAACCTTACTTTAGACTGAATGGGCTTTATAGATATGTACACAATATTCCATCCAACAACAGCAGAATATAGGAGTTCCCCACTGTGCAAAGTTTTGCTTTTCATGGTTTCAGTTAGCACAATCAATCACTGTCCAAAATTACTAAATGGAAAATTCCAGAAATGAACAATTTATAAGTTTTATATTATGTGCTATTTTTGGTACCATAATGAAATCTCCCACCTTCCTGCTCTGTCCCACCTAAGATGTGAATCATCCCTTTGTCCAGTGTATCCTACCCAATTAGTCTCTTAGTAGCCATCTTGGTTACCAGATTGACTGTTGCAGTATCATAGTGCTTGTGTTCAAGTAACTCTTATTTTACTTAGGAATAACCCTAGTACTGCTGGCAATTTGGATATGCTGAAGAGACGCTGTAAAATACTTCCTTTATGTGAAAAGGTGAAAGTTCTCAACTTAATAAGGAAGGAAAAACATCATACACTGAAGTTGCTAAGATCCACAGTAAGAACAAATCTATCAGTGAAATAGTGAAAAAGGAAAAATAAATTCATGATAATTTTGCTGCTGCACCTCAAACTGCAAAAGTTACAGCCATAGTATGTGATAAGGCCTTAGTTAAGATGGAAAAAGCATTAAATTTGTATAAGATATTTTGAGAAAGAGAAAGAGAGACTACATTCACATAATTTTTACTGCAGTTTATAATTGTTCTATTTTATTATTAGTTTCTGTTGTGAATCTCTTACAGCACCTAATTTATAAATTAAACTTTATCATGTTTATGTATGTATGTATGGAAAAAACATAGTATATATAGGATTCGGTACTATTCACAGTCGCAGGCACCCACAGAGGGTCTTGGAACATAGCCACCATGGATGGGGGGGACTATTATATACATTCTTTTGAAGGGCACATGAAACACTCTCCATCATATGGTAGGCCACAAAGCAATTCTGAGCAAATTAAAGAATATTGAAATCATACCAAGTATCTTTTTCAACCACACTGGTATAAAACTAGAAATCAGTAACAGGAGAAATGTTGGAAAATTAACAAATACGTGCAATTTTAAAAACACTATCCTGTACAACCAATGGGTCAAAGAAAGAATTGGAAAAGAAAAAAAAAATACCTTGAAGCAAATGAAAATGGAAAAACACCCATCCATACCTATGGGATGCTGCAAAAGCAATTCTAAGATGAAACTTTATAGTAATAAACACCTACATTAAGAAAAAAGAAATATCTCAAACAACCTAACCAACCTAATTTTTCACCTCCAAGAACTAAAAAAAAGAACAAATTAAGTCAAAAGTTAGTAGAAGAAAGGATATAACAATGATCAGAGCAGAAACAAATGATATAGATCTGAAAACCAATAGAAAATATCATAGAAACTAAGAGATGATTCTTTGAAAAGATAAAGGAAATTGACAAATCTGTAGCTAGACTGACTAAGAGAAGGAGAAGAGTAAAATAGATAAAATCAGAAATAGAAGAGGAGACATTAGAACTGATAACCAGAGAAATACAAAGAACCACAAGAGACTACTAAGGACAAGTGTAAGCCAAAATAAAATTATATAACCCAGAAGAAATGGATAAATTTCTATAACCATACAAACTACCAAGAAGGACTCCCATAAAAATAAAATTTGAACACATAAATAACAGGAAGACTGAATCAGTAGTCAAAAATTTCCCAACAAAGAAAAACCGAGGACCAGATGGTTTCACTGGTGAATTATACAAAACATTTTAAAAAGAATTAATACCAATCCTTCTTCAACTTTTCAAAAATATTTAAGGGGAGGGAACCCTCCCAAACTCATTTTATGAGGCCAGCATTACCCTGATATCAAAGCAAGATAAAGACATTACAAGAAAGGAAAATTAAAGACTAGTATTCCTGAAAAATACCGATGCGCAACTTGTTAAGAAAATATTAGCAAACAGAATTAAACACACTAAAATGATCATTCACCACGATCAAGTGGGATTTACCCCCGGAATACAGGATGATCCAAAATACCTAAATTAATAAATGTTATACACTACATTAATAATAAAAGGTAAAAATGATCTGATCATCCAAATCGGTGCAGAAAAAGCATTTGACAAAATACAACATCCTTTCATGATAGAAATGCTCAACCAATTGGGAATAGAAGAAATATACCTCCAAATAATAAAGTCTACATAAGACAGATCCACAGCTATCATCATACTCAACAATGAAAGGTTGAGAGCTTTTTCTCTGAGATCAGGAAAAACAAAGGTCGCTCACTCTTATTCAATACAGCACTGTCCTAGCCAGAGCAATCAGACAAGAAAAAGAAATAAAATGAATACAAATCAGAAGGAAAGAAAGAAGTAAAATTGTCTTTGTTTCCAAATGATACGACCTTATATGTAGAAAACCCTAACAGTCCATGAAAAAAGTTAGAACAATCAACAAATCCAGTAAATTTGCAGGATACAAAATCAACATGCAGAAATCAGTTGCATTTCTATACACTAATAACAGAATATCTGAAACAGAAATTAAGCAAATAATCCCCTTATAATAGCATCAAAAACAGTGAAATACTTAGGAATAAATTTAACCAAGGAGGTGAAGGATTAGTACACTTGAAACTATAAGACCTTGATGAAAGATATTGAAGAGGTGCACAAACAAAAGGAAAAATATCCAGTGTTCATGAATTAAAAGAATTAATACTGTAAAAATTTCCACTCTAGCCAAATCAATCTACAGATTCAACACAACTCTTTTCAAAATTCTAATGGTATCTACCAAAGAAATAAAACAAATATTTCTGAAATTTGTATGGAACCACAAAAGAATCCAAATAGTCAAAACAATACTGAGAAAAAAAGAGCAAACCTGAAGGCATCACATTTTCTGACTTCAAACTATACTACAAAACTATAGTAATCAAAAGAGTATAGCACTGGCATAAAAATAGCACAGAAATCAATGGAACAGAATCAAGAGCCCAGGAATAAATCCCCACATGTGCAATCAACTAATATTTGACAAGAGAGCCAAGATTACTCAACAGAGAAAGCATAGTACCTTTATAAACGGTGCTGGGAAAACTGGGTAATCACATGCAGAAGAATATAACTGGACCCCTATCTTACATCATTCACCAAAATTAACACAGAAAGGATTAAAGATTTAAACATAAGGTATGAAGTAATAAAATTCCTAGACAATAAAACTCCCAAAAAAAAAAAACTCCTAGATATTGGGGACAATCTTGACATTGGTCTTGGCCACAATTTTTTGGATATGACACCAAAAGTGAAAGCAACAAAAGTAAAAATTAATAAATTAAACTAAAAAGCACAAAGAAAGAAATAATCAACAAAATTAAAAGGCACTCTAGGGATGGGAGCAAATCATATATCTAGTAAGGGGTTAATATCCAAAATATATAAGGAATTTATACAACTCAATATCAAAAAACAAGCAATCATTCAATCTGATTAAAAAACAGGTAGAGGACATTTTTCCAAAGAAGACAAACAAGGGGCCAACTGGTACATGAAAAGGTGCTTAACATCACTAATAATCAGGGTAATACAGATCAAAACCACAATGAGATATCACCTCACACCTGTTAGAATAACTATTATCAAAAAGTCATGATGTAACCAATGTTGGTGGAGAAAATAGATTTTTTTGCAATATTTTTGGGAAAGTAAATGGGTACAGCCACTATGTAAAACAGTATGGAGCTTCCTCAAAAAATTAAAAACACATCCAGCAATCTCACTTCTGGGTATATATCCAAAGGAAATGAAAACAGAATGTAGAAGAGATATCTGCACTCCTATATTAGTTGCAGTATTATTCACAATAGCCAAGACATGGAAACAACCCATGTCCAAAACAGATAAACAGATAAAAATAGATGTGGGTTGTGTGTGTGTGCATATAGTATAAATAATATAAAAATACTACTCAGCCATGAGAAAGAAGAACATCCTGCCATCTGCAACAACATGGATGGACCTTAAGGAATTACGCTAAGTGAAATAAGCTAGGCAGAAAAAGACAAATACTGTATAATATCACTTAAACATGAAACTAAAAAATTTGCTCTCATAGAAACAGAGTAAAATGGGGTTTTCCAGGGGCTGGTGGGTGGGGGGAATGGGGAGATGTTGATCAAAGGGTACAAACTTCCAGTTTTAAGACAAATAAGTTCTGGGGAGCTAATGTACAACATGGTGGGATTATACTTAATAATACTATAGTGTATAGTTGATAGTTGTTAAGTTGCTTAAATGTTCACCACAAAAAGAAGACGTAATATGTGACATCATGGAGGTGTTAGCTAACACTATGGCAGTACTTATTTTACAATACATAAGTGTATCAAATCAACATGTTGTATACCCTGAAATTACGCCATGTTATACATCAATTATATCTCAAAGCAGAGGAAAAAGAAAACACAACTTATCAAGATTTATGAGATACAGTAAAAGCAGTGCTGAGACGGAAATTTATGGTGTTGAATGCATGTATTAGAAAAGAAGAAAGATCTAAAATCAGTGATCTAAGTTTCCACCTTAAGAACTGAATAAAAGAAGAGCAAGGTAGACCCAAAGTTAGCAAAACAAAAGAAATAATAATTAGAAACAAATAAAACTGAAAGCAAGAAATCAATAAATAAAAATCAATGAAACCCAATAGCTGGTTCTTTGTCAAGATCAATGAAATTGATAAACCTCCAGCCAAGCTAAGAAAAGAAGAGAGGGGACACAAATTTCTAATAAAGTAAAAGAAGGAGGATCATACTAATGACATGGACATTCAAAGAATAATAAAGATATACTATTAATAACTCTATGCCCACAAATTTAATAAACTAGAAAATGGACCAATTATTGATAGATATGATCTGTCAAAACTTAAAAAAGGAGAAATAGATGACCTGAATAGGACTATATTTATTAAAGGAATTCAATCAATAATTAATGTTCTTCCAAAACAAAAAGCACCAGGCCTAGGTGGGTTCACTGGTCAATTCTACCAAACATTTAAGAAAGAAATTATACCAATTCTCTATCACCTCTCAGAGAATAGCAGAGAGAATACTTACTAATTTGTTCTATGAGGTCAGCTTTACCCTAATACCAAAACCAGACAAAGACATACAAACAAGTAAAACTACAGACAAATATCTCTCATGATCACAGATATAAAAATCCTCAATTAAATACTAATAAGTCAAATCAAAACAAGTATAAAAAAATTATACAGCACAACCGAGACTTATTCCAGTTATGCAAGGCAGCTTCAACATTAAAAACTCAATTAACGTAATCCATCACATAAACAAAAATTACATGATATCAACAGATGCAGAAAAAATATGGGACAAAAACTAGCACACTTTCATGATAAAACCTCTCAGTAAACTAGGAATCAGGTCCTCAAATTGACAGACTGTCTACAAAAACCCTATAGCTAACACCATACTTACTGGTGAGAAACTCAATTTTCCAATGAAGATCAGGCACAAGGCACAGATGTTCCCTCTCATCACTCCTTTTCAGTATCATACTGGAAGTCGTTACTAATTCAACAGGCAAGAAAAGGAAATAAAGATATACAGTTTGGAGAGAAACACATAAAAGTATCTTTATTTGCAGATGACAAGATTGTTTATGTAGAAAATATGAAAGAATCAACAAAACAACTCCTGAAACTAATAAGTGATTATAGCAGGTTGCAGGATACAAGGTTAATATATAAAAGTTAGTTGGGGGTGCAGCTCTATTTACAATAGCCCAGAGATGGAAACAACCTAAGTGTCCATCATCGGATGAATGGATAAAGAAGATGTGGCACATATATACAATGGAATATTACTCAGCCATAAAAAGAGACGAAATTGAGCTATTTGTAATGAGGTGGATAGACCTAGAGTCTGTCATACAGAGTGAAGTAAGTCAGAAAGAGAGAGACAAATACCGTATGCTAACACATATATATGGAATTTAAAAAAAAAAAAAAAATGTCATGAAAAACCTAGGGGTGAAACAGGAATAAAGACACAGACTTACTAGAGAATGGACTTGAGGCTATGGGGAGGGGGAAGTGTAAACAGTGACAAAGCAATAAAGAGGCATGGACATATATACACTACCAAACGTAAGGTAGATAGCTAGTGGGAAGCAGCCGCATAGCACAGGGAGATCAGCTCGGTGCTTTGTGACCGCCTGGAGGGGTGGGATAGGGAGGGTGGGAGGGAGGGAGACGCAAGCGGGAAGAGATATGGGAACATATGTATATATATAACTGATTCATTTTGTTGTGAAGCTGAAACTAACATACCATTGTAAAGCAATTATACTCCAATAAAGATGCTAAAAAAAACAAACAAACAAAAAAAAAAAGTTAGTTGGGGGCTTCCAGGAAGATGGCGGAAGAGTAAGACGCGGAGGTCACCTTCCTCCCCACAGGTACACCAGAAATACATCTGCACATGGAACAACTCCTACAGAACACCTATTGAATGCTGGCAGAAGACCTCAGACCGCCAAAAAGGCAAGAAACCCCCCACGTACCTGGGTAGGGCAAAAGAAAAAAAGAATAAACAGAAACAAAAGGATACGGATGGAACCTGCACCAGTGGGAGGGAGCTGTGAAGGAGGAAAGGTTTCCACACACTAGGAAGCCCCTTCGCGGGCGGAGACTGCGGGTGGCGGAGGGGGAAGCTTCCAAGCTGCGGAGGAAAGCACAGCAACAGGGGTACGGGGGGCAAAGCGGGGAGATTCCCGCACAGAGGATCGGGGCCGACCGGCACTCACCAGCCCGAGAGGCTTGTCTGCTACCCTGCCGGGGTGGGCGGGGCTGGGAGCTTAGGCTCGGGCTTCGGTCGGAGCCCAGGGAGAGGACTGGGGTTGTCTGCGTGAACACAGCCTGCAGGGGGTTAGTGCGCCACGGCTGGCCGGGAGGGAGTCCGGGGAAAAGTCTGCACTAGCCGAAGAGGCAAGAGACTTTTTCTTCCCTCTTTGTTTCCTGGTGCGCGAGGAGAGGGGATTAAGAACGCTGCTTAAAGGAGCTCCAGGGACGGGCGCGAGCCGCAGCTAACAGCGCGGACCCCAGAGACGCGCATGAGACGCTAAGGCTGCTGCCGCCACCACCAAGAAGCCTGTCTGCGAGCACAGGTCACCATCCACATCCCCTTCCGGGGAGCCTGTGCAGCCTGCCACTGCCAGGGTCCCGGGATCCAGGGACAACTGCCCCGGGAGAACGCACAGCACACCTCAGGCTGGTGCAACGTCACGCCGGCCTCCGCAGCCGCAGGCTCGCCCCGCACTCCGTGCCCTTCCCTCCCCCCCGGCCTCAGTGATCCAGAGAATAAGCGGCTTCTTTAACCCCGTCCTGTATGAGCAAAGAACAGACGCCCTCCGGGAACCTACACGCAGAGGCGGGGCCAAATCCAAAGCTGAGCCCCTGGGAGCTGTGAGAATAAAGAAGAGAAAGGGAAATCTCTCCCAGCAGCCTCAGAAGCAGCGGATTAAAGCTCCACAATCAATTTGATGTACCCTGCATCTGTGGAATACATGAATACACAATGAACCATACCAAATTAAGGGGGTGGACTTTGAGAGCAATTTATGATTTTTTCCCCTTTCCTCTTTTTGTGAGTATGTGTATGCTTCTGTGTGAGATTTTGTCTGTATAGCTTTGCTTCCACCATTTGTCCTAGGGTTCTATCCGTCCGTTTTCTTTTGTTTCTCTAAAATTTTTTTTCTTAATAATTATTTTTTTATTTTAATAACTTTATTATATTTTATCTTACTTTATTTTATTTCACTTTATCTTCTTCCTTTCTTTTTTCCTTCCCTCCTTCCTCCCTCCCTCCCTCCCTCCGTTCTCCTTCCTTCCTTCCTCCCTCCCTCCCTCCCTCCCTCCTTCCCTCCCTCCCTTTCTTTCTTTCTTTCTTTCTTTCTTTCTCTAATTGTTTCTACTTTTTCTCCCTTTTATTCTGAGCCGTGTGGATGAAAGGCTCTTGGTGCTCCAGCCAGGAGTCAGGGCTCTGCCTCTGAGGTAGGAAAGCCAACTTCAGGACACTGGTCCACAAGAGACCTCGCAGCTCCACATAATATCAAATGGCAAAAATCTCCCAGAGATCTCCATCTCAACACCAGCACCCAGCTTCATTCAACGATCAGCAAGCTACAGTGCTGGACATCCTATGCCAAACAACTAGCAAGACAGGACCACAACCCCACCCATTAGCAGAGAGGCTGCCTAAAATCATAATAAGTCCACAGACACCCCAAAACACACCACCATACGTGGACCTGCCCACCATAAAGACAAGATCCAGCCTCATCAACCAGAACACAGGCACTAGTCCCCTCCACCAGGAAGCCTACACAACCCACTGAACCAACCTTAGCCACTGCGGACAGACACCAAGAACAATGGAAACTATGAACCTACAGCATGCAAAAAGGAGACCCCAAACACAGTAAGATAAGCAAAATGAGAAGACATAAAAACACACAGCAGATAAAGGAACAAGATAAAAACCCACCAGACCTAACAAATGAAGAGGAAATAGGCAGTCTACCTGAAAAAGAATTCAGAATAATGATAGTAAAGATAATCCAAAATCTTGGAAATAGAATAGAGAAAATGCAAGAAACGTTTAACAAGGACCTAGAAGAACTAAAGATGAGACAAACAACGATGAACAACACAATAAATGAAATGAAAAATACTCTAGATGGGATCAGTAGCAGAATAACTGAGGCAGAAGAACAGATAAGTGACCTGGAAGATAAAATAGTAGAAATAACTATTGCAGAGCAGAACAAAGAAAAAAGAATGAAAAGAACTGAGGACAGTCTCAGAGACCTCTGAGACAACATTAAACGCACCAACATTCTAATTACAGGGGTTCCAGAAGAAGAAGAGAAAAAGAAAGGGAATGAGAAAATATTTGAAGAGATTATAGTTGAAAACTTCCCTAATATGGGAAAGGAAATAGTTCATCAAGTCCAGGAAGCACAGAGAGTCCCATACAGGATAAATATAAGAGGGAATACGCCAAGACACATATTAGTCAAACTGTCAAAAATTAAATACAAAGAAAACATATTAAAAGCAGCAAGGGAAAAACAACAAATAAAACACAAGGGAATCCCCATAAGGTTAACAGCTGATCTTTCAGTAGAAACTTTGCAAGCCAGAAGGGAGTGGCAGGACATATTTAAAGTGATGAAGGAGAAAAACCTGCAACCAAAATTACTCTACCCAGCAAGGATCTCATTCACATTTGATGGAGAAATTAAAACCTTTACAGACAAGCAAAAGCTGAGAGAGTTCAGCACGACCAAACCAGCTTTACAACAACTGCTAAAGGAACTTCTCTAGGCAAGAAACACAAGAGAAGGAAAAGACCTACAATAATGAACCCAAAACAATTAAGAAAATGGGAATAGGAACATACATATCAATAATTACCTTAAATGTAACTGGACTAAATGTTCCCAACAAAAGACACAGATTGGCTGAATGGATACAAAAACAAGACCCATATATATGCTGTCTACAAGAGACCCACTTCAGACCTAGAGACAGATACAGACTGAAAGTAATGGGATGGAAAAAGATATTCCATGCAAATGGAAACCAAAAGAACGCTGGAGTAGCAATTCTCATATCAGACAAAATAGACTTTAAAATAAAGACTATTAGAAGAGACAAAGAAGGACACTACATAAGGATCAAGGGATCGATCCAAGAAGAAGATATAACAATTGTAAATATTGATGCACTCAACATAGGAGCACCTCAATACATAAGGCAAATACTAACAGCCATAAAAGGGGAAATCAACAGTAACACATTCATAGTAGGGGACTTTAACACCCCACTTTCACCAATGGACAGATCATCCAAAATGAAAATAAATAAGGAAACACAAGCTTTAAATGATACATTAAACAAGATGGACTTAATTGATATTTAGAGGACACTCCATCCAAAAACAACAGAATACACATTTTTCTCAAGTGCTCATGGAACATTCTCCAGGATAGATCATATCTTGGGTCACAAATAAAGCCTTGGTAAATACAAGAAAATTGAAATTGTATCAAGTATCTTTTCTGACCACAACGCCATGAGACTAGATATCAATTACAGGAAAAGATCTGTAAAAAATACAAACACATGGAGGCTAAACAATACACTACTTAATAACGAAGTGATCATTGAAGAAATCAAAAAGGAAATCAAAAAATACCTAGAAACAAATGACAATGGAGACACAATGACCCAAAATCTATGGGATGCAGCAAAAGCAGTTCTAAGAGAGAAGTTTATAGCAATACAGTCCTAACTTAAGAAACAGGAAACACCTCGAATAAACAACCTAACCTTGCACCTGAAGCAATTAGAGAAAGAAGAACAAAAAAAACCCAAAGCTAGCAGAAGGAAAGAAATCATAAAAATCAGATCAGAAATAAATGAAAAAGAAATGAAGGAAAGGATAGCAAAGATCAATAAAACTAAAAGCTGGTTCTTTGAGAAGATAAACAAAATTGATAAACCATTAGCCAGGCTCATCAAGAAAAAAAGGGAGAAGACTCAAATCAATAGAATTAGAAACGAAAAAGAAGAAATAACAACTGACACTGCAGAAATACAAAAGATCATGAGAGATTACTACAAGCAACTCTATGCCAATAAAATGGACAACCTGGAAGAAATGGACAAATTCTTATAAATGCACAACCTGCCAAGACTGAATCAGGAAGAAATAGAAAATATGAACAGACCAATCACAAGCACTGAAGTTGAAACTGTGATTAAAAATCTTCCAACAAACAAAAGCCCAGGACCAGATGTCTTCACAGGCGAATTCTATCAAACATTTAGAGAAGAGCTAACACCTACCCTTCTCAAACTCTTCCAAAATATAGCAGAGGGAGGAACACTCCCAAACTCATTCTACGAGGCCACCATCACCCTGATACCAAAAGCAGACAAAAATGTCACAAAGAAAGAAAACTACAGGCCAATATCGCTGATGAACATAGATGCAAAACTCCTCAACAAAATACTAGCAAACAGAATCCAACAGCACATTAAACAGATGATACACCATGATCAAATGGGGTTTATTCCAGGAATGCAAGCATTCTTCAATATACGCAAATCAATCAACGTGATACGCCATATTAACAAATTGAAGGAGAAAAACCATATGATCATCTCAATAGATGCAGAGAAAGGTTTTGACAAAATTCAACACCCGTTTATGATAAAAACCCTGCAGAGCAGGCATAGAGGGAACTTTCCTCAACATAATAAAGGCCATATATGACAAACCCACAGCCGACATTGTCCTCAATGGTGAAAAACTGAAAGCATTTCCACTAAGATCAGGAACAAGACAAAGTTGCCCACTCTCACCACTATTATTCAACATAGTTTTGGAAGTTTTAGCCACAGCAATCAGAGAAGAAAAGGAAGTAAAAGGAATCCAAATCAGAAAAGAAGAAGTAAAGCTGTCACTGTTTGCAGATGACATGATACTATACGTAGAGAATCCTAAAGATGCTACCAGAAAACTACTAGAGCTAATCAATGAATTTGGTAAAGTAGCAGGATACAAAATTAATGCACAGAAATCTCTGGCATTCCTATACACTAATGATGAAAAAGCTGAAAGAGAAATTAAGAAAACACTCCCATTTCCCACTGTAACAAAAAGAATACAATACCTAGGAATAAACCTACCTAAGGAGACAAAACACCTGTATGCAGAAAATTATAAGACACTGATGAAAGAAATTAAAGATGATACAAATAGATGGAGAGATATACCATGTTCTTGGATTGGAAGAATCAACATTGTGAAAATGACTCTACTACCCAAAGCAATCTACAGATTCAACGCAATCGCTATCAAACTACCACTGGCATTTCTCACAGAACTAGAACAAAAAATTTCACAATCTGTATGGAAACACAAAAGACCCCAAATAGCCAAAGCAATCTTGAGAATGAAAAATGGAGCTGGAGCAATCGGGTTCCCTGACTTCAGACTATACTACAAAGCTACAGTAATCAAGACAGTATGGTACTGGCACAAAATCAGAAAGATAGATCAATGGAACAGAAAGCCCAGAGATAAACCCACACACATATGGTCACCTTATCTTTTATAAAGGAGGCAAAAATATACAGTGGAGAAAAGACAGTCTCTTCAATAAGTGGTGCTGGGAAAACTGGACAGCTACATGTAAAAGAATGAAATTAGAACACTCCCTAACACCATACACAAAAATAAACTCAAAATGGATTAAAGAGCTAAATGTAAGTCCAGAAACTATTAAACTCTTAGAGGAAAATATAGACAGGACACTCTGTGACATAAATCACAGCAAGATCCTTTTAGACCCACCTCCTAGGGAAATGGAAATAAAAACAAAAATAAACAAATGGGAACTAATGAAACTTCAAAGCTTTTGCACAGCAAAGGAAACCATAGACAAGACGAAAAGACAACCCTCAGAATGGGAGAAAATATCTGCAAATGAAGCAACTGACAACAGATTAATCTCCAAAATTTATAAGCAGCTCATGCAGCTTAATAACAAAAAAAGAAACAACCCAATCCAAAAATGGGCGGAAGACCTAAATAGACATTTCTCCAAAGAAGATATACAGACTGCCAACAAACACATGAAAGAATGCTCAATATCGTTAATCATTAGTGAAATGCAAATCAAAACTACGATGAGATATCATCTCACACCAGTCAGAATGGCCATCATCAAAAAATCTAGAAACAATAAATGCTGGAGAGGGTGTGGAGAAAAGGGAACCCTCTTGCACTGTTGGTGGGAATGTAAATTGATACAGCCACTGTGGAGAACAGTATGGAGGTTCCTTAAAAAACTACAAATAGAACTGCCATATGACCCAGCAATCCCACGACTGGGCATATACCCTGAGAAAACCATAATTCAAAAAGAGTCATGTACCAAAAGGTTCGTTGCAGCTGTATTTACAATAGCCCGGAGATGGAAACAACCTAAGTGTCCATCATCAGATGAATGGATAAAGAAGATGTGGCACATATATACAATGGAATATTACTCAACCATAAAAAGAAACAAAATTGAGCTATTTGTAATGAGGTGGATAGACCTATAGTCTGTCATACAGAGTGAAGTAAGTCAGAAAGAGAGAGAAAAATACCGTATGCTAACACATATATATGGAATTCAAGGGAAAAAATGTCGTGAAGAACCTAGGGGTAAGACAGGAATAAAGACACAGACCTACTAGAGAATGGACTTGAGGATATGGGGAGGGGAAGGGTAAGCTGGGACAAAGCGAGAGAGAGGCATGGACATATATACACTACCAAACGTAAAATAGATAGCTAGTAGGAAGCAGCCGCATAGCACAGGGAGATCAGCTCGGTGCTTTGTGACTGCCTGGAGGGGTGGGATAGGGAGGGTGGGAGGGAGGGAGACGCAAGAGGGAAGAGATATGGGAACATATGTATATATATATAACTGATTCATTTTGTTGTAAAGCAGAAACTAACACACCATTGTAAAGCAATTATACTCCAATAAAGATGTTAAAAAAAAGTTGATTTTCTATATACCAATGAACAAGTAGATTTTGAATTTAAAAACACAATTCCACTTACATTAGCACCCCCAAAAATGAAAGACTTCGGTATAAATCTAACAAAACATGAACAAGATCTACATGAGGAAAATGAAAAAAATTCTGATCAACAGCAACAAATAATTAAATAAATGGAGATATATTCCATGTTAATGGATAGTAAAACTGTACTGACAGGATGTCCATTCTTCCCAACTTGACCTATAAATTCAATGTAATCTCAATAAAAGTCCCAATTATTTTATGGCTTTCAATAAAATGATTCTAAAGTTTATATGGAGAGGTTAAAGACTCATATAGCCAACACGATATTAAGAACAAAGTTGGAAGACTGACATTATTCTACTTCAAGACTTACTATAAAGCTACAACAATTGAGACAATGTGCTTAATGAAAGAATAAGCAAATAGATCACTGAAATAGAACAAGGAGTCCATAAATAGGCCCCATGTATATAATCAATTTATTTTTGACAGGAGAAAAGGCAATACAATGGAGCAAATATAGTCTCTTCACCAAATACTGCTAGCAAAATTGGGAATCCACAAGCAAAAACTTGAATGTAGACACTACCTTACACCTTTCACAAAAATTAACTCAAAGTGGATCACAGACTTAAATGTAAAATCCCAAACTATAAAACTCCTAGAAGATAACATAGGAGAAAACTTAGATGACCTTGGGCATGATGATGCCTCTTTAAATACAACACCAAAGATATTATCTTGAAATAATTAACTGGTAAGCTGGACTTCATTAAGATTAAATGTTTCTGCTTTATGAAAGACAATTTTAAGAGATTGAGAAGATACAGAAGAAGAAAATATTTGCAGAAGGCACATGTGATAAAGAACTGTTTTCCAAAAATACAAAGAATTCTTAAAACTCAACAACAGGAAAACAAACAACCCAATTAAAAACTGGGCAAAAGACCTTAACATAGACCTCATCAAAGAATATATACAGATGGCAAATAAGCATAGGAAAAGATGTTTCACATCATACATCATCAGGCAAATGCAAATTAAAAAATAATACGATACCTCCACACACCCATTAGAATGGTCAAATCTAGGACACTGACAACACCATATGCTGATGAAGTTGTGGAACAAAAGGAATTTTCATCCATTGCTGGTGGGAACGCAAAATGGGCCAGCCACTTTGGAAGGCAAGTTGACATTTCTTATAAAGCTAGACATACTCTTACTATATGATCCAGCAAACATACCCCTTGGCATTTATCCAAAGGAGTTGAAATTTTCTATCCACACCAAAATCTGCATATAATGTTAACAGCGGCTTTATTCACAACGGACAGAACTTGGAAGCAACCAAGGTGTCCTTCACTAGGTGAATGGATAAATAAACCATAGTACATTCAGACAATGGAGTACTACTCAGTGCAAAAAAGAAATGAGCTGTCAAGACATGAAAGGATGTGGAGAAATCATAAATGCATATTAATAAGTGAAAGAAGCCAGTCTGAAAGGCTATCTTCTGTAGGATTCAAAATATATGATATTCTGGAAAAGGCAAAACTATGGATACAATAAAAAGACGAGGGGTTACCAGGGAGCAGGGTGGTAGATAGATTAATTGGCAGAGCACAGTTTCACTGCCCTAAAGAGGATCTGAAATTGCTTTGTGTAATACCATAATAACGGATATATGTCATTAAACATTTGTCCCAAGCCCACAGAATATACAATACCAAGAGGAAAGTAAACTCTTAACTTTGGATGATTATAATGTGATAATGTAGATTCACCCTTAGTAAGATCAGGTAAATGATATTGATAATGGGGGTGACTACGTATGTGTGGGGTAAGAGGGTATATGGGAAATCTGTACCTTCCTCTCAGTTTTGTTGCAAACTTAAAACTACTCTAAAAAATTTTCTGTAAAACAGTATGTACTTATTCGATTTAGATAAGCCTCAAATAATGCTTTAGATAAGCCTCTCCCCCACCATTCAAAACAGTCTAAACTGGAATTATTTTGGCTCTGTCAAACTTTTACTATAATTTGAGCACTTCCTTTGCCAATTAACTTTTTCAGTAATTTTAGCTGTTCAAGTATGCAAAGATTATTCTCTGGTGTAAAATAAAAAGCAGATTTAACCAATGTCGAATTATTTAGTAAGCAGAGCATTTTGTATTCAGCTTTTAACTACCTTTATCTATCATATTTATTATCGAACAAATTCATCAAGTTCCTTTGACAAGTATGTATCAAATGCTTGAATTTATTAATGGATGGAGTTTAGAAAGTTGAAATAGGATTGAGGAGGTGACTTAATCACATTGGGTGTGCATTTTCTCATTTATAAGGCAGTGGCTAGGACAAGGCATTGTCTAAGGTCATATTTACACCTAATATTCTGTTAAGAATCTGTCTAATTTTGACAATGCTCAGTTATTAAGATGAAATCAACCAATATCTGACCATTCTAGCCTTCCAGTTCAGACCTTTGTCTGAAGGATAGAATATAATTTAAATGATTTAAAATATACCACACCTGGAAAGAATATTGCCTTGAAGGTAACCAGTCTAGGAATGATGGAACAAAACCTGCTAGGAACCATATTTAATAAAAATCTAACTCTATAAATGCAATAGGATAACGTGAGAAAATGAAATGCTATCAGGTAAACAGTGCATTAAACTTTGAAGTAAACTGATGATCAATTTTTTATTTTGAGATTAAGCAAAAGACAAAATGCTTTTACACTTCTGATTATTTCAAGTTAGAGGTAAATTTAGGTATGAAGTTACTCTAAACAAGTCCTGGTCCCTGAAAATTTAGCACTCCTATCTTCATATAGTAAATTCCTGTGTGCTCACTATATTATAATTGATTTATATTTCTTTTCTAAAAATCATAACAGCAAAATTGTATACCTTTATTACAATGCTATATCATCCATTAAGTTGCATATCAAATGGTGAATATTTTAACGATTTAAATTTTCCTATACCAAGAAATGTGTATTAATCTGCTAACAGATTATAATCCATTTTAAGAAATTTTGATTCTTCCTATATATCATAGTAGATATGCATGCAATTGTATTGCATATTGGGGTTTTTTTTAATGACGTGATAAACTTTACAGATTTATAGGAAAATTAAATATTTTCATATTTAACAGAATTTTCTTGGTTCAAACTACTCTGTTTACTGAATAAAATTATCTTGATCACAAACAGTGGGCTCAGACATTTCACATAATCTTGTGAAATTCATAAATAAAATATGAGAGGCCAAACAAGCTTTAGAAGCTTATGAAAATGAACAACACCTAATACATAATTTTACACTGCAGTTTCCAGCAGAATATATTTTATTATATTTTAGACCGTATGCCAATACAGATGGAGGAATCAGTGGTGAGAATTTTCTGGATAATGATTTATGTTTAGCCATCAGAATTTTCTAATTATAAATGAACTAAGGTTCAGTGTAACAATTATGAAATTTAAATTGTTGATAAAGGCTCTAGAAAGCTTTGAAAAATGATCCTTGCCTGGTACTACTCATCATATTCTGATTTAATTGGTCTGAAAATGCAGCCTGGTAATCAGTATATTTCAAAACCTCCTCTGTATAAGGATGGCTATGTAACTGCTTGAGTGCTATGACGAATAAAAGAATAAGAGATACTGTGGTTTACAGAAAAATCCAGCGAACACTGGACCTCCTTATAGACATGTCTGAAACAAACAAATGCTCGACAGGAGTCACACATCCCCTTAAATGCACTCTAATCACATAATTAATCACTGACTTTAATCTTTAGGTAAATTTTGTAAATTCTTTTAACTTTATTTTTTAAGGTATGTCTAGTTGTTCATAAGAATTTAAGCCAAAGTTACTAAATTATTATTTCTTAACAGATAAAAGAAATTTGGAAGAATAAATAAAAACTAGCTTTGTTATTATCCTTCATTAAAAGGTTGTTTTGTATCAATTCTAAGCAAAGATAAGAGAAACTGGTTATTGTTACATTCAGCCTAATTCCTTTGACAAAATACCCAGAAATAGAAGCTCACATTCCATTTGTCCCAGATGGTCTTCTGGGTTGCTTAAAAATACCCTTATTATTCTTGGGCCTGGTATAAGACCTGTTCATTTTTCTCAGATTACTCTGAGATTAATTTTGGCAGTATGAAGACCTACTCATTGAAATCTATAAATAAAATAGCATTACTAGGAAATGTACAATCGTCTTAATTTGAATAATATTAGTTCAAAATAAATAACTTGAAGATGTAATTCAGTTCTATAGAATTTGAAATTTCACCAACTTTCACAATTTTTTCCAACATCTTATGTCTGAAAACTTTCAAAACCTTGATTTTATAAGACTACTGTTTTACTAACCCTGAATATTCTTAGAAAATTGAATATTCTGATATTTTTGTGCTTTTGTCTTGATTAAAATGTTCTCAGGCAAGCTTGTACCCCTTGGGAAATCCCAGGCATATATATAGTCTTCTTCAGTGGAAAGACAGAAGCAGTGACAACACTCAGTTGTTTGTAAAAAAGAAGGAAGGGAATAAGGAAGGAAGGAAAGGGAAGGTGGAGAGAAAAGAATATCAATAACAATATAATAATTTAGTCCCCTCAAGATAGCCAAAAAGTATACAAATGGATGACAAGCGTCTGAATTGACTAGCAGAACGGTGAATGTCCAAAGAACTTGGCAAATGGAAGTTTTGGGCATAGACAGGCAGTATAACCCTAAGTGTCCCATAATCTTAAGAAGGCCTGGTACTCCACGACTTGGGATATCAGAACAGTGTGTCTGAATCCAATGCTGTGTAAACATATGCAGGAAACCCACAAAACTGCTTTTCCACGCCTTGTGGGGAAGCTAACTTTCTTTGTAATCAAAAGGTTTGTAGGTTCTGTGATGCGTTAACAAGACAAAAGAATATATGTTTACTGAGATGTACATGAAAAATGGAACAATGCAGCCCCTTATTTTCTATAAGTCATCTAATCTTCCTCAAGCTGGGAAGTGTGGGTAGAATTAAAGTTTGTTTGAACCAGTTATTACAGTCCTCTCCATTTAAAACCATTTCTTTCGAGCTCTTTTGAATGAAGTCTAAATGGTTTAGACTGTCATTTCCTCCCTTGTCCTCTACAGAAAGGAGGCTATGGGGAACTTAGATAGCCTTGTGATGCCAGGAAAGGGAGCCCCATTTTCTGCTCTGACCAACTGTCTAATAACGATTATAAATAGTAAATGATCGCAAATCTTAAACATTTTTTATAGCACCAGCATAGAGAACATCCACTGTACGTTAAAGGGATTATAACTCGGGGGTATTTCTATTACTTCCTACGTAAAGACACATAAAAATGTCACCTGTGCGCTCAAACAAGGCACCACAGTTGTTGCATGCCATTGACCTAATGGCGCTTTGATTTGTTCTACCACAAATTTAGCAGTAGTAGCAGCAATTATCATCACCCTGAAAATGTTTTTATTTCTGCCATGTGGGGATGGGTGTCTAAAGTAAAGTTTTCACTTGTATACAGAGAGTAAATCCCACAATCTCAGAGTTGTCATTGTGAAAAATAAGGTACAGTTCCTCAGAACTGACTTTTTAAGCTTCATGAAAAAAAGTGTTCCTGTATCAAGTCACATAGTTATGAGCAAAAGATGTGCAATGCTGGTTCTAATAAATCAGAAAGTCACCACAGCCAGAAAAAGCTTTATCTCAAACTGTTTCAAAAGCATATGAAAGATGAGATACATTTTTGACAAGCTGACAACTTATTATGTTGTTACAGAGAATTTCTAAATTCCACAACCTCAAAATGACAATCTCATCGGAAGTTTCTACTTAAAGAAATATCTTAGCAAAAATGAACTGGCACAGACGAAGAACAGAAATGACATTTAATCGGTCATGTCAACATGCCCCTTGGGTCAGATTAAAATGTAAAGCTAAAAATAATGCTTTTAAAACATGTTTTACTCACAGGTTTGTCGCCTCAAGGGATTGTCTTAAGGAAAGGAGGGCTGATGATAGATATATTTATTTGAGATTGTAAGGATTTTCAGTGACTGGTGGAACAATACCAGCCAAAAAACTGTTATTAGTACAAGCTCTCCCACCTAGAAACCAAGATTTTTATATGGCAAATATAGCAACTTCTAAAAGGAATATTTTAGTGTCAATTTCAAAGACTTTTCAGAAATGACATTGAAATCAGAGTGTCTCAAAATTCATTTCAACTGTTAAAAAGTATTGGGTTGGCCAAAAACTTCGTTCAGGTTTTTCTATAAACCCAAATGAACTTTTTGGTCAACCCAATATCATGTACATGAAATGTGTTTAATATTGAACTTCATATATAATCTTAACATGAAATTAAAAAATAAACAATCCATTTTTAGTTTCTGTATTTGTAAAAATAATATGAGTTCTATTTTTGCAGCAGCTATACTAAATAACAAAAATCTGTTCCTTCACAGCGAAGAATAGCAGTGTATTGTCAGTTGTGTCTCTGTGGCTTTTACTAAAGTTATAAATTTAGCTTTGTATTGGGTCTGTTTACTATACCATGCACATTGTTTAGGAAGACGATTTGTGTGCTATAACTATAAATTGTATCTTTCACAATGTTTTTCTCTCTTATTAGGTATTTTATGTTTTGATTTTTTTGGTTTTTTTCTTTCTCAATCCCTCTGTTGATGTCTTTTTCTTTGTAGTAGAGATATACATGTGTATGTATATACACACACACACCACATGCAAACACTTCTGATTTCTAAAACACGGTCTATCTAGGGAAGTCATAGATCATATATAGACTTTGAAATTAAGATCCCATCTCAGTTTCTCTGTCCTAGTTCTTTGTGTACATTCTTCTAAAATGCTTTGGAAAACTTCAACCTTTGTCATATCTGGAAATTCCTATCACGTTAACTCTTCCAAGGAAAGTGTGGAGACAACTATAAATAAAGAACTTGGCCATGTAAATAGATGTGTACTGACTATATTTTATCATTTTAGAGAATTTTTCTTTTCCTCCGAAATTTTTTTAGTTCCACACTAATCTCTCAATTATATTTGATTTAAAAATGGAAACATTATTGATAAATCTCAAGTCACCTATCCAGGAAAGAAGAAAGCACAGCTATTAGCCTATTGTGTATTTTTATAAATCTTATTATAATTGCTTTCTACATGTACTTAAATACTTTTAGGAATATAGGGTATTATTTTATATTTCTAAATCATAATTACACATTTTACACATTATTTTTCATATTGCTTTTTTCATTTCTCAATGTATTTTTAAAGATTATCACATGTTAGTACAAACCGATTTATCTCATCTTTTAACCTAATGCATTATCTTCCAGAATATGGAGCAAGCATACTTCATCTAACCATCCCATCACTGAAGAACATCTTTGTAGATTTCAAATTTCTGTTTGGAAATATTTTTTTCCAACTTTGAGTGGAATAGCTAGTGGCCATTTTCTGCTCCACACAGAACAACTAAAAAAGTCTGATGAGATACAGAATTCATATTTTAAAGACAGCAGAGAGCTGAGGGAGCCATGAAAACCACAAAGCTAAGATTCTTTCTATACAGGGGAAAGAAAAATTTAAAAACTCAAAGCTGATTTTTACTGTGAGGATATTTACCATTTTGAGCATGAACAAGAAGCTAAGATTCCAGTACCAAAATCCCAGGAAAAGGCTGCTGCTAGGAGAGAGAGAAACTAGCAGTCTTTCAGCATTCCAGATGGTTGGCAGAGACTTGGAGGATCTCTAAGACATGGCCAGCTTTCCCCTCAAGGAAATTAGTGATTACAGAGATTCACAGGGCACAAAAGCAGAAACGTAAGCATATAAAACCTCTGAAAGCAGAGCTTTTCTGAAGTCTCCTGAAACAAAATTTAGAATTAAGGACAATCCAGAGTGTAGCACCCCACAAAATACATTTGGCCCTGAGTAGAAACCAAGAAAGACCAAAGGTAAACCAGAAGTAGATGACTCTTTGCAGCCTGAAACTCAACTTTGAGCCAGCACAGTTCCTTACTTGACTTGAAAAAAATTAATAAACAAAAATCCCACACAGAGTCGGACGACCAGCAGGGGGAGCTCTCATGCCCTGCAAGGATAGCAGAGCCCAGGAGGAAAGAGAGACTCCTCTTTACTGGTATGGACTCAGCCAATGAAAAACCGTGGACGCATTCTTTACTATAGCCACCCAACTTCCTTTTCCTCTCTATAAAACTGTTCTCATTCCCTTGCCATTGGGGGACTCGTACATGGCTCGCCAGGGTTGCAGACCCTGAAATACAATTCTCTGCTAATCCTGAATAAAGCCATCTTTTTTGAAGAAATATCTGGCAAATGTTTTGTTTCACGTCAACAGGCTAAAGTGATAACTGCTACACTATCTTTCCTGCAGAGGGAAGAATAAACTTCTGCACAGGAAGATAATATTATCTGGAGCTTTTGTAACATTTTGTTCAGATATGCAATCCAAACTACCAGAATGATATAAAACAACTGTATGACCAAAAACGAAGAGGGAAAATATAATAGAAACCGAGTTGCAGGTAAATGAGGTATTAGAATTAGCTGAATATGATTTTAAAATAACTATGATTAGTATATTCAAGGAAATTTAAATATATAGAGAAACATGTTAAATGATTAAAATATTCAGAGAATTTTTTTTAAAGCTAGTGGAAACCTGGAAGTGAAAAATTAAGAATTCAAATGATAGATTTTAACGAGACTATCCAAAGAAGATAAGGAGATAAAAAGAGAAATGAAACAGATAAAACAAATAGAATACAAGATTTACCCAAACACATACAGACTAAAATACATAAATTATAAAAGGACTAAATGTATCAAAGAACTAAGTTTTCCAGATGACATTAAACAAAATTCAACAATATAATGCTTACAAGAAACATGCTTTAAGTATAAATACCAGATTTGAAAAGGAAAAGGAGAAAAATTACATTGTAGAACACTAACCAAAAGAATGAAGGTATAGTTACATTAATATATGACAGAAAAACTTAAGGGCAAAAAGCACTATATAAAATAAAAAGGACATTTCAATATATACAGGTTCCACCTACAAGGAATATATTACAATTCTAAATCTGTATGCACTCATTAACAGAGTTTTAAAATGGCTAAAGTAAATAACAACAGAACTAAAAGGAGAAATAAATCTACAATCATAGGCATAAAAACATTTCTCTCAATAGGTTACAAAGATACAAAAAAAATACAAAAATATACAGAAAAGAAATATCCAACGCATCAGAATTCACATTCTTTAAAGAACATAAAATTGACTATATTGTATATAAACGTCAACATTTTTCAGAGGTTGACATTTTTCTTTTCTTTTTTTTTTTTTTGTAATGTAAGACATTTATTTTGGTTACAGTTTTAGTGTTTTAACACTGATTTGTGACATAACAGACATTAAACTTCCTTTTTTTAAACCAATTTTATATCTTCCCCTTTTCTGTCCAGAAAATTCACACTTTCACAATCAAATTACTCTAAAAGCTGACAGGAGGTAAGTAAAGCTTCCAACCAATCTGCTCTCCCAACCGGAGATGGCCTCTCTTCCAATCAAGATAAAATCTGGACTTGGAAGGACCATCATTGTTGGCTCTTCAGTGATTTTTGTGCAGTTTCTATGACAGAAAATTTCCTGCGAGAAAAGCTAGTATCTTCACATTTTAAGATCAGTGCTTATTTCGATTAAAAATTAGCATCTTATCATTAGCTTGTGACACAGAAGGCACCAACATTCCTTTTCCAAGCATCCATCACCACGGGTGGAACACATTGCCACCTACTGGTCATCATATTGTTACACACCCTATAACTTCCAGGTGACGGTCAAAGTCAATGGGGATTCTTAAAGAACGCTATGGTGTCAGAGACAAAAGGGACCTTAGAGGTCTTCAGGTTGCTTGAGAGATGGTGATTTCTGCTCTCCAGCTAACTCAGAGTGGCAGAGAAACAGACCAGCCTGCGGAAGGTGTACTGCTTTAGAATTTAGAAGAAAACCGTTTGGTGCTCTCATCCGGCCTAGATGGGGGTTTGCTAGTCAAAGAAAGAGATCGGGTCAGAGGAGGGTGTAGAGGCACCCTGAGTTCCTATTCCATCACTTCCCAGGGGTAGAAAGCTATCCAGAAACAGCTTTCCACTCACAGCTGGGCACGTGTTGGCTCTTAAACAATAGAATTTGATTTTGAGGAGCTACATCTCGTGAAGTAAATATGGCGTTTCTGGGAATAAAGACTATCAAGAAAACCCAAGTTATCAGCAAAAAAGTAGCTCCAAAGTGAAGGCACTAATTCTTCCCCTGGCCTTTTCTCCAACACACCCCTAACAAAGAGCCCTTCAAGAGATCTTGGTCAGGGCTCCCCTGGTGGTGCAGTGGTTGAGAGTCCGCCTGCCGAGGCAGGGGACACGGGTTCGTGCCCCAGTCCGGGAAGATCCCACATGCCGCGGAGCGGCTGGGCCCGTGAGCCATGGCTGAGCCTGTGCGTCCAGAGCCTGTGCCCCGCAACGGGAGAGGCCACAACAATGAGAGGCCCACGTACCGAAAAAAAAAAAAAAAAAGAGAGAGATCTTGGTCAGCCAGCCTAAGTAGCTGTGGCTGTCCTGTGGAGGAACCACTGCCTGGGTGTGGGAGGGGGACCCCCACCCCAGCTCCTGGGCCTCTTCCGGAAGTGGAGCAGAAAGCTCTGACTTAGGGATGCTACACGTTTACTAGAAGAAGAGCCACACATTCTAACCCAGTTGGGGACCCACGCTTTTTACTTCCTTGTCCTGAAGCAGAGCCCCCCCTTGACACCACAGCTTGAACAGTTGTCCTCTGGCCACAAAGCTAACTGGCTCTTGTGCACACGGGCTGGGTCGTGGACATGCCCGGGGGCTCATTTCTTGAGGAGGAGTGTCGTATGAGAGAAAGAATTCGGCTTCAGAGAGCAGCCAACCTGAAATCTCGCCTCAGCTCTGCCTTCGAGCTGGGAAGCCCTGAGCACCACACCCTACTCATTCTGAACCCCAGTTCCTTTTCTTAAAGGTAGCAATACATGAATAAGCCCTACCAAGTTAATAGGGTTATTGTGAGGACCAAGATAGATGTAGTGGGAGAGTTATCCAAACACTGTGAGGGACACGGGAGAGAGGATGGCCATTTCACTTAGGTGGGTCTATTGGGGCAGCTTCGTGTCTCAAAAAGAAGACAGATTCTAGTTTGTTCGGGGCTGCTGAGGTCCCAAAGCAAAGGGGACATCCAGGCTGCGGAGGTGCTGCTTCTACTTCTGCCAAGATAGAGACCATTACACCTGGGTGTGAAGCCCGAGGCACACCTGCTTCTCCTCAACCTCGCTGGAAGCTTCTGGTCAACTCTGGAAAAGGCACATTCCCCACCTCCATAAAGTAATAACACTGCCGGAAATGAAACTTAAAACTGAGTTTTAAATATTCAACGAAAGTTCCTGATATTTCCTTTCAGGTAAGGCTCCTTTGCAAATCCTTGCAAGTGATCCTACCACCAAGTCAGGCTTCTGGGAGCTTGACACACCCACGAGGACAACACCCTGCATATATTTGGTGCTCAAAAAAAAGAAATGTTTAATTCCACAAACTTTTATCAGACATCTATGTGCTAAGCGCTGGGGGCAGAGCTGAGGACCACCTCTCTGCCATTAGGGAACCTGAAGATGACAGCACTGCACCGCTTGCCCCTTTTTGTTTGCTCTACCACCAGTAAAGGCTCCATTTGGATGTTACGCCACGTTTCCTTTCTGCCTGGCTGAGTCATTTTTGCTGCCAAGGCTCCAGGACCTTTTCTGGCAGCAGAGAGCTGTAAGAACTACCTGTGAGTGGGCAGGATGTGAGCTTGGGCCCGTTCATCCCCCTGCTTGTCCAGCCACTGGCTGTGTTGCTGTCTCTCTGTCTCTCTCTGTCTCTCTGTCTCTGTCTCTCTGTCTCTGTCTCTCTCTCTCTCTCTCTCTCTCTCTCTCTCACACACACACACACACACACGCACGCGCGCGCACCCGCGCTTTAACTGGCCAGCTTCCTCCTCCTGTTCTTGGAATAGCACCAAGACAAAAAGCAGTGAGCACAAGTGGCTTGGGCTCGCCAACACTATAATTCAGGACAAAACCCTTGTCATTCTCCAAATGGTGGGGTTTTTAAATAGGCTGGATTTCAACACCCTGTTTTCTAAAAAAGAAAAATAAAACCCTGCCCAAGGCATTGCTCTTCTAACCGACCAAGTGACGTCTGAGAGCCAGGTACCCCAAAGACCCGGATTCTGGACTCCAGCCTTCCACCAAGGAGTCACATTTTTCAAACGATTGATTTAGGAGAGTCCTCCAGGGGCATGTATTTGCCCACTCAAGGGTCTCTTTGTTTCAGTATCTTTAATCCTAAAGAAATCATTAACATGCAGTCTCTTCATGGGGATTTCCACCCAAGGACAACTGACCCTGAGCCAACTTCAGATCTCATGACGTGCCTCTGTCTAGGAGCAGGGTGTGGACGGCTGTGCGGAGACACAGGCACTGTTGGGGGGAGGGGGACCCACGTTTGCATAGCTCCTTTACAGAGTCGGGGTCCCCACTCAGGAGAGGGCCCAGGGGTGGGCGGTGGGGAGGTCAGGAGGGGCCCCTGTGAGTGTCTCAGGCCTTACACTTCCACAGACCTCTTGCCCTGGGTCATCCAGAAGAAGCACGCCCGTCACAGGCCTTCCCCCACTCTGCGCCCCCTCCTCACGGTGAGGACATCATAAATTGTAGGCACCAGGGAGCAGGAATGCCCTCCTCAGCAAGCAAGAAAATGTACAGCCTTAAATGCATATGTTAGAAAATAACAAAGGAAAAGAAAATCACAGTGATTTATGCTTTCATATAAAGAACTTTGTAAGGAAAGAGCAAATCAACCCCAAAAAAGTAGTACAGAAACAATTAACATAAGAAAAAATACATAATTAAAAAAATAATTAATTAAAATTTTAATTACATTCAATTAAAAAATTTGACAAAGCCAAAAATTGATTATTTGAAAACACTAATAAAGATGAAAAATTCAAAAGACTTAACAAGAAAAAAAAAAACCCAACATATTACCAATTTAATGCACCAAAAGAAGATTTTGTTGTAGGCTTTACAGATATAAAAAGTGAATAAATTAAAATTATCGAAAGTTTCATACCAATAAATTTAATAATTTAGATAAAATGACAAACTACATAAAACCCACAAATTACCAAATTAAAGTAAAAGAAATTAAAGATATGACTAGTTCCTCATCTATTAAAGAATTTGAATCCAGCATTAAAGTCATTCCCATGATGAAAACTCCAGGCTTACATGAATATACTGGTGAATTCTTCAAAACATTTTAGGAATAAATTAAACCAATCTTACACTAACACTTCCAGAAAATACAAAGATAGCACATTTACCAACTCTTTGATTAGATCAACAAAAGTCTTGATACCAAAACTTAAAAGGGATGCTATAAAAAACAAAATTTGCAGGCTAAGTTTTCTCATAAATATAATAAATGCAAAAATCTTAAACAAAATATTAGCAAGACAAATCCAAGAATATATAAGAAAGATAATATACCTCAAATGAGTAGGGTTTTTCCATGAAAGCAAGAGTGATTTAACATTAAAAAAAATCAATGCAATTTACCCTATTAATAGAAAATAAGTGAGAAAAATAATACCATCATCACATTAGATGCATTTGATAGAATTCAACATCCGTTCATGATAACAATTCTCAAAAAATTAGGAGTAGAAAGGAACTTCAATAACTTAATGAAAACCATCTTGGAAAGATCCTACAATAAATATCTTAATGATGAATTATTGAAAACTTTCTATTGCAATCAGGAATGAGCCAATGATGCCTGTTATCACCACTTGTATTTAACAGTTTTGGAGTTCCTAAGCAGTGAGATGAGACAGTTGAAAGAAATAAAAGGCACAAAGATTGGAAAAAAAAGGAAAAAGGAAATAAAACTTCCATTACTGGCAGGTGGCATATTTTTTCATGTAGAAAATACAAAAGGACTAAGAGCCAAATTATTAGAATTACTAGGTGAATTTACTAAAGTCACTAACTTCGAGGTTAGTATACAAATATTAATTGCATTTCAACATATCTGTCTCAAATAAATAGAAAATTAAATTTTAAAAATGATACCATTTACAAAACATCAAAAAACTTGAAACACTTAAGAAAATAAGCAACTAACAGGTATGCAACACTGCTACTCTGCAAACAAGAAATATATTGACAGAAATTTTTAAAAGACAATAGATAGAGGGAAATCTAGGTTCATGGACTGGAAGACTCAAAAAATAATGTATAGATTTGTGCAATACCAACTAAAATCCAAGGTTTGTTCATAAATTCAACATGCTTGTTGTAAAATGTGTATGGAAATCCAAAGGGCCAAGAATATGCAATGAACTCTGGAGAACTATCAAAACTGAAGGACTTATACTATGAGATATTAAGACCTATTATAAATCCATGTTAATTAATTCAATGTAGTTTTTGCACAATATAAACCAATTGACCAATGGAATAGAATAGTCTAGAAATAGACTCACATAGATGCGGTCACCTAACTCATGTCAAAAGTAACATTTCAGTGCAGTGAGTTGTGGCCAACTGGATATCTTTATGGGAGAAAAAAAAGAACCTTTGCCTTTACTGTATTCCACACCCATATAAATCCTAGACAGATTGTAGATTTAAAAGTGAAAGGTAAAACAATAAGACTTTTAGAAGAAAACATAGGAGAATATATTTATGACCTCGGAGTAAAGAGCACTTTCTTTATTTCTTAAACAGGACACAAACGATATTTTAAAATAAATAAAATGTAATAAATTAGATGACACTACAATTAAAGTATTCTGCCCATCAAATGTTATCAATAACTCCGAAGAATACATACAGATGGTCAAGTGGCACATGAAAAGATGCTCAACATCACTAATTATTAGAGAACTGCAAATCAAAACTACAATGAGGTATCACCTCACACTGGTCAGAATGGCCATCATCAAAAAATCTACAAACAATAAATGCTGGAGAGGGTGTGGAGAAAATGGAATCCTCCAACACTATTGGTGGGAATGTAAATTGGTACAGACACTATGAAGAACAGTATGGTGGTTCCTTAAAAAACTAAAAATAGAGCTACCATATGATACAGCAATCCCACTCCTGGGCATATATCTGGAGAAAACCATAACTTGAAAAGATACATGCACCCCAATGTTCATTGCAGCACTGTTTACAACAGCCAGGACATGAAAACAATCTAAATGTCCATCAGTGCAGGAATGGATAAAGAAGATGTGGTGTATATCTATCTATCTATCTATCTATCTATCTATCTATCTATCTACACATATACAATGAAATATTACTCAGCCATAAAAAAGAATGAAATCATGCCATTTGCAGTGACATGGATGGACCTAGAGATTGTCATACTGAGTGAATTAAGTCAGACAAAGACAAATATCATATATCGCTTTCATGTGGAGTCTAAAAAAATGGTACAAATGAACCTACTTACAAAACAGAAATAGAGTCACAGATGTAGAAAACAAACTTATGGTTACCAAGGGGGAAAGGGGGCACAGGAGGGTAAATTGGGAGTTTGGGATTGACACATACACATTACTATATATAAAATAGATAACTAATAAGAACCTACTGTATAGCACAGGGAACGCTACTCAATACTCTGTGATGACCTATATAGGAATAGAATCTAAAAAATAATGGGTATATTGTATGTATAACTGATTCACTTTGTTATACAGCAGAAACTAACACAGAACTGTAAATCAATTACACTCCAATAAAAATTAATTAAAAAACAATAGGACGTTGCTAAGATGCTAAGTATGATATGTCATATAATAAAATGACATTTTATTTGAATTTTTCTGAAAAAAGTTATAGAGTGAAAAGGCAACACAGAGTTAAGTATTTTTATTGTGTGTATGTATATACGGGTATGTACCTGACAAAAAAATCATTCAAAATATGCAAAGAATTCCTACAAATTAATAAGGAAAATACCATCAAACTAGTATAAGATATATAAAAAACTTGAGTAGGCACTTCACAACAGAAAATATCCAAGTAACACATACACATATGGAACAGAATTCAAGTAAAGCACAAGGAAATACACACTAAAATCACAATGAGTTAACTTCACACCCATCAGAACATCTAAAACAAAGAGTGAGACAAAGCTAGGAATCAGCAAGATTATAAAGCAACTAGAATTCTGATAATTTGCTGGTTCTTGTATAAACTGGTACAACCCATTTGGAAAACTACTTGTCAGTGTCTAAAAGAGCTGGAGACATGCATGTTCTGTGATGCAGATATTACGCTCCTAAGTGCATACATAACACAAATGGAAATGCATTTTTCATATAACAAAAGAAATGTACAAGATAAATCCCACAAATACACAATTTTAATACTGAGAGGGGAAAAAAGACAAAAGAGTACATCCTATATGATTCTATTTTTAAAATTTCAAAAACTTTAAAATTTAATATACGGTATTGGAATTTGGGATAATGGTTAACTTGAGGGTTTCAGGAGTCCTGGTAATGCTCTATGTCTTGATCTCAGGGCTGTTTACACGGGTGTGTTTATTTTATAAAATTCATTACACCCCACACAAATTATTTATACATTTTATAAGTAATCCTTCAATATATTTTACAGGGAGGAACTTTTATTTATGAGGTAGGGGGAGAGACAGAGAGGGAGAGAGAGGAGGTGGTGGAGGGCGCAATGGGGGCAGGGGGAGGAGATTAATAATTTCAGGTATACTTGCCTTTAAAGTCACTACACACTAGCTGAAGTACTGGGAAAATTCTTATGCGGGTATTTGAAAGGCAGATGCAGCTTCTCCTTGCCAAGATCAGGCTGTCACATTTGAGGCAACTTTCAAAACTGTATTTTGTACTGAAAAGTTGACCAGTTTGCCGATTTTCTTAGTTTCTGGCAGTTAGAAAATTCTCAAACGGTAATAATTATTTTAAATTTTGCGGTTTTGTTTCTGCTTTGGTTTTATTTTGTTTGTTTTGTTTTGTTTTAATATCTGGATACGTTGGTATGCAAAATCCTCAAAAATGATCAACTTATAAAACACACATGATTAATGATAGGTACATATTCAATCAAATTGTTTTTGACTCCTGAGAACTTGACTTCTAAAGTCAAGGACCAGTGGGTTGCACAATTGTACTCTACAGACTTTGAACAATAATTATTTTTCTTGTACTTGAAATACTGTAATGAAATAGCCATTCCTCTGAAAGATACAACATAAACTTCTATTCAGAGAAACTAAAACTCGTCCACCTTCATTTTCTACTTCATGACAGATTTTCCATTACAGGAAACCTGGAGCAAAACATCTAAATTTATTTATCTCCTCCCACTTTTTTCAGTGACAACATATATTATTTTCCCTTCGTCTCTCAATAAACACAAAGGACTGTTGAATTTACTGGAAAATAATTAAGATGAATAACATTAAAAAGATATAAGAACATCTCCAAGTTATTCCTTCTACTAATAAAAAATACGATTCACAGAGTCTCACTTCCCATAATTTTTACTGCTTACTATCACCTAGGAGGATCAAATCTAAAAGCTGATTATAGAAAATTATTTACAACCTTTGAAACCCTAAAGGAATCTTTCATGCAATTCTACCACCTCAGTACCTGACAAACCTCTCTGAATGCAAAAAAAGAATAAAAAATTAACAACAAAAAAACTGTCTTTAAAGCTAATCTGTCACTTGATTTGACATGAGATTATTCTCTCAAGTCCAGGAATCCATGTAAATTCCCTCCAGGCATCTCTAGGCATAGTTCTTTTTCATTTTACAACTTCTAGGCACTAAGTATTGAGGCATACATCAATTCTATTATGAAAGGCTCTGCAAAGTATCGCTATACTAAGGAGGGAAAAGCAACATGTTGGGGTTATGTGTGCTCTGTACTATGGAGGTTGCATGCTCGTCCCAGCCCACTGATGATAAGGCTCTGCCCTAGGAATGCCTGCAGTACTCGCCTGGGCCCATGTTACTGGGAGAAAAGCCCACAGATATTTCCTTACCGAGGTCAATGCTGTGGCTGGGCCGGCCCTTGTGGTTCCTATGATGGTCACAGAGTGCACTTTAGCAAAATACTCTCAGGGAAATTTGAGGAACAAGATTTATTATCCACAAATCCTGAAGGGTACACAGCATGCCTGAAGACCACACAAGGGGGAGGTTGAGTAGGGGGAGAAAAGGGGTGAGAGGGAGGAGGCGGGGCAGGGAGAGTGAGAGAGAGAGAGAATGAACCTGGGGCTCTACATTTATTTGGGTCTAAGAGCAAGGTGATTAGGATTTCTCTAGGTCACTCATTATTGGCTGATTTGAAGCATAAGAGGAGGAATGAGCACACAGGAGCCTGGAAATGGGGTCACTCAAGCAGCCGGTTACCTATGTCACCCAGGACTTTCTGAAAGGGAAACTTCATGGAGTGGGTGGTCTAGTTCTTTATCTGGTTGTCTTGCTAGTAGCTGTGTCATACAGTTGGTAATGCGTTTATTCAAGATGGAAGTCTTTTGAACTGGATGCCTTGGCGATCAAAACAGTGTCAGGCACTTACACCACAGAGATGAAGCCCAAAGGAGATACTGCTTGTGTACCTCGATGAGTATATTTCAGGTATTTCTATTTCTTTACCCATAAAGTGGATATGTTAACTTAAATATTGGTATACTGCAGGGGAGGTAAGATTACATAGGAAATAACTTAGCAAAAATGACTGCAATGTATCTTACACAATAGGTGAATATTCAGTGTTAGCTTTTACCTTCATAATAAACTATTCCAGTATTTAGCAGCTTAAAACAACAAACACTGGTTATCTTACAATATCTCATGAGGATTGCAGTCAAGCTGTCGGCCAGAGCTGTAGTCAATGTGGCTGTTAGCAGGGCTTGGTTCCAGGATGGCTCCTGGACTAGGCCTTCTGTTGAACACAGAACATTCCATAAAGTTTTCACATGACAGATTGCGTCTCCCAGAGTGAGAGATCCAACGGAGAGTGAGAGAACCATCAAGATGGAGGCTGCAGGGTCTGACACACATAATCTCCTCAGGGACATATTATCACTTTTGCAGAATGCTAACAGTCACGCAGCAGAATCCTCATGTGCAATGAAGGAGGAGACTACATGAGAAGGTGAATATCAGGAGGTGAGGATCATTGCAGGCCATTTTAGAAGCTGACTCATCCAAACAATAATTGTTTATATTATACCTCATAGTTATTCATACTATTTATTGAGCATCTTAGTGTTGTGTTTTTATTAATTCATTTAATTCTCACTCTAACCCTATTAGATAGTATTGTAATTTCATTTTTCAAGTAAGATAAAAGAAAATTTTAAAGGCATATTATAGCTAATAAGTGGTAGAACATTATGAAATGTAACAGTCATCTAGTTAGTGTTTCACAATGATATAAATAAAAAAAGCACATTTTTCAAAAGTAATAAAGGATTTCAGAAATGGTAGGCCTGCCTTGTGTAATTAACTCTGATTAAAAATATGATATTTTGCTAGTAAAATAAGATTCAGCCACCATTTCAGCTATTACTTCAGCCAAAGAAATTATACTATGCATGAACTATTTTTTAAATATCTATATATTGTGGAATACTTTTATGGACAGTATTTATAAATATTATATTTAAACATATTTATCTCTCACAATTAGTATTTTATGTCTTTCCTCTGTCCCCCGAATTGAGAAATACTTGTATCCCTGTCCCCATTTTTATTCTTTTAGGTTTTCATTTTTTTAAATATATAAACCTATCCAATTACATAACATTCTTCCATTTACTAATTACATATTATCACTATTTTAATGGTGTATAAAGAGCAGTAGTATTCTTCAGGGAAAATATCCAAACTCAGTTTTTATCTGTGTACAGAAAGAAAATAATTACCAGATATTAGACATTGTAAAAACCTCTATAATTCAAAATCCTGAGTTCTATCTTCTAATTTTACTGTTTTCTTTCATGCAGCTAAAAACAAATTATTCTTCCCTAATTCACCAAAGACTTTTTAATACCAGAATAATTTTGAAAACTAATTCCTATTAAAATTTCTTTCTGAGTTTATACCACTAAGATGAGACCCACAGGAATCCATAGAGCCTGTGAAAGAGGTAGGAATAAAGAGGAAATTAAGAAATTGGGTATCACAAGCTAATCACCACAACCTCCCACTGTTCATAGTGCTTTACTACTGCTTTTATTTTATGTCATTTTTTTTCATTTTTTTCCCTTTCAGAACTGAAGAATTTCTCTTTAAAGAATACATAAAATTTAAGTAACAATACTTGTATTTAAGTAACATTATTCTTTCCACATCTTTCTTACTCCAACTAAAACTATCAAAATTCATCCCTATCTTTTAATATAAAGATTAGAAATTGCTCTGCCTCCTACTACTCTACATTAAAGTTAAATGTGAAGAAAACTAGGAGCACAGCCCAAAGAGAGCTGATCCAAGTTATAAAGCAGGACATATTTATCCAACTATGCTGCAATACACGTGTCAATTATGAACATCAGTGTGTTTCCTAATTTTTTACATCATCTAAATTTCCCAGGACTAATTAAAACCACACTTATGAAGGGCTCTAAAACTTGAAGTGTTTTTGTTTTTTAAATGAGCTTGGAGTAAATATCTTAAGTCTTGGAGTGCATCAAATGTAGACAGTAAAGCTACTACAATCTAGACTGAAATAGACTGCCTCTGATATATTCCTCGTATACCAAAATTCCTCTCAGTGTCTCTTACTCTGCTATCTGTTACTTTGAAAGTAACATATCAGGATTATTCCCAACAGATTGTTCAAGATGGAGGCTATTATAGTTTAGTCACCCTATCTCACTCATCAACTTTAAAGTATAAGGCCTAAATAAAAGCCCAAAGTACCTTTGTGAACTCCCCCAAGATAACAGAACTTGAAACACACAGCATTTAAATTTCTATGAAAGAGTTTATTGAGTATCAGTTGAGTTAGCTGAGGAATAGTTCTTGGCCTTCTTTGGAAAAGTACCTAAGAGTAAATAATAAAATTCATTGCCCATATTTGAAATATTTCATAAAACGCTGAGTGGAAGTGTGAAATGGACAATTCTTCTGGAAGACAATTTGTCAATCAAGGACCTTAAAATTTTACATCTACACCTCACCTAGTTTTAGAAATTGGTATAAAAATATGACTAACACTAATTCTACATAGTTTATTTTTATAATAATAAATAACTAAAACAATCCATAAATTATGTTTCCATATGTTAGAATATTTTTTGGTCATTAAAATTATTTTTCATCAATTAATATTTAATTACTTATTAAAATATTCATGAAAAGGGGATAAAAAGTTCATAAACAGTATATTTTAAATTCTGTTTAAAAATATTAGTGGTATTTGGTGTGTATACACACACACATATATATTTATAAACATTAGTAAATGATAAAATATTTTGTCCAGATTTGAAATATTTTGTAAAACATTGAGTGGAAATGTGAAATGGACTAATCTTCTGGAAGACAATTTGTCAATAATATCAAGGACCTTAAAATTTTATATCCACATCTCACCTAGTTTTAGAAATGTATGTATATATATATTATATACATATATATTAGGTATGAACATATGTACGTATGTATACATTTCTTTCTCTGTCTCTCTCTCTCTCTCACACACACACACACATACACACACACTGCTCATTCCATCACCATAATGTTAGTAATTTGAGATTAGGGAATCATGTAACCCCAAATCTCAAATGGAAACAGCTGTATCCATTCTACTTAAAGGCCTTCGCTACATTTTATAGTTAAATTGCAAGCAGCCAAACTGGGAAACAAATACAAATATTCTTAATCTCTAACATTTTTGTTTAATATACTTGGATATGAAAGCCAAATTAATTATGAGAAATGAATGCTCCCATTTTCTCAGCTTGAGGTCCATTTTAAGTATAGATATCTAGCCACACATAATTGGGTAAGTTAAAGGTTGGCCTAGCTACTTTTGTTACAGTAATTCAACAAAGGATAAATGTTGGAGTACCATGGAAACAAGGATATATTTAATTCTATATCCTGATCAAACCAATTTTGAATCACTTGTTATGCTGACAAATTTCCTTCAGACATATGGAATTAACTTAATAGATTTTGAAATATCATTTGCCCTATAAATCCATTAGTCATTTCACAGAGGTTTAAGCATTCCTTGGCATCATTTATACAGCATCTGATTTGGAAAAACTGGTCCTACCTCACCCATCTTGTAGTGATAAATTTCTAGTAAAGAAAACATCCAGTAAAATTCATTTATAACCACGGCTTATAATGAAAAATGGCAGCCCTAGGAAAAAAGTTCCTGAAGAATGTGATTTCTGTAACTACAGAGCTACTTCTATGATATTTAACAATGCAACCCTTCATTACTTTTCTTTACCCAACCATTCTAAACTGAGTTGAAAGTGAGAATATGCATCATTAAACTTTCTTGGAACTAGTGTCATTGACCTTGACCACACGCACAGGTGAAATCCTGAACTATATGGATAATACGGACATTAAGGTGAAATAAATGTCTTTCTTTTCAGTTCTTTGGTTAACCTCTAGATATCTAACAACATGGCAGCCGTTGATCCAAACAGAATTTCAGAACAAATCTTGCCCTTTAGCCACTTGACAGCAAAAAGTAATTAGGCCCAAACTAGGTATAACTGTCCCTTACCTCAGTGAAAAAAGAGAGAGAGGAAGATTAAGATGGAGTTAGAAGTGAGGTGGCTCTCTAACTATCATAAATAACCACATTTATAAAGATAACATATCAGGTTACTATTAACTGCAGTGATTCAATGTCTTATATAACTCAATACTTTGTCAAAAACTTTAAATAGATTATGAAAAATTCTCAATTTCCAAAATCACAATAAGCCACAAGTATGTTATTTACAAAGGTATTGCTCCATTGAATAAACACTATAAATGATGACTGAATCTCCAGTGCATTCAATACAAGCCTATTTGAACCTCAATGTATAGAAATCTATTAGGAAAAACACTCTGCAAGCTATTCATCATGTGTAAGCACATTTCTCTTTAGGGAAGTACATTAAAAATTTAAGCTTGGACAACCAGAAATGGTCTTTCTCCACCTCCCTAACCCAGTCAACACCTGAGGCAAATCAGAATGGCTGCTAAGCAATGTGGCTCACATTTTTAGGGTAATTTAAAGAGGTCATTTACCTGGACACAGTCCAGAGGTGAGGAGTAGAATGAATACTTTGGCTGGATAGATGAAGAGGAGAAAAAGCTGATAAGACAGTTTGAAAGAGATGAGACTGCTGCTACAGTAGAAGAGTTTAAACAGCACGGAAGAGATGAACCATTCTTCTCCATTCCTTCTCTTGTTCCCTTTATCATAAGTTGGACACACACGTAGATTCCGATGGACGATTTGAGATTCATCTATGTTTGCCACATGATATCTATAGTATTATAATATTACAAAACTTTTCTGCAGTTTACCCAGAGATAAATTATATTAAATATTTCATATATGTCATTCAGTACTGTTTCTATTAATGTACAGAATGTGTATCTAATGGTTCACAGATTTGGAATCATGTCCTGTATACAATTTTGTATTCACTGTGAGCAAATAATGAGCATTTTCCTATGGGATATTCTCCTAATTTTAATTTGTGTACAGTATTCTACAATATTTCTTTACTGGGCATTTAGGTCATTCCCCACTTGTACTATTAAAACATTACCGAACATTCTTTTGTGAACTAATTTTATTCTGTTTTTAGTTTATTTTACTTATTCTAACTTTATTCTTATAAGAAAGAAATAATGAGTCAATATATTTTAAAATTGTTTATATATTAGTGTTTTTCAATCCTGGCTGCACATTGAGATTATTTTGAGGAGCTTTCAAAAAATATTGGCAGAGTTTCTCTTGCTTTTTAAAGTTCCCCAGGTGATTCAGGTGTGCAGTCAAAGCAGAGGCTGATATGTACATTACCAAATTGACATCCTTAACCTTAATACTAATTCACATTCCTCCAGCATTATAAACAATTGTCCACTCTGTCCAACACTCTATTGTCCTTATTTGAATCTTTGTCAAATGGGTGACAATGGTATCTCATTATCATCTTAATTTGCATTTTTGATTTCTAGTGAGAGTGAACATTTTTCAAATATACTACCCATTTATAATTTTCCTTTTATGAATTGGCTTTTAATATTTTCTGCCCATTTGTTCAATTGCAATATTCAAGTTTTATTATTGTAAATAATCATCCATGAGAATTAAATAATTATTTTGCCAAATAGAGCAAATTTGTCATTTAGCTTTTAATTTTGTTGATGTAGTAGATTATATAAAGATGTAAAATCACTAATCTATTTTTATAGTTTTCTATTATTCTTATCCTCATTTAAACTAAACGTCAACTGATGTCACTATACTTCTTAAAACTAAGATAAAACCACGCATTGAATTCATTTTCTTAGTCACCTCAGGCTCCAGTTTCCACTGAATTAGTTCAATGTAATGATCATCTTACCATCTCACTCGGGCTACTGTTGTTCTGAACTATATTTACCCAGACCAAGTACCCAGCCTCTTTCTTCAATTTATTACAAATTATTCACACACGGTAATTTTGTGTACAAATTTGGGGAAAACCATGTGACTAAATTCAATGTTAGATGTTCTTCTTAAAACCCTCTTGGCTTTTTGATGGATTACATCTCCTACGTGGATCTAACTCTTTGCTCTCCTCTAATCCACAGATCTTTTTCTACAAACACCAAATTAATATTAATGCAGAATGGCTTAAATACTTCTTTTGTTGTCTTAGACCTGACTAAGTCCTACAAATTTGTTTTGGTCAGAGTGGACTACCTACTGTAACAAACACTTCCCAAATCTCAGTGGCTTAAGGCAACAGGTTTTTTTAGCTATGATCAGTACTATGGTAGAGGTAAAAGGGAGGCTAAGTTCAATTGTTTGGGAACCCTGAATTCTTCCATCTTGTGTTTCTACTATCTTCTTTGCTTTCAAACCGCAGAGGTCAAAAGAGAGAAAGAGAGCTTATGAAAGGCATAAATGCTCTTAACTGCTTTGGTCTTAAAATAACATACATCACTAACACACATATTCAATTAACAGGAAATAGTGATATAGTCCCGTCTAGATACAGTGGGGTCTGGATATGTGGTCTAAGTGTGCTCAAGTAAAAGAAGAGACATGAACATTGGTGGACAGTAGCAAATCTCACAGGCATATTAAAGCATTTTCCTAAATAAGTAGGGTTTCCTCTAGAAATAAATTCTCATCTCAGATGTTAAGAAAACTAATTGTTTGTATGCTGCATTGAAAGACATTCAACACTCTGAGATCAGAAAAATATTCAACAATATTTTATCTATTTACTTCATGATTTCATTATCTGTATTTAAATACTTATATTCCTGGAATATATTTTGGAGTGCAATACGGATCAAACTTTATTCCAAAATGCTCACCAATTAACCAATACTATTTAATGGTTAATATTAACACTTGACATGCTATCTTCATCATACGGAGAGAGAGAGAGTTTCTTAGATATCACTTCTATTTCTATATCTATATTACCCCTGGACAAACTATAGTTGACTCTTGAACAGTATGGGAGTTAATCCGAGTATAATTTATCAAAAGCCCTCCATAATTAGGGTTCCTCTGCATCTGTGGGTTCAACCAACTACTGACAGTGTAGTATTGCAGTATTTCCTCTTGAAAAGTATATGTGTATAAAGTGGACCCATACAGTTCAAACCCACAGAGTTCAAGGGTCTACTGTACAATTGTTATTACTGTAGCTTTATAATTTAATATATACCATTAAAACAACCTTTTATCATACTCATAAAATTTTCCCTCCTCTGCTTATTTTTCATATATAGTTTATACAGATCAAATTTTCTCTCTGGAGTCATATTCCTTCTGCCTGAAGAATTTCTTTTAATATTTCTTGTAGCACAGATCAGCTGGTTATAAATTCTCTCCACTTTTATATGTTTGGCCTTTATTCTCCTTCATTTTTTAATGCATTTGCTTTTGTTATTTTGGGGGGATTATTTTGTTGTTTTCTTTAGTTGAAATTGTGATTGAAGATATTTATAGATTCACTTGCAGTTATAATAAGTAATACAGAGAGAACCATTGTACACAATGCCCAGTTTCCCCCAATGGTAACATTTTGCAAACTATAGTATACTATCACACCAGGATATTGACATGAATACAATGCACTGATCTTATTCAGATTGCCTCAGTTTTACTTGTACTCATTTGGGTGTGTGTGAGTGTATGTGTGTATTAAGGTCTATACAATTTTATCAGTTGTGTAGGTTTGTGGATTTCTTTTCCATTTTTGAGAAGTATTTTTTCTGGATATAACTGACTTCAAAAAAAAAAAAAATCTCTTTAAAGATGTCACTTCATTTTCTCCTGGCTTATCTGGTTTCTGATTAGAAGTCAGCTAATACTCTTATATTTTTCCTCCATATATAGTGTGTCTTTCTTTCTCTGTCTGCCTTGAAGTTATCCTTAATGCTTGATTTGTAGCAATTTGACCAAGTTTACATGGCTAATAAATAGATGAAAAAAGATTTAAACTCATGTCTAATTTACAACCAAAACTCTGAGTTCTTTGCACCACATGAAACTGGATAGGCTTTATGCCATTATCTGTAAACATTAACGGCAAAAAACAAATCTAACTCTAAATAATTATTTATATTGTTCATCAATATAAAGCACAGTTCAGCAAATTTTAAGAAATACTCAGATTAGAAGCAAAGATTTAGTTGGTTCATCAAAATGTGAGATTAAGGAAACTGTGGTCTGGAGGAATGACCTGAGAAAAGGGACTGTCACAGGCTAAATAATGACTCCCAAAGATACCAAGGTCCTAATTTCTGGAACCTGAGGTTGTTAATTTATTACAGCACCAGAGACTCTGCAGATATGGCTAAGTTAAGGATCTTGATATATGGAGATTATTTTGCATTATCTGGATGAGCCATAAATGCAATTACAAGTGTTCTTATAAATGAGAGGCAGGGATATTTGAATACAGAGGAGAAGGCAATCTGACAAGAGCGGGGCAGGATTGGAAGATGCTATACTGCTGACCTTAAAGATTGAGGAAGGGGCCATGAGCCAAGGAATACAGCCTTAGAATCTAGAAAAGTTAAGGAAACTCTACAGGAAGAGTTATTTAGGTACAAAGCCAGGTGAAGAATCCATGCTATATTTTCAGTCATGTAACCTCCCTGAATACTGTATTAATCTCATTAGTTTGTATTCAGTTGTGCCTCAGATAAGTTATATAAAGACAAAATAGTATTAATATAATCACATATAAATATAATTAATGGACATAATTAGCTAAGGATAATTTTATTTTAAAATAATTATATAAAATGGTAATAAGGCATATGAAAATAAATCTTCCAAATAAATATCAACATAATATCTTTTATATAATATACAAAATAAATTATTCTTGGATTTTTACAAGTTCTTTTATTCATTCATTGTGGCAGAAGCAACTCACTGTCCAAAAAACATATTGCTTCCCATTCTTTAGTGTAGAGTTGTTAGCACGGAAATAGCTGCCCAGCAAGGGACTGTATTTCTCAGTTGCCCTTACAGTCAAGTGTGTCCTTGTGACTGAGTTCTAACTAATGGAATATAAGAGGAAGGTATCACTTCCAGGCCCAGCTCATTAAAAACATGGCATATTCTCCTCCATGCTTTTCTACTTCTCCCAGCGGGATAGATGATCATCAGTACTTCTGGATACCTTCCGTGAGAGATGGTGGAGCTACAAGTTAGAGGGAGCCCGAGTCCATAAATTGTCACTAATGGATAGTTATACATGTTTTCAAGTATATGAGCAAGAAGGAATTTTATTTTGAGCCATTATATATATTTGTTATGATTTGTTTAAGTTGTTATTCTTACCGTAACAATACACTCACCACTTATTTATTTATTCAACAAATACTGAGTAAATACTATGGACCACATATGCCTCTGGATCTTGAGGACAAGTCAATAAACAAAGGCTTTTCCCTCATGGAGCTTATATCTACTGTCAGAAAAACAAACAAGTGGATCAATCAATTTCGGGTAAAGACTACAAAAAATTACAGTGGGATATAGGTACAGAGAAAAATGTAGTATATTTAAACAGGATGGTCAGGACAGTTTCTCCGGAGGTGACAATTAAATAAGGGCTGAAATAAATGACAGAGAGAGCATATGAATATTATCAAAAGGGTATTTCAGTAGGAGGGAAGCAGTAAGGCAAAGGCCCTGAGGTAGGAATGAGCTTGGTGTGCTCATACAACATCATACAACAATGAAACCAATATGGTGGAGCTCCAGGAGTAAGAGGGAAAATTAGATCACCAAAAGAAAGATGATGTAGGATCTAGTGGGATTCTCATCCCAAGTGTATTTGGAAGCAGGAAGTCAAGAGGGAAAGGAAGAAAGTGATATGAAATGCTATACTTTTTAAACACCTCACTCTGGCTACACTGTGGAGAATACCCTGTGTGGGATTAAGAGTTTAGGTAGGAAACAAATGAAATAGCACACACAAAAGTAACAATGGATTAATCTGTGGTAGCACATATTCAGATTGTGAGTGTAGAAAAAAATGAGAGATCGAAGAGGTGAGGTATAAAAGAAAGATATAAATAAAGGATGATTCCAAGGTTTTTGCCTACAGTAACTGGATATTATGGTGGTGCCATTTCAGAGATGGGGAAAACTATTGGAAGAGAATGTCTGGGGAAAGAAATCGATAGTTTGATTTTGGATTTGTTAATATTGTAATGCCAATTAAAGATCAGTCATTTGTAGATCTCCAGGGAGCAGATGGATATATTAATCTGGCATTCAAGAGACAGATGAGAGCTGGAAACACTAATTTTGGAGTCATCAGCATGAGAGCTAGGGGTTTTAACTAAGGACATAGCATCCCTTGGGGAATTTGGAAACTTTGTGGAGGAGTTTTAGGCCCTCTCACAATTTAGAAGGTGCTTCTAAAATTTAGCAGGTGGGGCCAAAATTGCCAGACTTTTAAATGTCATGTATGTAGAAAACCTGTTTATAATGATTTGTTCCTAGATCCTAACTACTGATATAATTACATAAACACAAAAGTATATCATATGATTTGTATGATTTTACTACATAAACTCACACATATTCAGTCAACTAATATTTGATAATGGAGACAAGGATATAGAATGGGGAAAAGACAATCTCTTTAATAAATGGTGCTGGGAAAACTGGTTATTTACATTCAAAAGAATGAAACTGGAGGTCTATATTACACCATTCACAAAATTAATTCAAAATGGATTAGAGACTTAAATTTAAGACCTAGAGGATCTCCTAGAAGAAAACATAAGGAAAAAACTCCTTGACACTTGGCGTGACAAGAATTTTATGGATATGACACCCAAACCACAAGCAATAAAAACAAAAATAAACAAGTGGGAATACATCAGACTAAAAGTCTTCTTCACAGAAAAGCAAGCAATTAACAAAATGAAAAGGCAACATATGGAATAGGAGAAAATATTTGTAAACCACATGTCTAATAAGGTGTTAATATCCAAAATATATAAAGAATTCATACAATTCAACAGCAACAAAAACAAATAATTTGATTTAAAAAATGGGTGGAATACTGAAATACACATGTTTTTCAAAGAAGATACTCAAATAGCCAACAGGGACATGAAAAGGTATTCAGCATCACTAATCATCAGGGAAATGCAAATCAAAACCACAATAAGATATCACCACACACCTGTGAGAATAGCTATTATCAAAAGGGTAAGAGATAAGGGCTGAAGAGAATATGGAGAAACAGAACCCTGTATACAATCGGTGGTAATATAAATTAGTGCAGCCACTATGGAAAACTGTATGGAGGTCCCTCAAAATATTAAAAACAAAACTATCATATGATCCAGCAATGCCACTTTTGGATATATATCTGAAGAAAATGAAATCCCACTATCTCAAAGAAACATCTGAACCCCTATGTTCATTTCAGCATTATTTACAAAAACAAAGAAATAGAAACAACCCAAGTGGCCACTGATGATGAACAGATAAAGAAAATGTGGTGTATATACAATGGAATATTATTCAACCATAAAAAAGGAAATCTTACCTTTGGATGAACCTGTCATGCTAAGTGAAATGAGCGAGACAAAGACAGTTACTGTATGAACTCACTTATATGTGAAACCAAAAAAAAAAAAAAACCCACAACAACAACAACCTAATAGGAATGGAGAATAGATTGGTGGTTGCCTGGGGGTCAGAGGGAGGGGGAGAATGAAGGTGGTCACAGGGTACAAACTTCCAGTTATGTGCTGGGGTTGTAATGTTCAGCATGGTGACTGTATTTAACAATACTATATTGTATCGTATATTTGAGAGTTGCTAAAAGTAGATTTGAAAAGTTCTCAACACACACCAAAAAAATGTAATGATGTGAGGTGACGGATGTGTTAACTAACCCTATTGTGACAAGCGTTTTGCAAGATAGATAAAGTCACTACATTGTACATCTTAAAAAGAATGTGTAATTTTATGACTAATTATTTTTATGTTTGGTTACTTATACAGAGTTCATATTTGAAAGAGAAAACATGTAATTGGTTGGGACAACAGGTTAACTGTGGAAATCCACATATTTGGAGCCTACCCAGCAGCTAATTGGGACACTGGTGTGGACTCCACCCTGTGGTAGTCAACACAACAAGGCCCCATTAGAGCCAGTGATAAGTACAGCCAGTGATAAGTACAGCCAGTGATAAGTACAGCCAAGCCAGTGATAAGTACAGCCTCTTTAAACCTGTAAGTCACAGCCTGAACATCACCAACTTACCCAAATTTCAGGGTAGCCAATTACCCAAATTGTAGGTCATGATCCTCCAAATAAACAAACAGCCTCAGTAGCATAATTCAGTAAACACAAATGTAGAAAATGACAGGAAATTACACGAGTAATACTGGGCTGTTTTACATAATTTGCAAACTTACTGAGTGCCTCATGGGAGTAAACCCCAAAAAAGGAGAGCCCTGATCTTCTAATGGCCAGGCTGCAACCTCCTGGGGAGGAGTGCCAAATCCTCCTTTCTGCTCTGAAGCAGGATTTCAAGCATGTTTAGACTCTGATGAAGCATCAGTCATTCCGTTTAACAAAGAGGAAAGCCTGGTCACAAACCCAGAGCATATAATGATTTTAATTCAAAATTCATAATTAGCTCCCTGTAGCCTAGAGGATCAACTCCACACTTTTTTATTGTGTCTCAGTTTGAAACAAGTATCTGGGTACAATTTGGTTTTTTGGAGTAAGCCCAAGATGCACAAATGATGAAATGAAAAAAGTGAGACAGGGAATGGAGAAAATTCTATAAAGGATGTGTTAACAAGTAGGTTAGCTCTGAAGGTACCTGGGGCTCAGTTCCACCACAGACTCTCTGTGTGTGGACCACATCTTAAAACTGTATAGGGACTGGGGCATTTAGTCATTGTCTACCCGCCCCATTTGCTGAGAGTGCTCCAAGACGTAGTAACACCCTTCCCAATCTGTACTGCTTGAAAGGGAGCCATGTCCCCTGGTTGTATAGACAAAGATCTCAGGCACAAAAGAGAGAAGCAGATACTTCTGCGATGGAAAGGCATCAGTGTTCCAGACACTGTCTCATCCTTCAGCTGCAGGTCAACTCAGGAAGGCTGAGGGAAGATGGGTGGGGCATTCATGAGTTTGCTTCACATGGCATAGCAGACCCTTGTGGTTTGGCATGGAACTCAGCAAACTTATCTCTGCCTATTTGATCCTATAATTCACCCACACCAAACTGTCTGCAGTTTCTTGAATGGACTACACCTTTCCAAAATTCCAAATCCCCAATTGTACAATCTGCTTCTCTTCTCTCTGTGCCCACTGCAGCTGGTTCATATTTTATGAGGGTGCTTATCTAGCATTATGCAACAATAACAATTTACATACTGAGTCTATCACAGAGAGTGGCATAGAAGGAGCACTCATATGTTTGTTGAATAAAGACAAAAAGAACAGAACAATCCCTTGGATGGTGGTGAGATTGCTGACAGAACAAATAAACACACTTAGCCTGCTGGGATCACGTAGAATAATCCCATCTGCAAGGGAGGCAGAGAAAGTACTTTGCCAGTGTATTGAAACACAGTGTTCCAATACTTCTGGACAACACTGTGACAGGTAGACAAACTAAATCCTTAAATATGGCTAAGAGAAACATGGGTGAAGCTTTCTGAGCTCAAGTTTGGGGTCTGCCCTGAGTTTGAGGTTCTTAGAAGGACCCAAACGATATGTTGCTTTTATTTTATGCCTAAGAGATATTGCTAATACCTACCAAACTGGATGTATTCTCCACCAGTAGATTTGGAGAGAGCTCCAGGGAGCCCCACTGCTCCTGCTACTAGGCAAAGTTATCACTTCTGCCTCCATAAACATACAATGGATTTTTCCCCCCTAATTCAATTGAGAGACTCAAATGTTCAGATTGAAATGCTACAGAGACAGGATGTTGTGTGAGATGTGTAGGGTGGCTCATGAACCTAATACCTTGCTTCTAAATCTAGGAAGCAGAGTTTCTTTGAGCTCATCTGAGTCTTATAAAATGGCCTGATCTCTTTAGGCTGGTGCTAGGTCTTGGCAGGATACTCATCTGGGCACCAACAGCTGTCACAGGACTCTTCTATTTCCCTGGGACCTATTCAGAAGGCATGCTGTAAATTTGTAGCAATAAGATATACTGATACTGGAGTTTTGTGAGGGTAAAGACAGATTTTAGAATTGATGTATCTTAAATACACCTTTAGCAGAAGTGAAAGCAAGCTGTCAAAGCCAGTCTTTTTAGCCAATAAACTGGAATTTCTTTTTTTAATTTTCTATTTGGAACTAAAACATCCTTTTGCCGCATAGGCAGCAGCGTGTTCACAAGTTGGTGATTTGGGGTCAGGGTCCTGAGCTATGCATTGGAGGGTGTCTCCAAGGTTTCTTTGAGCAAACAGAAGAACGGCACCTGTACTTTTTTTGCAATGGTACATATGAAACAAGAGCTGCCTAATGATTCTGTGAAACACTTTGCTGAAAATAAACTCCCTATACTAAGTGCTCAAAAGCAAAACATAGCCAATGAAGGTGACAAGGACTTCCATAGATGACACTGAAGAACCAGGCCAAGATCTTCACACAAAATTAACTCTTTTATTCAGAGACAGCCTAGCTCAGAAGGTAAAAGAGGAACAAATGACCCGATGCTCGTGCTAAACAAATGATAGAACACAATAAAAAAATCAACACAAATGATTGCTTTTCCAGCTATGGAATGTTTAGGAGTTATAGTACAGAAGGCCAACAGAGAAAATTGTTTTACCAATATGCCTCTTAACAGTCAAGTGAATGTTAATCCTCCTCATTTATAGAGTCTCATAAATACATATGACTGAAAAGAACAGAATGTGTTAATGACTAAACTCTGACTCATTTCTCTCACTCTGTACATGGAGTCTGTTGCCAAAATCTATCATTTCTTAAATGTCTCCTATAATTATAACTTTCCTATTTACTATCTATGTGGTTTACAACACACATACACGATGTCCGTGGAGTCACAACAGCATCGGGACACCATTTCACAGAATAATAAAACTGGCCCGGGCTTCCCTTGTGGCGCAGTGGTTGAGAGTCCGCCTGCCGATGCAGGGGACACGGGTTCGTGCCCTGGTCTGGAAAGATCCCACATGCCGCGGAGCGGCTAGGCCCGTGAGCCATGGCCGCTGAGCCTGCGCGTCTGGAGCCTGTGCTCCACAACGGGAGAGGCCACAACAGTGAGAGGCCCGCGTACCGGGGAAAAAAAAAAAAAAAAAAAAATTGGTCGTCAGCAGCATTAGGAAACTGGTTCAATGTGACTCAGATAGTAAAAGGTATAATCTCAATTTCTCATCTGGAAGGTTATCTTTAAGGCACTATCTAACTCTAAAATGCTACCTATGGTTTGATAATTCCACACCCTCCTTTTCTTCATCAGTCTGCCACTGTCTCAGCATTAGACTTGACCATTTCTCACCTAAGCAACTACAATTTCCCCTTTATCTTCTTCATTTTGGCCTCCTACAGTGTCACACTGTACTCTAGACATGAAAATAACTCTCTTGGCTCTTGTGTTCATAGCCAAGATGCTCAGCCTATTTTCTCAAGTCTCCCAACAAAGACTGAATTGTATGTCTGGTGCCACGTCGTTTGGGCCTGGCCATTTCTCCACAGCTTATCATGGGTTCATTCACAGCTTTCCCTCTTCCTGATCTCCCACCCTGAGGTTCCACAAAGCTGTCTTATGTGCAAACATACGCATTTTATTTCACTCCACCTAGCTGCCTACAGCTTCCTCTGCTTCTGTTTTCATTTAAACAACTTTTAAAGTTCCCCTCAGAAAAGCAGTTTTCCCAGCTCCCGACTTGGCGTGGCCTAGTCCTGTGTGAAAATGGAAATGGCACATTAGCACTATCTGCTGCAGACAGGAAACTCCTGCAGGGCAACGACAAAGTTTAATTATCCGTACTTTGTAGAAAACAGAAAATTAGCACTCAAATATGTGTTAAATAAAGGAAAACAAACATTTTAATTTTTGTTGCCATTTGATATTTTTATGGGTCATGTTTTGAAATCATTTTGCAGAAAATACAAACTGGAACAAATTTCAGGAGGCTTTTACAACAGTTACCTTAAAAATCATCCCCACCCCCAGAAAATGAAGCCTCTGGATATTTGACTTTGATGGCTTGACATTTAAGGGAAATTTATGGAAAGTCACGTTATTTTTAACGTGTTCTTATATGTTCTTTCCATTTTGCACTGTGGGTCTGTGTGTCACAAAGTACAAAGAAATCTTCCAAAGTAAAAGTAAAGGTACATGATTTTTATTTTTTGGCCACCATTGTATCCCTGGCACCTCACTGACTTAGCATAAGCCCACAATGAATATTAAATTGAACTTCAATAAAAAATGCATTTTTTATTTCTAAGTCATGAGCAGGATATGAGTTTTAATTGCATAATTTCAATTCTGTGCATGATACATTTCACGGTGAGGGAGGGAGGCTGCTAATTTGAAGGTGTTTGGCCCAGGCAACTAGGCTCAGCCCTGCCTAAGAGTTCATGAACCTCCTGGAAACAGAATTGAAGGCCCTAGTGATTAAAAACTATATCCAGGTCACACAAAAGTTTCCACAGTTGTCTTAGGTACACGCTTCTGATTCATTTCTCATTTCCAATAAGCTTCAAAAGACAAAAATCTTCCATAACGATATCCTTCATGGCTATGTTTTCTTTTCTAATCCCATGGCCATTAGCCTAACCCAAGCCCCTAGCTTTTCACAGAGGATTCACTGTAGCAGACATCACACAGACTTTCCTGATTCTCAGATTTTGCAATTCTGGTACAGTATTTCCTGTAACATAACACATCTTTTTTAAACAAGCATATTCTATCACACTTCCCAAAATTACTGTGTTCCTTGATTTTCCTGTTTATCAACACAGACCCTCGCTATCTGACATTTAATACTTTCTGTAACCCAGCTTAAGAAATCTGGCACCATTCTTGACTTCTCCCTTTCTGTTGCCAACTCCCCTCCTAAATTAAGCTCTAACCTGTCACCAAGTCCTATCTGTTTTACTCTCATGTCCACGATACTAGCATCTCTCTCTCAGACTACAGCAAGCCTGTATAGGTAGTAGCTTGATGATGACAGTGATGATGATGAGTGATCCACCCAATTTACTGTATACACAAGAACCAGAACAATCTTATAAAAAATAGGTCATATTTGATGATCTTGCTTAAAAGCCTCCAAAGAAGTTCTATTAATTACCTAAGAACGAAATCCAAATTCTCTACTCTGATCCTCAGTGCCCAGCATGATCTGGGTGCTGTCTGTGTGTCTAATTCATCCTGAGCCACTTGCCCCCTTCCTTACTTGGCTTCAGGCTTTAACTTTCTGTTAGTTTTCAGAACCCATCAATCTCTTTCTGTGTTATCTGTTCTCTCCCTACCCCCTCACCTACTTGGCTCCTTCTCAACAAGCCAAGATCTTGGCTTGAAGGTCAACTCCTTGGAGATGTTTTCCCTTACTCCCCCACCTGAAAAATCCTCCCATCTCCAATATTCACTGTTGTAGCATCTAGCTCTTATTGTCTTCATCACACTAGTAGCATTACTACTACCATTACTTACCACAAACTTGCTTCTTATATGTATTTGCTTACTTGTTTGTTTCCTGCACTCAACTAGAATGTAAGTCCTACAAGGGCAGTATATTACATCTGTCTTGTCTACCACTGACTCACCAGAACTGGATAGAGTCTAGTGCATGGTGCATGCCATCATTTTTTGTGGAACATTCTATCAGTGGTTTTAATTTTATTCAACTAATTATTTGTCTCTACTCCCAGATTCTTGCTCTCCACTGTGTTCATGACAATTGCCTCGTCTTTGCATCAAGGTACACTATTTCCATCTCTGAGATTTCACTCATCCCCTTTGATGAGAATATTCAACCCTTCCAGCTTGGTCTGCCAAAATTCTGATGAAATCATCTTGCCCTCACTGATCTTTTTCTCCTTAGCATTTCTCTATCACTTAAATATTCTCCACAAAATTCTAATTCTTATATATGCAACATTATATATAATACAATACAATATTCTAATTCCTTAATATGAATTGCCATCATTTCCTCAACTAAACTCTGAATACATATGTTTGTATATATATTTACTTATTCCTAGAGTTACTATGTCAAAGAACACAACATTGGTTTAGAATCAATTGATTAGAATCAGATAACTTCATATGTATTAGATATATTTATTAGATATCTTAGATAACTTCATAAGAAGGATCTTAAAGAAAGCTAAGACCCATGTGTATATACTAAAATTCTAAATATCCACCCCAGCAAAGCTTTCATCTTTAACATCTTAACATCTATTTTTTAAAAAATAAATTCATTTCTCTAGTCCAAAAGACACTTTTGTAAGTTTTATAAGAATTGGGTTTTGCTTGGGTGGTGATGACACCTAAGCTTCCCAAAGTATTCCATACTCTAAAAATTGCAGGAACACAGCATACTGGAGACCATATGGAAACAAGTTCTGCAAGAATTCTGTATAGTTAGCATCTGCTTCTGTCATAACTGGTACAGAAACTGAAACTTGGCTTTTGGTTTCTTCTCTCCGGCTAATGCTTCAAGGACAGTTTAATCAAGGAATACTACTAGAAAGTGTTTTGCCAAGATCTTAATAGCTGAGTTATTTTTCAGTACAAACACCTGTAATTCTGAGTATCAGTGCTACTGACTCATGCGTCTTTATATAACAAACTCAGAGATCAAGAGTAAGAGTAACTTTTATAAACATTCTTGACCCTCAAAGCCAAAGGAAGATTTAAATTTGGGACCAGGGCCGTTTCTGAAGCTCTGCATAGCCTCAACTTCTCCCATATACCAATTTTGCTCTAGGGGCCACTTATTCTCCCACTCAACAAAAAATTATGGGCAGCCAGCTCTTTGCCAGGTTTTGTTCTGGGTGCTAGAGACACTGAGGTAAAAGACGGGCAAGGTCAGTGCTCTTCAAGGGGCTTTGTAGCATTCCACTGGTAATCTTAGTGCATTCTTTTCTGACTGACAAACGTACTTCAAGATCTCTATTTTTCTCATCCTTTCCCTCTCTCAACGCTGGAAGGCAATACAAAATCTTTTTTTGCCATAATTTACCTCCTAATTCTCTTTTTAATTCTTAATATTTCTTCTAAATTCTCAAAAATTGCTCATCATACTTAATAATACCTTGTTTATAAATCTAAAATGCCATAAATTATAAGAACACACCACTATTTTATGTACCACTAAGAGCAAAAAAAATACCTTTGATAATTAAATTATGTTACAATACTTTTTATCACTTGCAATTTTTTTTTAAATTTTTTATTGAGGTATATTTGATTTACGATATTATTCACTTTATTCATTTTTAGTATGATTCATTTTATATTACAAAAAGAGCCCATTTGAATTTATTTAGACGTAAATGTTTACTAAATCACTGGCATTTATGTAAAAAGAAATATAAACATAATGAATTATTTCTAAAATGTCTTCACATTTAGAATCCAAATTACTGATCAATTCAGAATCACTAAAGTCCATAATTTTCCATATAAAATATCCCTTTGTGCCATCAAGAGCCTTGGTGAAACAGCGTTTTTTAATTGTGCCTCATTTCTGTCTTCAGGATTCTCTTGTAAGCTGCAGATTACATATCGATATTTATATATCTATTTATTGATATAAATTTGTACGCCCAAATACGAGCAGTAAGAAATACATCACAATTGCTGCCTACATGACCGCAGTCGCATGACACCTTTTGATCTCACACATGTTAAAATGTACAAAGAAACACGGTTCTTAGAAATGATGAACTATATCACACCAAAAATGTAAGCCAATTTTTTAAAAATGTGCATTATAGCTACAAATTTTAAAAGAAAAATACTCCTGATTCTATCCACAAGTATCTTCAAGGGCAATGTTAGTCTCACGCAGATAAGCAGTGAATGTATGGCAAGTCCCAAAACTGTGAAAAACTGCCCAAAAGTGATCGTTCTCATCACCTCCTAAGGTAGAAACAAGAAATGTGTTCCCATTCAAAATTACCAGTGTCTGCTGTTTGCTCTGTCTGAGGAAATGTCTTGAAAGTGAAACGAAGATCCAATACTGCCTACAGAATCAGCTTTGCCAAGAACCTTAATTTAGCGCTGTAAAATCCTAGAGCCAGGAGAGAATTTGTAGAATGTCTAGTCGCAATATCCTCCTCTGGCACTGAGGAAACCCAGGCCTGCAGTCACAGAGATAGACACTAGACCTCAAGCTTCCTGAGTCTTGTGCCATAGTTCTTTCTCCCACACACTGCAGCCCTTCTTCTCTGGGAGCCATTCTAGCACTTCCAGAAGAGAAGTAGTACCCCATTCATGCTCCCGATGTGATACTGTTTGGCACTGAAAGGACACACTGCAATACGGTTCTTCTGGGTTTGATTGAAAAGGACTGAAAAATGTCTTTTCAAAACATTCTTAAAGCAGAATTTGAAATGATCTAAGGACCTCTAGGAAAGACAGAGGTGACTAATGGGTAGGAATCACCAATCTGTAACAAAGGTCGGTGAACTATACTTCTTGGGCAAAAACCCCACCTGCCACCTGTTTTTAAAAATAAAGTTTTGTTGGAACACATTTGTGCCCATTTGTCTCTGTATTGTCTATGGCTGTTTTCAAGCTATAACAATCGTTGAGTAGTTACAATGGAAACCACATGGTCCATAAAGCTGAAACTATTTACTATCTGGCTTTTTACAGAAAAAGTTGTCTATCTCCTTACCTAGAAGATAGGCTTTTAAGGACAGAGGCCAGGAATAATAACAAGCTGCAGCTTCAGGCTCCAGAATAGATTTTATGGGTTGATGGTACAGAAGAAACTATTCTTTTTAAATATCCGTTTAACCAGGGCACTCATTATCCCTACCTCATATTCATACTTCATCATCCCATAGAATAGAACATGAACACACAGAACATACACACAAACACACATGCACACTTCCAGAAAAAAAGGGAGTGGCTTTTGTTCAGTTATCTGCCAGGGCTAAGCTTGTTGTCACAATCTAATTAAGTGATACATTTATTTCTTCAGCTATGAAGAATTCTTCAATTACCCTCTTGATTCATTCATGTCTCCCAAAACCCATGTCCAGTGTATTTGAGCCCTGACTCCAAATTTTCAACACTCCCACTCCTGAGTCATCCAAAACAGTAACCTATTCCTCTGCATTACTACTACAATAAAATTCTTATCTGATAGACACTGATAATGTACTGAATACATCCTGCAAGTAGTAAATCTCCATAAACATAATTGGGCTACAGAAGTTCTATTAATAAAAATATTATAAATGAAGATACTGCTTTTATTTTTATCCAAAAATTAATGAATATATATGACTTTTTTAGAATATAATCTTATAGTTATCAGGAGCAGAGACTTTGGAAATAACTGTGCTCTTCACTTAGCACAAAATTATCCACTTATGCTAAACATATCAAGGGACTGCCTTGATGGTGAAAACTCAACAGGATTCTTTTAGCATTATCCATATAAATAAATCAAGAATTCAGCTCACAAAAGAAGAATCAATGGATTTATTTGTAAATCAATTTATAGATAGTGATTCTAGATAAGAAGTAAAGATTCTTCTTTAGAAAATGTTGTAGAACTTATAAAGTTAGGACTTGGGAAATAGTACAACCCCTAAATTGATGTGGTAATCTACTAGATGGAAAATATACACCCAAATAAATGCGTATTTAAGTGCACAATCTCCTATGGTCTTAATGTGCCACCTGCTAATTTATTACAGGCAGTCCCTACAAGAATAGAAACATCTTGAAATGCAATTCATTAAATGAGTCCCTCAACCATACTTACAAAAATATATATATTGTGAACTCTAATTGACTCTGTAAACTTTCCAACAGAGAGCTTTATGTATGCTAATAGTGTTGGCCAGAGAACATCCCCAACAATTTTGCCTGGGTAAGTAAACCTAAGAGAGACGTTGGCATTCATCCCCACTGAGGTTCTCCTAAGCCTGCAAGAATACCTTTAAATGCTGGAATTGGTGAAAATACTTCTTTAGATATTCACACTTTCCAATCCCTTCTTTTCCTCCCAGCTTGATTTGTAGTATTTTGGTTCATTTGCTCTCAATCCAAAAGAAACTAAAATAAGCTTACTGAGGATTTAGGAGAAAATATAAAAGACCTGGGGATGCTGAGAATACAAGAGAAACAAATATGGCACTGGGACATAGAGTTGCAGAAAGAAGGAAAACAAATTTACTTGAAGAAAGAAAAATAGTATCCAAAAAATAAGAAGCTGGATGGAGTGGGAGAGGAGAAGGCAGGGAACAGAGGAATGAGGGTAAATACGGCTATCAGACGGAGAACTCCTAGCTTTGAGAGCTTATAAACATTGGAATGATTTAACAATCTCCTTGAGAGAGTTGTGAAATGTTTTGTTCCTGGAAATGTTTAGACAAAATGTAGGTAAATTGATGCAGAGAAGTAATTTAGTTGACACCTCTAGATGTCCTTCCAACTCTGATTCTATGATTTTGTAACTTAAGAATGACTGAGGTAATGCCAAAAAAATAATAAAAACCCAAGCTTATGTTAAGCATACACACAAGATTTATGATCTGCCTCAGAACTTTTTTCCAGAGTAACACGGAGTGAATTTCAAATGCATCATTCTCTGCCGGCAATCATTTGTTTAAGTGCTAAGAGTGACAGTACAATTGTGTAACAATATTCAGTCCATACATGTAACTGCCCTTCTGGCTTTCTTTGTATTCTCAGTCCAATTTTCTTAAACTCCAAATCAGATAAATGTCTCATCAGCTTTCCAGTAGTCTTCCTAAAGATATCACAATTTCTTCAGATTCTACTAGATTATTTCTATATCCTTTTTTTTTTTTTTTTTTTTTTTTTTTTTTTTTTTTGCGGTACGCAGGCCTCTCACAGTTGTGGCCTCTCCTGTTGCGGAGCACAGGCTCCGGATGCGCAGGCTCAGCGGCCCATGGCTCTAGCCGCTCCGCGGCATGTGGGATCTTCCCGGACCGGGGCACGAACCCGTGTTCCCTGCATCGGCAGGCGGACTCTCAACCACTGCGCACCAGGGAAGCCCAATTATTTCTATATTCTTAATGACAGACCCAGCCTCAGTTAAACAAGCTAAAGAATTTTTTTCAAATTTCACAAAATGTTGATCTATTCTAATGCAATTTTATTCTACATTATGAGGTATGCCTTCCTGGGAAGCAGCAGCATACTTATGTTTTCATTTCAATATGATATAATGGGTTTGATTGGGGGGATGTGAGTTAATTCTGCATTTTCTCTCATTTATCTGAGTTTTCAATGGTATTCCATATATTCTCCTTTTGGTCCATCACACACAAAAAATGTTCATGTTAATTTACCACCATGCAAAGCAAAGGGAGGCTCTAACAACCATCAAGCTTCATGGTAGCAGCATTCTTCAGAATGCTATCCTTTATTACTCCCTAATGTATAGGCCCATTTTTTTAGGGGTAACATTGTATCTGAAGGCCGACTTTCAATTACATATGGTATTCAAAAGCTGTGCAGTATTCAAACCTGGCTGAAATTTCCACCAAGATTATATTTAGACTATTTCCCACTATCATTTTAAGTGAGCATTTTTTTTTTTTACCCACTCTGAATAATACTGAACTACCCAGTCATTATTCCTTTGACCAACCTCTGCTATTTTCTGTTCCCCTTTTCCTTTTACTCCAGTAATTGCTTGCTTTCAGTTCTTTTTATAGGCCAACCAATTCATCACATGTATTCAGTATTTTCTCATAATTTTCACTCTAAATACTGTTTCTGACATCTCGCCAATATCCTATTGGGTCTCCCTATTTCTGCTTTTATTTAAATGCTAATTATTTCAGTCTTGGGCATTTTGGAAGAATTAATGAGTACATGAGAAAACTGATGTTCCTAAAATTTTAAGATCATTAACCCAGCTAGTTATTAACTCTCAAAAAAGGTCCTTATAGGAAAGAAGGTAATTATTGTTCCTGTAGCATCTTTAATTAAAAAAAAAAAAAGGAACTATTTTCTTTGGTACAACTGGTTTTCAGACATAATAGGATTCATGAATTTAAAACAAATTTAGGAAATGTCAAAGAATAATTTTAAGACATTATCTGTCAGTGAGCCATTTTATTTTTATACAAGGGAAACTAATAAATAGATTAATTTCTTTAATTACAAACAAAAGCAGAAGAGGAGAGAACAAAACTGTCTGAGAAGAGTAAACCATTTCCTCCCCCCTTGGGTAAGCGACAGCTAGCAAAGAGCCAATCAAGATATTCACAAGGAGACAATTTCACCCATTTAGGGATTCTCTGAAAAGCACAGCGAGTTCTGCAGTGAGGTGCAAGCAAGCCCATCCCTGAGTAATGGCTCTGGGCCCTTTCTCTTATGAGAATTTCTCAACTCCCCCCCAGTTGGATCAAACTCAGCTCCCTAGTCTATCTGGCTGTCAGGGCATCCCTCTGATACAGAACAATGACCTGAAGATTACTTGGGGGAAAGGGGCTTTGTATTAGCATGTAAGTATGTGAATATAAACAGCAAAGTTGGACAAAAAGCTGATGGATTTTACTTCTGTGTCATCTTGATATGGCCCCTTTAGTCTTGGAGCACTTTCTTGCATCTGGCACAAGATGTGACGGGATCTCCTTGTACTTTTCTTCCCCCGACCTGGGTCAGCCATTTCTCTAGAGACCCTCATTTCTTTCTCTTGGTGAGTGTATTTAGAAAACAAATTCTGAGCACTAGGTGTGCTCATTGCTATGAGTATTCTTATATCTAGACCTTTCCAGTTCATAGAGCAAGAAAATACACCTATGCTTTCAAATCCAGGTCAACACCACCAGATCAGTTAAACGTTCACTGTGAAGCTAATGAGCTCCTTCTAATGTTCTATACCTAATTTTGTTATTTCTAATTTTTCTTTTAAAGAGATTCTCCACAATTGTATAAGCTTCAAGGCTCAAAAAAACTGTATACCTATATCCTCATACCCTAACAGAGGGTCGCCTTCATATTCTACAATACCATTCTTGTCATCTGCCTTCTTTAACAGTGAAAACCCTGATTCCTAAAAAGATCAATATATAAACTCACCTTCTTTATCTTCTAATATACATAAAATAGTTTTGTAATTACAATAGCAATACCTACAGCAAACCTGCTAAGTTTAAGATCTGATTGCCATTCTGCCCTTTGAATACATTCTACAAAGTGTTGTTTAAAGTTATTTGAATTTTTACTGTGTGTAGTTATCAATTTCATAACACATTAGGTTCATTTATATGTGTTTCTATTTAATTTTAGGGATTTTTACTAACTATATAATAATTTAATCTTAGTTTCATTAAATATTTACATGACTCAAAACTCAAAATGATAAAACTAGAGATAGCATTCCTATCCTTAACCTCTCCAATCTGTTCCTACCCATCTTAAGGCCTGCTCTGAAATCTCATATTATCCCTGACTCTTATGGGGAAGAGTAGCCATGCTCCCTTAACTTTATCATACTTAACTTGCTTTATTGTCCTTAATATTACCTATCACTACAGGACATAATTTTATTTATTTATTCATTCATTTATTTATTTATCATCTGCTTCTACTAGAATATAAATTCCCTGAGAATACTTTGTTTCATTCACTGCTATACCCCAAGAACCTAGAATAATCCCATGCATAGGTACTCAATACATATTTGTTGCAGGAATTTCACGAATGAGTAACATATTTATTTATACAAATTGGAGCCACCCTAAAAAGACTGTTCCAAAACTTGTCTTTTTTACACAATATTTCCTGGAGATCATTCCACATAAATTTTTCCCTTATTTGTGGAAGGCTACATAATATTCCATGGTAAGGCTATAGTGTATTTAATCTATCCTCTGTTGAATGGCATCCAGGTTGTTTCTAGTCTTTCACTGCTGCAGACCCTGCTGTAATGAACATCCATTTACTTATAGTTGAGTTCATTTTTATATTTAATATATTTAAAATATTAATCTTCAACAAAAGTTGGTGTATAATAGAGAAGAAAGAAAAATTGAGATCTATTTTACAAGTTAAATATGATTTCAAAGACATTTCCTACTTATGGTAGCTTCAGATTAAGCTGCAGACTTACAGATGATATATATTGGCTTTACGCATTCTAAATGGTATTTGGGTGCAAATGCTTGAGAAGAATAGAATAAAATGATTTCTAAGATCCTATGTAACCCCAGGATTACTCCAGGGTATCCTATGCTCTTTTGGCTCTATAGAATATACCAGATTTATTTTAACCCATTTTCCCCAGATCTTTTAAGATATTAATGTGTAAAATGATAGAAGTCTTTTGAAATAGAGTATTTACATCTACAGGTAGTACTAGGGTTTTTTAATTCACTCAGATGTTTACAGCAAAAATAATGACAGTAATGGACCACATACTGAATTTAAAAAAAAAAATGAGTTCACAATGATACCATGAGAAAACAAGAGAAAGAGGACAAGCTGTACATGTGTAAAGTGAAAGTCCAAAATGTGAACAATTTGGAAATCTAGGAGAAAGGTATTCAAGTGTACTTTAAAATTTTTCAAAAATTTTAAAAATCAGGGAAAAGGAAACAAATAATGAAGATGGGTCTGAAAGGCAAGGAGCAGGTATATGGCGAGATGCAGAGACATCTACGTCTCTCTCACCCTTCTGTTCCTCAACCTACCTTCCCTCTAAAAAAAAATAAGTTGCACTAAACTACCTGTTCTGACAAAAGCAAACGTAATTCCTTATACAGTTTGCTATGGATAATGCATTCTCAAGAACTACTTTATTTTAAAATACTAAATGTTACATTTGGGGATTTCCTGGGAAATGGAAGTGACATTTGAAACTAATACAAAAATAAATGAAAATACTGTAATAGCAGGATATTTTATGTGTCTATTTGATAGGCAAACTGCAACACAATCCTAATTAAATATAGTCTCTCAGAAATACATACTGATGACAAAGGAGGCAAGAATATACAATGGAGAAAAGACAGTCTCTTCAATAAGTGGTGCTGGGAAAACTGGACAGCTACATGTAAAAGAATGAAATTAGAACACTCCCTAACACCATACAAAAAATAAACTCAAAATGGATTAGAGACCTAAATGTAAGGCCAGACACCATAAAACTCTTAGAGGAAAACATAGGCAGAACACTCTATGACATCAATCACAGCAAGATCCTTTTTGACCCACCTCCTAGAGAAATGGAAATAACAACAAAAATAAACAAATGGGACCTAATTAAACTTAAAACCTTTTGCACAGCAAAGGAAACCATAAACAAGATGAAAAGACAACCCTCAGAATGGGAGAAAATATTTGCAAAGGAATCAACAGACAAAGGATTAATCTCCAAAATATATAAACAGCTCATTCAGCTCAATATTAAAGAAACAAACAACCCAATCCAAAAATGAGCAGAAGACCTAAATAGACATTTCTCCAAAGAAGACACACAGATGGCCAAGAAGCACATGAAAAGCTGCTCAACATCACTAATTATTAGAGAAATGCAAATCAAAACTACAATGGGGTATCACCTCACACCAGTTAGAATGGGCTTCATCTGAAAATCTACAAACAACAAATGCTGGAGAGGGTGTGGAGAAAAGGGAACACTCTTGCACTGTTGGTGGGAATGTAACTTGATACAGCCACTATGGAGAACAGTATGGAGGTTCCTTAAAGAACTAAAAATAGAATTACCATATGACCCAGCAATCCCACTACTGGGCATATACCCAGAGAAAACCATAATTCAAAAAGACACATGCACCCCAATGTTCATTGCAGCACTATTTACAATAGCCAGGTCATAGAAGCAACCTAAATGCCCATTGACAGACGAATGGATAAAGAAGATGTGGTACATCTATACAATGGAATATTACTCAGCCATAAAAAGGAATGAAATTGGGTCATTTGTAGAGACTGTCATACAGAGAGAAGTAAGTCAGAAGGATTAAAACAAATATCGTATATTAACACATATATGTGGAACCTAGAAAATGGTACAGACGAACCGGTTTGCAGAGCAGAAATTGAGACACAGATATAGAGAACAAACATATGGACACGAAGGGGGGAAAGCGGCTGGGGGTGGGGGGGTGGTGTGATGAATTGGGCGATTGGGATTGACATGTATACACTGATGTATATAAAATGGATGACTAATAAGAAAATAAATAAATAAACAATAAAAGAATGTGTCTTGGTTTAACAACAACAACAAAAAAGACATACTGAACACACATTACTTTAACATTAGCATTTATTCTAAATCCAAAGGTGATTTAGGTAATGCAACATAACGTACATTTCAGGAAAGTGTCATATTAAACTAAGCAGAGCTGGCCTGTTTATCCTTCATTCCCAGGCTTCTCTCCTCCCTTTTAGAAGATTCCCACATCTTCAGGGGTTCGCCATCCAAAGCACGTGTTATTTATTCATTCACTTTGTTTCTCCTCACTACCGAAATCTTACCTCTGCCTTGTATCTGCTCTACTCAACCCTCTGCTTCCTGATTCTTAAGCACTGTATGGAAATTCACCTTCTGTATCCCTTTCCTTCATGGTCCACAGTATTTGCTAGCTAGCATTATAAATCATTCCTGCTTAGCATGCTAATTAGGAGAACAAGTGGACCCCTCCATAAGTATGTGAAGTGTAGCCTTCTGACAAAACCACGGCTTTCTAATACCTCAATTACATCAAAGTTATTCCTCAACTTCCTCTGTAAACCTATAGCCCTGTGCACATCTTTGTAAAACATATTACTTAATAGTGAAATTATTTCTCTAGGTCTTTATTGTATCCCAATCAGACCAAGTTCCTTAAGAGCCCAGGTCATATCTTGAACATTTTAGAATCCCTATACATAACCCAACACTTAGCACATTATAAATACTCAGTAAAAGACTATGTGACTTACTTATCAAATTGAAAACAATTTATTTCTGGAAACACTTTAGCCTGGAAGTAGACAGTGCATTTCAGAGAGAATTCTTTAAGAAAAACCAAACTAATAAGAGGAGTAACAAGCAGGGAGACCAAAGACCAGAGCCTTTTCCAGTTGCCAGAAAAACTCCCTGTTGTTGAAAGCAGGTAGATGCAAAATAGCCTTTTGGTTGAAACAAGGGTAGCCTTATGGGAGAAGTGTGCTTAGTGCCCAACCTTGAGATAATCCAACAAAGAACCCATTTCAAAAGAACAGAATTTGAGCCATTTCTGTTAAGCCTTCACTTTTACCCAGGTGATTCTTGTTACAGTCAGAAAGCCAGAGGGAGGGGGGGTAGGGGGGTGGAAACAACTTTACCCAAAACAATTTTCAAGAAAAAGAGTACAATAGATTATATATGACCATAAATCTCCTCCTGGAACTTAAAACCTTAATCTATTTAATATCCTCATCCTACAAAAAGCAACAGTGCCTCTCAGAAATAAGGGGGAAAGAAGAAATTGTCCTGAGAGGCAAACACAATCACGGAGTTGACATCTATTGTATACTGCAGTAAAGATTAAATTCTAAAACTTTCAACTATGGGAAACAACTTACAATATTATAGTTCTCTAGACCTGACCGATTATAAGAGTGAAAGAAAACTGGGGTGAAGGCAGAGAACCAGAACTCTAAACCCAGCATCTGTATCTTATGTTCGCCCAAGCAAAGCACTTGACTTACCTGCACCTCCGATTCTTAATCTGAAAACTGAGTACGTTGAACTTGCTGTGATTTCAAGGTTCTTTCGAGGCATATTATTAAATAATTCCATGTTTGATTTGTTTTTTTCTGAGAATAAAAGTAAAATGGGGGTGAAACTGCCCATAAACTGTATTAGTACATACGAGTTTTGAGTGATTCCTTGGCTGCACTGCCCAGAGCTTGCTCTCAAGACCAAAGCTGGGCTCTCACGCTGGGCGTTACTCTCAGGGGGTGGGAGTGCTGGCTGCAGATAGCTCACAGCTGAGTCTCTCTCAAGGAATTAACCTCAGGTGCAGGGTGTTGACTGCTAACAGACACTTCTTCCCAAGGAAAAAGTAGCTACCAATCAATGCAGAGATACAAGGACTCAGCCCTCTTGCCTCAATTTGGGACAACTCTGAAAGACAATCCCAGGTCTAGAGCACCCCAAGGACTCAAATAAAACCCATTACAACCACAGTGCAAATTCTCCCCCAACCCAATCCTGCTTCCCTCTCTCCCTTTTAGGTATTGTGTCCAAGAGTATTCCCCAGTGTCCTCCTAACAGCACATCTCCATCTCAAGTCTGTGTCCTGGGAAATCCAAGTGGTCCTAGGAAGCAAATTATAAAACGGAATCTGGGGGAGCTGATAATGAGGATTCCTTCATTGGTGGTAGATAGAATACTTATTCCTGGCATGCTAAAGTGGTACAATTATTAAACCTTTTACCTGTGGTAAACTGAAATGAGACAGTGTGTCAGAAAGCACTGGCAGATACAGTGTCTTAGGTATTTGAGAGAATTAGGGAAAAAATAATTATAAGAACTATAGAATCTGACTTTTGCTGGCTACTACTGATGCACTGTAAAAATTCAAGGATACTCTGAGAGGGATTCATCTCAAATTTAAAACTACCAAAATCAAAGGGCCTCCTTGGAAGCATATAAAGCATATAAAGGAGATGCTTATCTACTGCAGCCAGAGGGCAGAAAAAGCTTAAGATCAGGTTCAACAATGAATTATAAGGAAAGCAAAAGTCCAGAGAAGAGAAACTGAATTCTCAATCACAGCAGGTATGCCACTAAAGATAAAACCCTGAGACTTGGGGCTTCCCTGGTGGCACAGTGGTTGAGAGTCCGCCTGCCGATGCAGGGGACACGGGTTCGTGCCCCGGTCTGGGAAGATCCCATATGCCACGGAGCGGCTGGGCCCGTGAGCCATGGCCGCTGAGCCTGCGCATCCGGAGCCTGTGCTCCGCAACGGGAGAGGCCACAACAGTGAGAGGCCCGCATACCGCAAAAAAAAACCACCTGAGACTTGGAATGGGGACATCTGGGTTGAGGCACTTGAGAATCTTGACCCCTCAGATCTGCCTGCAGAAGTAGCTTACCCTTCTCAAAGAGAACACCCACCCTCCTCAGATTCTATCCTACTGACACTCCTGGCTACAAGACTAATAACTAGGGTCAAATCACTACATAACCCAGCCAAGGACATTCTCGGCCTGCTGAGGAAGAACAGGGATGCAGAAGAAGCTGCAGGACCTGGCGAATGTGAGTCGGGAGGAGCCAGGAGAATATGTATGGAGCTGGAGACTGAGGGTGCTGGATCAATGAGTGTGGAGCATGAAGTTAGGTAAGGGAGAGTTTATCCATACGAGGACACTATCCAGTGACACAGGAGTTCGTAATCTGGCAGGACCCTGGGATATGGTGCTAAGACACTGTTATCCACATCTTGGATGCCTAGAAAAAGCAATGGCCCACACTAAAAGAACAAGAAATGGGAGAACAGCTGGGCTAGTGGAAAAGGGTGCAAAAAGATTAGGAGAGGTAATATGCCAGGGAGGACATTCTAATACAATGGGGGAAAAAAAAAAAAACTAGTCGCTGACCAGCTGTGCTCCACGGATGCACTTGAAGGACAACACTGTTTCCTAAAGCAATAAGGAATGCGTTGGTGAAAGAAGCACCAGAAATGGTGAGAAACTTACTGGTAGCTATTCTTTCTAATGCAGGGATAATTGTAGGAGATGCTGGATAGTTACTACTGGATAGTAACCAGAATTTTATAATCCTAAAATAATACAGGACAGGATGCAATTGATGGAATTCAGAGTACGTCACCGCAAAATATGCCAGTCTGGCTTGTGGATTATTTTGAGCAGAAAACAAACAAAGCCCAAAAGACTCAGGAAGAACCTTTGAACTCCACCATAACTGCCTAAAAGAATTTAAGATAGGGCTTCCCTGGTGGCGCAGTGGTTGAGAGTCCGCCTGCCGATGCAAAGGACACGGGTTCGTGCCCCAGTCCGGGAAGATCCCACGTGCCGCGGAGCGGCTAGGCCCGTGAGTCATGGCTGCTGAGCCTGCGCGTCCAGAGCCTGTGCTCCGCAATAGGAGAGGTCACAACAGTGAGAGGCCCGCGTACCGCAAAAAAAAAAAAAAAAAAAGAATTTAAGATAGAAGGCCTCTTCCAGGAAGGAGCTATCACTAGAGTAAAGTATGGACTAGGTGTGGTAGACAGGGTGGAACCAAGCAAGACCCATTTGATCAAAGTCCTCTCTGTGTTCCATTGTCTCTAGATGGCCCAGCAAACATTTGTTTACCAAACATTAACTCTTTTCTTCTTCCTGTGAATTACCTCACCTCCCTTTGAAGTCCCAAACCCCTACCTTCTTCTCCTTAGTCAAAATGACACACATAATTCATCTTACCTTACTGTCTTTGGAATTCTTCATGCTTATGTGTACTCCCCTACAAACATAACAGAATTTGATTTTCTCTTGTTAATCTGCCTTATGTTATTTTAATTATTTGACCAGCCATGAGGGGAAGGGGGAGAATATTCCCCCTTCAGAATACTTCAGAAACAAGGGGTATGCACTTATCAAAATGAGGGGCAGGGCTTCCCTGGTGGCGCAGTGGTTGGGAGTCCACCTGCCGATGCAGGGGACACGGGTTCGTGCCCCGGTCCGGGAGGATCCCACATGCCGTGGAGCGGCTAGACCTGTGAGCCGTGGCCGCTGAGCCTGCGCGTCCGGAGCCTGTGCTCCGCAACGGGAGAGGCCACAATAGTGAGAGGCCCACGTATAGCCAAAAAAAAAAAAAAAAAATGAGGGGCAAAGTGGAGTTGCAAATTTTATTTTATCTTAAGATGCCAGTGGAGTACTGGCAACTTAGGTGCCAGTGCTTTTTAAAAGATTTCCAAATCTCTATTCTGGGATGTAATTAAATTGCTTTAAAATATTTGATCTTTGTAAGAATTTATTTTAAACTTTGTTAGAAGGGACCAAAGCAGTCTTTAGAGTTAATTTTGCCTCACTGATGAAGCAATAAATACTCTTCTGGGTACCCCACCCAACCCCCACCCCCATGTGGCTGATGGGAATTCCAACAATTTCTGGCCCTCTCTGTGCTCAGGGGATTGTTTTGATTGCTCCCTTTTGGTGTTTTTTTTTTCCCCTGCTTTGAGAAGTCAGCTGAAGATCCCAGACTCTCAAAGATGTTTGGAGCGCCCTCTCTCTCTCTCTCTCTCCCTTTCTCTCTCTCTCTCTCTCTCAATCTCTCTCTGCAGCTCTCTTCTCTCCAGTATTTTTCCCTAAGAACTCTAACCACATCAGCCCTCCCAAACTCCCAAATCTGTCTCTTTAACTCAAAATACTTACATGTGAGAACACAAGACTGTATTAAGGAAATGAAGCATCATGATCAAATTGACCAAGTTTATGCATCAATCCATACAATCTGTGTGAATTTTCTCAAATAATTACAAGTTGGTATGATCCCCTTTCCTAGAAATCCCAGACATTTCTGAAATACAGAACAAGTACACTTCCCAGGAAGTTTTATTAAGATGTTTAATTAGCAGAATATACTATAAAACACATATACCTATAACCATTGAGATTTCTGAGACAATTTCAATGTGCAAAACCCAATATTATTACACCCCAGATAAACTGCCAATACCTGAGTTCCCAGCATTCTTCCTGTGGCCTCTATATTGCATGCTTTTGTAGTAAACAAAGATGGAATTCCTGGCCAACAAATGTCCCTATTTTCAGAGAACTTGTTGCTCTCCCACAGTTGTGGGTCCTGCAGTCATGTTGGAATCACATACCCTTGTACCCACAGGAGTAGAGTTATACAAGTCAAGATAAGCTCAGAGAATTCTCCACCTACCAAAATTTGGAATGAAACCTAGAGACCCCAGTTAATTTCTTTCATGCCTGAACTGAAATGACCTTTACAATTACCTACAGCTGTTACATGGAAAAGCCAAGAAAGTTGATCTAAAGAGAGAAGAGAGTAAAGATGAGATGCAAAGAGAAACAGATGATTTGGGAGAGAGTAAATGAGGTTATAATAGCCTTACAGTCCTCAGTAATCTCTATGTGTGAGACACATCTGTTTCCTGACATTGAGTTCCAATAAGAAATTATTTTAATAAATTCTCCTTTTTCATTTAAACTATTATAACAGAAAAATTGACCTAGCATGCCTTATGGAATGCAATCAAAGTGCAACTTTATTTATCTCCCCTTGTCCTTTAAACTTCATTCAGTGAAAGAAAATTTTTCTCTTGTCCTTGCATGAAAATTCTTTCTCTAGTAAACCCCATAAGTTTTTGTTCTCATTTAAAGTATAAAATGACCTCCAGTCACTTTAAAATCCAAAAACTGCCTCACTTCTCTAATTATCAAGGCGTAGGTAATAATTCAAACTCAGTTTTCCTCTCAGGCTACTACTGATGGTTAGCAACTTACAAGTGGAAAGGGAGAGAAGCTGAGGGGGTGCATCATCTTTCTTTCTCTACTCACCATGTCTCCTCTGCTAACTGCAGTTTCTGACATCCCGAGGTTTGAATCCAGTTGGGAAAGAAGGCCTGGGGTCACGAGCAGTCACACCGAAGTGCAGGGATCATCTGGCAATAGGCCCCTCTCAATGACAGATGTACAGATGCTGACCTATTTCATCAGAACCTTTGTGAACTCTCTAGAGGAATACCCTTCTCACCTCATGCTTAATCTCTTGGGCTGCAATACCTGCCGTGTGACAAATACACATATTCTTTTGGTAGTCCTTTCCTCTTTGACCCCCAGATTCCCAGGAATCCAGGTAATTCATACCACACAAAACTCCCTCTTGGAATACTCAAGCTATCTGGGAAGTTCTCTTGGACAGAATTATACATGGCTTCACCACTTCTGTCTTTCCTGTGAGATCTACTCTTGGTGCATGGGAAGAACACATTCTTTGCACAGCTGCCACTAGGAGTGGGTTACATTTCAAACAGTCCTCTGTTCTCTTTCTTTGCCCTGCTGCCACCAGCTGACAGCAACAGCCCCTCACCTAGACCAGCAGATACATCTTAGTTTCTGAGTTGTCCTATTGAGGTAGCACTACCCTCACTTCTTTCTCATGGAGGAGTGGAAATGAAGGAAAGAGTTCACAACTCCCTTCTTCCCTAGATCACTTTATGCAGTTGGCCTGGGTCATGGTCCCTGAGAGAGGTCCAAGAGTTTAAAAACAAACTGTTCATTTTTTTTAAATTTCAATATAGGACCTTTTCTTTGTGTGCAGCTCCCACTGCATCCTGGTGCCACAGGCAAAAAGTTAAATTTTATCATGTATCATTAACATTAGTTGGTTTCTATTACTATCCTTCCCACCCCTGACAAAGAACCATTAATGAGGCACTCACAGTATTCATGGAAAATGTCTACATTATAGGCTTTACGAACCTGAAGGTAAATCTCACTGTTGAATGACTGTGAATGTTCATGGAATGTAACTATTTGCTGAATCAAGAATTTGAATCACATTAGCTAATAAATGATCTAGCAAACTATTCCACATCCTTATCCATATGTTATCTTGATTTTCTTTACCCTGAGTAAAATAGAAAGTAAATCTTGTGGAATGGTTTAAGGAAAAGATCATTCTTATTTAGAAAACAGAAGTTGTAAAAGTATCAAAAAATCAAAGGCTGGGATTGTAGAATATGACTGTGGCTTAAACCTATGATTATTAGAACCCACCAGACAATTCATTCATTGAACAAATATTAATTGGGCAGCTAGCATCTGCAATCCATTATGATGGAAGCTAAGTATAAATGCTGAATAAAATGAGCATGGGGCTTCCCTGGTGGCGCAGTGGTTGAGAGTCCGCCTGCCGATGCAGGGGACACGGGTTCGTGCCCCGATCCGGGAAGATCCCACATGCCGCAGAGCAGCTGGGCCCGTGAGCCATGGCCGCCGAGCCTGCGCGTCCGGAGCCTGTGCTCCACAACGGGAGAGGCCACAACAGTGAGAGGCCCGCGTACCGCTAAAAAAAAAAAAAAAAAAAAAAAAAAAGAGCATGATTCCTGCTCCTTTGAAGCTTACTATCTATATTCACTCTAGTTAAAAACAAGAAAAAAAATTCATGAAATTATTTCCTCCAGTACCCTACTTACTCATCAAGAAAGAAAGAAAATTGTGATTAAAGGTAAAATCTGCTTAATTTATGGTGTGCAAATACACACAGGAAACGTGTGCCTTTAGTCAAAAATGTGAATCCTTAGAAAGCCATCTGCCATACAAGTTCTTTTCATGGGGCAAACATAAAAGAACTGACCTTTAACAGAGTAAAGGTATAGAAAGGCAAAGAAATATTTTTGCTGTGTGTAATATGAAGTTAACAGGAAAAAGAACAAAAATAAGGTAATCACATTTCTGCAGAATTGCTCTCCTCCAATCTGAAGAAACTAATGAAGGATGAAGGTTGTAGCCTGGAACAAGTGCTCAGTGTCCGCTGAAGAAAATGCCTGCAAATACACACCCCCACACACACACACTTCATACGTAGTACACAGAACAGCTCTCATTCATCAATGCTGCTTTCATTTTGTACACCCAAGGAGGATGAAGGTTGATAGTATAATAATGATGACACGTAAGATACTATAGGGTTTATTTTGCTAGCAGAAATCTGACTTTAAATTTTATAAACTACCTTATTCCTCTATTTATGGGTTACTTGGACACTTCATTTATATTTTGCTTTATTAGAGAGATATATAGGATATGGATTCTGAAGAATTATTCTTAAGATTGTCAAGAGACCTACCAGTTGCACCTAAAGTCAGCTGATATACCTGGCTTCCACCAGTGCTGATACCTAGGAGCAGTCAGACAAACTGATGAATCATGAATATTTAGAAAACCTGCTTTAAAACGCTTTATCAAAAATGAGTGTCGGTAACCTGCATTGTTATTTCTGGATATTTTGCATGTACTTTGCCAGGGTCTACTATGATTTAATACTAATTGGTGATTCTTTTCTAGATTTTGGAAACCAGAACAGCCTCTTGAGGAACAATTCCCCATTAGGGTTAATTTATAATCCAGCTCAGGATACTCTTGAGATCAAAAGGAGGAGCTATTACAAGATATGGAAACAACCCAAATGCCCATCGACAGATGAATGGATAAAGAAGATGTGGTACATGTATACAATGAAATGGTACTCAGCCATAAAAAAGAATAAAATAATGCCATTTGCAGCAACATGGATGGACCTAGAGATTATCATATTAAGTGAACTAAGTCAAAGAAAGACAAATACCATATGACATCATTTACATGTGGAATCTAAAATATGACACAAATGAACTTATCTATGAAACAGAAACAGACTCACGGACATAGAGAACAGACTTGTGGTTGCCAAGGGGGATGGAGGATAGGGGAGGGATGGATTGGGAGTTTGGGATTCGCAGATGCAAACTATTACATATAGAATGGATAAGCAACAAGGTCCTACTGTATAGCACAGGGAATTATATTCAGTATCCTCTGATAAACCATAATGGAAGCAAATATTAAAAAAGAACGTACATAGATGTATACCTGAATCACTTTGCTGTACAGCAGAAACTAACACAACATTGTAAATCAACTATATTTCAATAAAATCGATTTTTGAAAAAGGAAGAACACTAATAAATATGCCAAAACAAGAGTTATAAACCAGCAAGCAGCAACTCATGGTCACTCTAGCTAAGTTTTCAATCTCCGAAGGCACAGTCTAGGATATTTGCTTTTCTTGAATAGAATAATAAAAATGCAACTTCAAAGGAAGCAGGGATGTCACAATGTGAGGAGATACACAATGCGTGGAAGCTCATGGCTGAGCCGTGTGTATCTTCAGCTGCTTAAACTGCTAAAGATAGTAGCAATGGAAGAGAGGAAAAAGACTTGATCTGACACCTCACTGCCCACACAGTGTCTACCTCCCCCAGATGGCGACTAACTCATAGGCTCTCTGAGTTAATAACTAGAGTGCTCAGTATGACATCAACTCATGAACTATGCAATCCCATAATAGGAACAACCAGACCATGTGGGAGCAAGAGCACATCCAAAAGAGCAAATTTTGCCAATTCACTTATCTAGAAATTGTGATTTTATGGGATTGCTTTGGGGAAACTTAGACTTAGCATAATTTGCCAGTTATTTGTCTTTAAATATAATTTATTTTCTGTATTTATATCTATACCACAGAACCTTTTATGTCACCAGGACTCTGACATTAGGATTACTGATGTAACTTAAGGTTATCTCTCTGATCTATCCAGCAGGATCCTAGGTCACCTCTCATATCCAGAAGGCTATAAATAAGTGTAATTTTCTCACTAATGATCTCTCAGAAATTTTTGTGTTATGCCAAGCATATTTGTCTTTATTATTGGTACAGAAAGGCATGACTGTATTTGAATAAATTACTTTCTGGGAATTATCTTTGCTACTGATACATTATCAAAATTTAAAATCATGAGTTTATAACACATTCTTTCTACCCATTCATTCGTTTGTTCATTCATTCATTTCTTCAACCAATATTTGTGCCTACTATGCACTAGGCATTGTGATCTGTTGTAAGGACACAATGATGGATAAAGCACAGCATGGCTTCTGCCTTTGTAAAGCTTTCCACTTAGTGAGGGAGACAGACCACAAACAAGTAAACAAACCTACAAGTGAAGGCTACGGTCCAAGTCACTAGAAAATAAAAAGGGGATATGTTTAGATAGAATAGTCAAAGAAGGCACTTGGAGAAAGAAAGTCTTCACTTGCTCCATTCTTTCTTACTATCTTTAGATTCTCTCTCGTTTTTTTTTTTTTTTTTCATTTCTTCAAATTTCTAATCTTAAGTGACATACCCTTATGAATTTGTTTTCTTTCTCATCGTATTTATTTGGTTGCCTTATTAATTTACTCTACATTTTTACTCCCTCTTATCTGTGTATGTGGCCTGTCAGCTAGGAAATCTTATGGAAATTCACCATTTTTCTCTGGTATAAGGAAATTTAAGCCAAAACTTTACTCGTCATTAACCTCATGTTCACGACTTTGTCACATTATACTATTTAAGTATTTTAACAGTATTTAAAATACTGTTTAAGATGTGAAACAAGGGTCAGAGCATATTGTGTAACATTTTATTTGAACTTTCTTGTATGCCCTACATTGTTTTCGCTAGAAAAAATAATTGACTCAGTTAGTGAGGCTACTTGTCCCATGAACATAACTTGGGTTTCTTTTCTTTTCCCTCTCGCTCAAAAGTGTTATGGGAGACTTCTGAACATTGACAAAGCATCTGCAACATCACACAGAGGCATAAGAAGATATTTCTAATCGTTTTATGTAGCCAATTCAACAAATTCATTAAACTGCATTCAGTCGGGAATACAAGCATAACCTTGTCCCTCCAAGCTCATGGGCCAGCAGAGTGGAGAAATGTGTTTTCATTACTATGTAACACAAATTTGTCCAAGCTTCATTAGTCTACTGGTAGTAAATGGAGTTCATATTAACAATAATAACTCTTATTTCACTAGTTCTTATCTGATTGCTGAAGCACGGCCTTCGACTCCATGCTGAGGCCCCACTAATATTTCTGGTGTCTGCCAGGTACTCTATTCTGTTCTGCACTTGTGTTCTGCAGTTTCTGACAGGCACTGCGAGCTCACATCCAGAACGTGGTACCTTCAATGTTTATTTATAACCTATTCTTTTCCTAGTACCCAGCTTTGTTATCGACCTGGCTTACTGTGCCTGTATCATTCTATCCTCAACATACATCCTCTCCAAAGAGGCACCTCAGGCCCTGTGCAAGCAGATGTGAGCTCTCACGTCATCCAATCAACTGGAAATAATTGGCTAAACCCAAGATAGATGGTCTCTGTTTACTTGGACCACAGCACCCCTAGGCCTTTTACAGCTGTGGTCCGGAGTTAAGAGAGAACAGCACAAGGCGGAGTGCGAGAGGGAAGGACTGGGAGTTTGGGATTAACAGATAAAAACTATTATATACAGAACAGATAAACAGCAGAGGGAACTATATTCAATATCCTGTGATAAACCATAATGGAAAAGAATATGAAAAATAATATATATGTATATAACTGAATCACTTTGCCGTACAGCAAAAATTAACACAACATTGTAAATCAACTAAACTTCAATAAAAGAGAGAGAGAGAGAGTGATGCTCAGCTTCCCCAGCTATCAATCTCATTAAAGGGGTTAAGGTGGAGCCTCCAGGTTTGGTATAAGTTTGTTCCTCAACTAAATGACTGGAATTAATACCAAGCCTTCTCTAGATCTTCTACCCCCTTTACCAGAGGTCAAGAGGAAGTCTGTGTAATGAGGCTGACTACATCTCAAGATGGCTTTAACTATCATCTTGACCCTAGATCAGTGGATTCAAGAAGGAACCCCAAAATCTAACCACTTCCTATCCCCAAAACTCACACCTTTGCCACAATGTGTGTTGATTCCAACAGGACTAATCTCATTATTCCCTTTATTCTCTATAATGTTACCATAAGAATCCAGAATCCCAAGATATCATCCATCACCTGCACCCTAATCTCCACTAGTAGATACAAAACACATCCTCTCTTTCCCCCACTTCCACCCAAACTTCAAAAACTCTTCCACCTTCTCCTCTGAAATTCACCATTCAGCATCATCAAAACCCTCCATCTTAATATTTCTGAATATTTTCTTCATTTTCCAGCTTTAACAAAAGGCTGATTATTCCCTTAGAATACTCCTTCCCTTGCAAGCATTTCAAGTGTTGGATTTTTTCTTTTTTTCTTTTTTCTCTTTTTGCTTCCCACAGTCTTTACAGTATTGAGCTTGGAGATTCTCTGGGTTCTAACTGCCACTTCTACACTATTTTCCCTATGACCTCCGTGTTAGTAAATCCAGCACTCACTCTTAGTTTTCATCCCAAGTCATCCCTATTGCAGTGAATAACTTGCATTCCCTCCACGTACTTATTTCACTTGTCATCTGAGACATCATCTTCTCTTGGTTTTCCTCCAGCATCACTAATCACTTCTTCTCCATTTCCTTTGATAACTCTTTTTCTTCTCACTGATTTCTTACTGTAGAAGAGCCCCAAACTCTCTCCTTCTTGGTGACTTCATTAAGTTCCATGGCTATACATTTTATGTATGAGAGATATATATATCCATCTCAGCTCAGACCTCTCTCCTGAATTCTAATCTCATACATTCAATAATCTTCTCAGCAGCTTCACTTGGTTGTCTAATAGATATCTCAAACTTACTATATCCAAAAAGTTACCATATCCAAAATTGAACTGTTAATCTTACCCTCCACACTTGCTCTATCTACAGCTTTCTCAAGTGAGGACAATTCCATACTTTCAGTTGCTCAGGTCAAAATTCTTGGAATCATTGTCAATTCCTTCCTTTCCTTCACAACCCATATCCCAAATACCAGCAAGTCCTATTGGCTCTGCCCTCAGAATATAATTAGAATCTGACCACTTCTGAACTCCTTCATTGCTACCATCCTAGTTCCATTCTGTATCATGCCTAGCATGGATTTCTGTTTTTCCCTTTGCTCCCTCCTGTCTGTTCTCAACACAGCAACCAGAATGATCCCTGCAAAATGTAAATAACATAATATTTGTCATTCCTCGGTTCAGAATCCTCCAACGGTTACCTTTTGTTCTAAGTACAAGCCAGTGTCCCTGAGGGCCTATAGGGCCCTACATAATGTAGCCTCTGTTATCTCTCTCACTTCATCTCCTAGTTTTCTTCCCCTTGTTACAAACTGGGCACATTCAAAACTAGGGTCTTGCACTATCTCTTTCCTTTCCTTAGACGTTCATTCTCCGGAGTGTCCCATGGGTGATCCCCTCACTATCTTCATGCTTTTGCTCAAATTATCTCCTCAACAAGGTCTATCTTACCCATTCTATTTCAGATTTAACCTGTCCCCCAATACCAGCCAGACTCCTGACTCCCTTTGTCCAGCTCTCATTTTTTCTCTTATTCATAACCTTATCATTTTTTAACATACCATGTAGCTAACTCACTTATGATGTGTATTACTCATTATCTGTCCCCCTTCCCATAAGGGCAGGAATTTTTTTTTTTGTTCACTGACATATTCCAAGTTCTCAACATAGTGCCTGGCATAGAATACATGCTCAACAAATATCTGTTCAATTGGATTAAATTTGGGACCCAACAAAAGTACTGTAAAATGTGGTATGTATTTTCAAAAAAGGATAAATAGAATATTCTAGGGAAGAAGATAAAGGAGATTATATTTCTTCTAGAAACACTGAGTAAAGCTTTATGAATAGGTAGAATTAACAAGTCTTGGTGACAGAAAAAATAATTACAAAATATGAGAGAAATGGAGATTACAAGGATTCTGTTCTTAATGACTTAATAAAGTATAATAGAGAATGCAAGATGAAGATGTATGCAAGATTTCTGATTTGAAAGTATATTTGAGAAATTCATGAAACAAGTTGGAAATTTGTGTTTGTAGCTCAGGAGAGAAGTTTAAACTGGAAATGTATATTTGTGATTTTATGGTTACTGGGTACATCTATGAAGTATGTGACCATTAAGTTCAGAATATACAGAGAGAAGCAAATAATAACAGAAGGAAATGTCTTGGAAATATTTAGAGAGGTGAGGGAAATGATGTCATAATGCACTTGAAAAAGAGGAGGAAAAAATGGAAGTAGGAGAAATATAAGAATGGTCAGAGACATAATGTCAGTGTTCCAGATCTTTGGTAAGTCGAATCTGAGCTATAGAAAAGTTCTATACACTTAATAAAGAATAGATCAAGATCATTAGAGTGGAAGACATGAAAGACTGATGAGATCAGAGTGATCAGAGTCATTAACATGAATGCTGAAGTTTGAAAGGACAATGACAGGTCTTGGCTGAAGAGAAACCTATATATTTGCAATGTATTACGGCTACGAGTGCAGAAGATACCAAGCAAAGTGATAGAAAAATGTGGTATATTTCTGTGTAATTACTTAAGCAGATGACACAATAGTAACCAGTTTTTACATTTTTAGTTAATGATCTGACAAATAAGTGGTGGAGCTCTGAAAGGGTTGCAGGGCTCTATAATAAGCCAAGTACATGAGAAAATAATAAATTAGCTACCCATAGAATCATAAGGAGAAATTACCATCCACTGTCCTTAGGTGACAATAGATTCAAAAGTCAGTTCTGTTTCATATGATTTAATATCTTATTATGTGGTGTTTCATTTATGTGAAATAGTTAGACTTCCTTACTGGGACAGCAATAACTGTTATGACGTTACTTGCTAAGAAAATAAAACAATAAACTTGATAGTGATCAGTGACTTCCATTACATTCAGAACCTAGGTTCAATTGCTGGCTCAGGACACAGAGGTATACAAGGTCTACAAAAGATGAACAAACATTTTAATATGTTTTAGAAGTCCTAGATTTGCATATGAGTACTTCACTTGCAATTCACTTCTCTATATCTATTTTAAATGAGTAGGTCCTATTCCTGTAAAGATTAGAAGATTAAAGATTTCATCTTTGTTCTCTATAAAAGTCAACGCCCGAGTTTTTTTCTTTTTTGTCGTCATAAATCTATTTTCTATTTGATGTCTTGGGGTTCAGCCACATGATTCCTTACACTATGAATGATGATTTTACAGCTGAACCTTGGAACTGTCTCTCCAAAAGCACATCTCAACATTAAATATTAAGACATTACATTAAAAAGGTGAGAGACACAGGCAGCAGCAAAGGTAATTAAAGTTACAAAGAAAAAACTAGACAGGAAAATAGATGATCTAAGGATGATTCTGGGTTGTCAAGAATTTTTTAAAATTTATAAGAACAGAAAAATCCAGGTCCCTTTGCACTCATTTCTCTCTTCCTTTACTCTGATGATCTAATATCTGCTATCAGTCTCAGTCTCTAGCACTCAAGGCAATCCTTAAACCTCAAATGAAGGTATACGGATTTTCTTTAAAACTTTTGTTTGTGATTATTTTGCCTTCAGAATAGAGGAAATGGGAGTTTCTAGTTGTCAAGTATATTTATGTAGCAAGTGTTTTGTTTGTGAATATCTTGCCTTGAGAAGAGATGGGAGTTTTGAGTTATCATGTTGATTTTAGTGTTGAATAGATTGCTTTAAGGAGACAGGCATAAGCTTGCATTTGTTAGCAACTGCTAACAATAAAATATGTCCATTTCTAGCAGGGTGGTACTTTATTTCACTAAGAAGTCAAAAGTTAAAGATTTAATAAAAAATAAATCTCCCACTTGTGGTGACTGAAATAGAAAAGGCACTCAAAGAAGATCAAAACCAGTGAGAGGAGCAGAACTTCACCAAAGGGCCAATCCTGTTGTTCTGGAGCTTGTTAGAGAACCAATACAACTCCTTACCTTTGGATGAATTCCAAACTCCAAGAGGAAAGGGTCGTATTTAAATATTGAGAAAATTGGGCGATATTAAATTTGTATAAATCCCTTGGTTGAGGGAGGTTTAAAGAAAAGAGGCTTCTGTGATTGGAACATTCATTAGTGCACCCTCTAAACTCCTTTATCAGGACTGTGACTTACTTTTGGTAGTACACCTCAGAGAGGTCAGCAGTATACTTAGTTCCCTGAGCGTAGCTGATGGCAAATGACCACTAAAGAGCACTGTACTCCCCAAGGGGCATCTATTAGTGCACAAGGCTCTGTAAGCAACAGGGACCAACTTGAGAGGCTGCGAAAACTATTCTTATCTTTGGTAAGGCATGTCTGGAGACTCTCTTGGATCAGCCCCTGACTTATTTAGGGACTGGCTTCACGTTCTGATGGTAAAGCCCTTCATTTTCCTAATTTATTCTTGAAACTTAACCAGGTGAAGAGGCAACTCCAACAACAAACTTCTCTCACTAATAAGAATTTTTGTTATTCCCTTCTCTACTTTTACTAAAGTTAGAAATCATACTCAAATGATAATTTAATATTTTTTTCTAATCGCAAAATGAAAATGAAGTATTTGTAAATCCACAGGATTAAAGAACACTCTCGAAGGTAGAGGATACAGTGTTTCGTACCTGACATTATTCCATTACACAGCAGTGTTGTTAATCTTTCTTGCTTTTTCACTGAACTTGAGTGATCAGGCATCCTGTCTGTTGCTTCATTATAATGTGTTCTTCAACAGTGAGCCAAAGATAGATGTCAAGCTTCAAGTAGAGGTTCATTTACCTTCATGTACTTTGCAGGGAAAGCCTCTGATGATTATGTTAAGATGCCATAAGAATTAATTATCAAATGGATGAATGAATTTTAAAATGAGGTTATAATTCATTGACCAGATTCTTGTTCACCATTCTTCAATTAGGGTGGGTGTATTCCATCTTGGATTAACATTCGTCTTTCTTTTTAATTGATCTCTTGTCATTCTTGAACAAAAAGTCATTTGTTAGTGCAAGAAGCGAAGTTAAACAAGGAGCCTACTGATGTTGAAGGATCCTATCTCATAGAAAACATGGCATGCAGAGTGCTTGCACTAGATAGAAATGGATGGCACATACACATGCACACACAAATACACCCTGTTGGAATTATATTAATCAGGGTTGATATTCAAAATATGTTACAACTAGTACAGTATAGACCCAACAACTAGAAAGAATGAAATGCCTAATCAGAATGAGCACAACATACCCATTGGTATAGCCAGATTGAATATTAGCTTTGGGAAATATGATTTATTCTCCTTATCTTTCAATTTAAAATTAAAATGTCATTTATAACTCTCAAGCAGGAAATTCTATAATTCTATAATCTTCATTGATATTTGCAGTGTAAACTAGGAAGTACAACCTCAAATGCTAAGGGGCAAGGCAGGAAGTCAAAGCCAGGAAATAAAGCTGGGAGGGAGTGGCAAAGTGTAAAACAGGAGAATGCATTCCCCAACCAAAAATATTCAAATTCAAATATTTATAAAACTTCTGGCTAAAAAAACAACATGCTCAGATTCTGTCTCATGTTCAGACTTATAAGCATTCCTAAGTCCAATAAATATCTTCAAACGTTGTCATATTTTCCAATCTAACCATCTATTTCTGAAATACACTGCATTCCTCATGATGGCCTATGTCTTTATGTCAAGAAAGTAAAATCATTTATAATAAAAATAAATAAAAATCAAAGACAAAAATTTCCCTCATGTATCTCTTAGACTATAAACTGAGAGGTCAGGGACCATCACTTATATCATCCTTACACCTAACATTTTATGTTACCCAATGCAGAATGAATCTTTTAAAACTTTATTAGTTCTTTTAATATTTTAAAATAAGAAGGCTATAATTTTTCCAAATGAATGATAATAAAGTATAAATATAAGACTACTTCCCAAAAGTCACTATAAATTATGAAGGGCAACAGAAAAGTGTACAACATTGTTACTAAATTATACGTCAAATTACTCAATACTAATAAAAGCTATATGGAGAAAGAATAAGTATGACCGCAAATACCACCCACAATTTCTTTACCCTATCAAAAGATTTTGCCAACTTAGTATAATTCATGAGCATCTTGAAACCTACAAAGTTATCCAGAATTGGCAAACCAACCTATTCATTCATTCAATGGGATTTCATGAGAACCGTAGCAAATTTGTTAGAGCACCATGGAATCAATGCAGAAATTCCTTGTGTATGCTTTGATTCTAAAGGGACTTCAAGGAAATTCTTTCAAGTATTGATGAGGAAACTCACAGTTCAAGACTGACCACTGGAATAGAATATAGTACCCAGTTTTCCTTAGGCTTGATACTTCTCCAGCAAACCATGCACTATGGGGTCATTCCTCAAGATCATGTATACACTGCTCTCTTTGTATCCTCATCCTTGGGGAGGTTGGTTCCAGGACCTCCACAGATACCAAAATTTGCTGATGCTCAAGCCCCTTATATAAAATGGCATAGTATTTGCACATAACTTATGCAATCCTCACAAATACTTTAAATCATCTCTAGATTACTTGTAGTATCTAACACAAGGTAAATGCTATGTAAATATTTACCAGAGCATGGCAAATTTAAGTTCTGTTTTTTGGAAAGTTCCGGAATTTTTTCCCCCAATATTTTTGATCTACCAGTTGGTTGAACCCATGGTTGCAGAACTAATAGATGCAGAACCTGTGCATATGGAGGGCTGACTATATATAGAGAAAAATACAGTGCATGTTATATATACCAGTTCTCAAATCCCAAAAGTCTAACTATTTCTTCATTTGCCCCCAGTGTCCTATTTGTGTATCTCAAACCTCGATATTTTAATTTTGTGGCTAAAAATTAATTCAAGAATTTGAAGAAAGCAGGCTGGGAGCAATAGATATAAAAAGGCAAGAGGATTAAGTTATAACACAGTGACATTCATACCTGATGACCACATTCCCAAGGTCACCGGACAAATGATAAAAATAAAATGCAGACACTAATGGGAGTTTTCTCCAAGGCAACAGGAATTAGGACATACCTCATACCAAGAAAATGCATCAAACAACACACTTTGTAAAGCTTGATGGCACAGAATTAGAAAGTATGCCATACACTACTTATAATTCACATTTTTAAAGGTACTTTGAGATAACACTGGTCTATCACACTAACTGATGACAGTTTATTTCTTGCTGCTATGGCAGCATGTATGTGGTGGTAGGTGATTAAAGGCCGGCATCTCCCTGTTTTGACATTTGATGAAGTCTGAAAAAATATTTCTTAAACAGAATTTATAATAGCAGCATTAGTCAGGTTTTCAAATCACTTGATTCTCAAGATGATACCACAATTTTTTTATCTTTCCACTGACTACTAATCTCTTAAGGAGAAAAATGTCATGTAATGGGTAAACTGTATGTTTATTTACATTTCTCCTCTTAAATAGCTACCAACTTTTAAATGTCTTGATATAAGAGAAACTATTAATTGCTTCAATAAAATCTATCTCAAAGATAAACTTTTAGCTAGTGAAATGCAGGGTAAATCAGAGAATAAATATATTTATTCCAAAAATATTAACAAAAATCTATTGAGAAGTCCCATTATACCTGAAATAGGATACGTAGACAGATACAGATATGTCTTCACAGAAATCATTACTCAGACTCATTTCTATTGATGTCAATGAATTCTTGATTAGAAAAAAATCTTCACATACATTCTTCATTCTAAGGTATCAAGAATATGATTCTATCTCTGTCATTTAAACTAAATAATAACATGATAATTCTGGTATAACCAAAGATTTTATAGTCAATCCTAATTAATTTAATCTCTTGAATGTCTGTGGATTGAGTGAGGCAAAGATTTCTACAATCGAGACAAATGCAACATTGAAAGCAATTTTTACATGCAGGCTACCAACTAAACCTTCAAATGAAAATGCAGACAGCCAGCCTTGAATATAGATCGCCTTGTAAGCCCCTAAACGGAGGATCCACTTGAGCAATTCCCTGACTTCTGACCCATGAAAATTGTTAGGTTAAAATGAGAGTTGTTGTAAGCTTACCTCAGGAAACAAGAAAAATCTCAAATAAAAACAACTAACCTTACACTTAAAGGAACTAGAGAAAGAAGAAGAAACAAAACCCAAAGTTAGTAGAAGGAAAGAAATCATAAAGATTAAAGCAGAAATAAATGAAATAGAGACAAATAATAGAAAAGATCGATGAAAATAAAAGCCAGTTCTTTGAATAGATAAACAAAATTGATAAAATTTTAGCCAGATTCATCAAGAAAAAAAGCGACAAGGCTCAAATCAATAAAATCAGAAGAGAAAAGGGAGAAGTTACAATGAACACCACAGAAATACAAAGGATCAAAAGAGACTACTATGGGGCTTCCCTGGTGGCGCAGTGGTTGAGAGTCCGCCTGCCGATGCAGGGACATAGGTTCATGCCCCGGTCTGGGAAGATCCCACATGCCGCGGAGCGGCTGGGCCCTTGAGCCATGGCCACTGAGCCTGCGCGTCCGGAGCCTGTGCTCTGCAACGGGAGAGGCCACAGCAGTGAGAGGCCCGTGTAAAAAAAAAAAAAAAAAAAAAATAGACACTACTATGAACAACTATATGCCAATAAAATGGACAACCAAGAAGAAATGGACAAATTCTTACGAAGGTTCAAGCACCCAAGACTAAACCAGGAAGAAATAGAAAACATTAACAAACCAATTACCAGTAATGAGATTGAACCGCTAATTTAAAAACTCTCAACAAACCCAACTCCAGTACCAGATGGCTTCACGGGTGAATTCTACCCCAAACATTCAGAGAAGAGTTCACACCTATCCTTCTAAAACTATTCCAAAAAATTGCAGAGGAAGGAACACTTCTGAAATTGTTCTATGAAGCCAGCATGACCCTGATACTAAAACCAGACAGAGATATCACAAAAAAGAAAATTATAAGCCAATATCACTGATGAACATAGATATAAAAATCCTCAAAAAATATAAGCAAACTGAATCCAACAATACATTAAAAGGATCATCCACCATGACGAAGTGGGATTTATCCCAGGGATGAAAGGATTTTTCAATATCCACACATCAATCAGTGTGTTACACCACATTAACAAATTGAAGAATAAAAATCATTTGATCATGTCAATAGGTGCAGAAAAAGCTTGTGAGAAAATTCAGCATCCATTTATGATAAAAATTAGTAAAGAAGTAACAAGGTCTTTTCAGCTCTGAATTCCCTACCTCTGGCTACAAGGATGTCTCTCTGCCTCCTGGTGCAGGGAGGGTACCTTTCACATGAAAGATTATTTTGTGATTTCATACAGGCAGGGTATCTGTCAGAGTGTCCTTGCACTGGCTGTTTCTCAAGTAACTTTAACTCAAATAATTAATATGCTATTTTGGCGTATTTGTGGGCAATCTGCCCTGGGCCTCAAAAGTTCCCTCCTCTGAAATTTCCCTGGAAATTTCATGTATTAGAAGCTGAGCTGGTAGATTGCTCTATGATTTCACTGAATCAGTGATCCAAAGTAATTCAGTGATTTCACTGAATCCTAGTCCTAAAAATAGGTCAGTTCAGTTAAATTCATTTCAGGAGGCTCCCAAAGTTAGGCCTACATTACACATGCATTCAGGTATTTAATAAGAGGCATGTCTATGGAAACAAATAAACAAACAACAAAAAACCAAAGGTTAATGATTGGAGTGGACTATAAACCAGCTTCTGAACCCAGGGAGCAGCTAATCAATAAAATTCTAGATATCAGTGTCAAAGCATGTTTTGTAGTTTGAAATGTCTCTGATGATGTTATCAGATATTCAGGTAAACTTTCTAAGTGACCCATACAGCAACAGGCATGAAGATTATTTAAACATGAGCTGTTCTGGCAATTTCTCTGAAGTTTATATCAAGTCACCTAGCTTCCCTTTGCAGGGCTTCAGGAAAAAGGGCAGTTTTAAGTTCTTAATGATCCCAAATCAAAAAGATATAAGAGGAACTTCCCTGGTGGGCCAGTGGGTAAGACTCCATGCTCCCAATGCAGGAGGCCTGGGTTCGATCCCTGGTTGGAGAACTAGATCCCGCATGCATGTCACAACTAAGAGTCCGCATGCCGCAACTAAGAAGTCTTCATGCCGCAACTAAGAAGACTGCATGCCGCAACTAAGAAGCCTGCATGCCGCAGCTAAGAGTCTGCATGTCACAACTAAGAAGTCTGCATGCTGCAACTAAGGAGTCCTCATGCTGTAAGTAAAGATCCCATGTGCTGCAACTAAGACCCAGTGCAGCCAAAATTTAAAAAAAGATGGAAGAGAATTGGAAACATTAGTTTGGAGAGTCATAGCCAGATATTGAAGGAAACTAGAATAATTCAGGATTTAGTCCAGTTTACAGGAAAATAACAAATCTCAAAGACAATTAATAGAAGCAGAGTCTGATATTCACATGCATGTATTATAGATTCTACTGAAACATAATTTTTCTCTCTGAAATCACTCTCATTTTCTATGAAAGATAGCCAAATTAAGACAAATTTGTTTGCAAGATAAACCTAGATTCAATCAACTTGGCTTGGTTATTTGCATAAGTGCAGCAAGAATAGCAATTGATCATATAGGCTCTTTTAAATCTTCTTTGTTGGACCAGTTCAAAAGAAATTTCAGACTGAACTTTTATTTATTATTTTTTTATTTTTTGGTTGCTTTGGGTCTTTGTTGCTGTGCATGGGCTTTCTCTAGTTGTGGCAAGCGGGGGCTACTCTCCATTGCGGTGTGCAGGCTTCTCATTGTGGTGGCTTCTCTTGTTGTGGAGCACAGGTTCTAGGCATGTGGGCTTCAGTAGTTGCAGCATGTGTGCTCAGTATTTGTGGCTTGAGGGCTCTAGAGTGCAGGCTCAGTAGTTGTGGCACATGGGCTTAGTTGCTCCATGGCATGTGGGATCTTCCCAGACCAGGGCTCAACCTCATGTCCTCTGCATTGGCAAGCAGATTCTCAACCACTGCACCACCAGGGAAGCCCCCAGACTGAACTTTTAAATGTCTCTCAGGGCCGGGAAGATGAGCCAAGTCAAGGACTTGCAATCAGACTTGCCTGCAATACCTATAGATTTGAGTAAATCGCTTTCTTTGCAAGGTCCCCAAAATATCTTGAGGTTCCTGCATCTTCCCGGAAGTGACCATCCTTACTCACCTGGTAAGGCTGCTGGTAACCATATAAGTAAGGTACTAGGCTGTTTTTCCAAGGGGCTTTATTGGCTTAATAAAGACAACTTTAGTTCCTTAGAGCTGTCTCGTCATACATGAGTCTCCATGTGTCTCTCTCAAATATGACACTCCAGTCAAAGCCTTGCTGATATAACCAGTTTCCAATTGTGTCCTGCTAAAAGGGGAACAGATTCTTACTGAACTTATGCAAATAGCCATATTGCCAAGAAAATAAGAATTCTCATTACAAGTTTCAGAATTGTGAAGGGATCAGGCAGAAAGAAAAGATATGGAGATCTTTTCATCTTTGTTTACAAAGGTATACTTTATCAAATTACTCTGAGTCATATTTAGCTTAAGAGGAAATATTTTCTTATATCTGGAAAACAAGATTAAAGAATCAGCAATTAAAAAAAATTAAAATTACCATCATCCTCATCAGTCTATTTAGTACCATTTCATTAGTTCTTGCTCTCCTTGATCTTTTTTTTTTATGAAGCTATCATTTTCTCCGTTAGGTTCTATAAATTTTTACCCAGTTCAGTGGTATGATTTGAGAGTTATCAGAAACTTGTATTCTAGAGTACTTGTTCCTTTCCATGAATTTCTCTGAAGATTTAACACATTTGCAGGAAGCTTTTATAAAAGCATCTGAGTAAAACAATAACTGTCTGCAAATGATAAAAGACTTAAAATGCCTATTATTAAAGATCTGATTAATTATAATGGAATTGACAAGGAAATTTCGTTATTTTTGTGACATACTACATTTAAGATAATAACTACAACAGAATTATGATTCATAACATTATACCAGGACATATCCAAATTTTAGGAACTGCACATAATTTATAGAATATTTATATCAACATTTACCCATGCAATATAACCTAAGGTTTATCATCACTTATTTGAGAAGGCTCCCATGTAATTTAACATACCAAAATAAGCCTAACTGGTGGCGCAGTGGTTACGAATCCACCTGCCAATTCAGGGGACATGGGTTCGAGCCCTGGTCCAGGACGATCCCATGTGCCACAGAGCAACTAAGCCTGTATGCCACAACTACTGAGCCTGCGTGCCCTAGAGCCCGTGCTCTGAAACAAGAGAAGCCACCGCAATGAGAAGCCTGCTCGAAGAGTAGCCCCAGCTCACCACAACTAGAGAAAGCCCACACGCAGCAACAAAGACCCAACGCAGCCAAAAATAAATAATTAATTTTTTTAAAAAGCCTAATTAACTTAATACCTCTCTTTTATAAGGAGAGAAAAAGAAATCTTTTGAGGTATTCCAAGGGCCCTCAGGAAATCCCCAAAGTTATTAGGTCAATAAGACTTCATTTAGAATTTGATTTGGGGAAATTTTTCAAAAATATAAAAAGCCTTGGATACTTGACTTAACAGAATCACAGATCATTATGAAATAATAATTATCTATTTGACCAAAGTGACAATAAAAAATGTCAAAGGAAAATACAAAAGGTTACAGTGTCATAAGTTAAAGTTAAACTTACCTCTTTTAATATTAAGATGACTCAATTTTAAACAATCAAAGATCTGATGAAGACAGTGTGAAGCACAGTTAGTAAGACTGTGCTTACCCTTGCTTTTTAGGGAAAACAAAAACATTTTCACAAAAATCTTATCAGAAGCAGACCTATAGTCTACTTAAACTTTATCCTTTTAGCAGATGGAAGAAAATCAAGTTTTTGTTTTATATTCGTATATTACTAATATTAAAGCTTATTTTTATAACCTTTGTAATACATTTATTCAATTTCAGCTAGCTTGACAACAAAAGGTAAGATTCTCTCTCTTTCTCTTTCTCTCTCTCCAACTTTTTGTCTGCATTTAGTTTGCCCTTCATAACCAGAAGTTCTAGTTTAGACAAAATTACTCTCATTTTCCTTAACAAAAATATATCTCCATATCCGGTACCCTTTTTTAGGCAAAAATGTATCTTACTCTCCTTGCATACAGAGTTGTTTTCCTAATTAATTCTAGTTGTTTTCATTACATACATAAACTAGAATTTTTAACCCTTAAAAACCTTAATTTTTAGTGAATTAAAGAAGTAAACAACTGGGAATTCCTGGTGGTCCAGTGGTTATGACTCCATACTTCCAGTGCCGGGCGCCAGGCGCCCGGGTTTGATCCCTGGTCAAGGAACTAAGATCCCACAAGCCACATGGCACAGCCAAAAATAAAAAGAAGTAAACAATTATGAACTATCTTTTACACCAGCATTCTGTGGATCACCAAATTTATGAATACATTTCATAATTTCTAGAAACATATGCTACTTCATATACAATGTTTCATTAAAGTACAAGACTTGTTTACTAATAATACCAAATTTATTTTTAGTTTCTCTGTAATAGGAAGTCAAACAGATAAACCAATGTTCATTACTTAAAGTTTCATAATTTTATATTATTTAGAAATTGTCTAGATAGTCAATGATTTTCCATCTCTTAACCTAACTTAGCAAAATTTGAAGGGTGGAAGTTACCAAAGAGACTTGGGAAACTATTTAACTAGACATATTATAAAATAATCATTGCTTAAAAGTTCACCTAAAAACTCTTATCTCATTTACATCTATTTAATTCAGTTGTTCTTAACAATTATACGTAGAGTACTCATGAAAATTTCATGAGACATTAGTCATCATGTTAAGGATTTTTTTTCTTACTGACAAATTTTGTAACAGATAACATGAGCTTATTTGACTTTTAGTAAACTTAGTTAGAATAAAAGTATTGTATGTAATGCTGATAACTCTAAACACATGTCTGTATTAAATAAGCCTAAACTTAAACTAGCTTGCATTTACTAAAGATTAATGCTAGGTCATGTGAACTTGAAAATCATTTGGGTTAGTTTCTGTTATATTTTAATTCATTATAAAATTGTGGTTGTTTTAAAGCCAGTTAAATAGAGCTCTTTTACATATTAATTTTGACAATACCACCCAGAGATAGAAAAATACCATATCTATAATATACATAATATAGACAAATATACGGACACAAACACATAAATAACAGTTGGAATAAATTAAATATGCTTGCTCGGATGGCTAAAGTTTTTTACTACTTGGGGAGAAGACTTTTAAGATTTATATTTGCCCTTGACAAACAATCTTAAGGAGGCTGTGGTTCAGAGTTTGGGCAAGGAAGCCCTTTTAGCAGTTTGTGTTTAAAAAGCCTCTTTCCCTCCTTTTTTTTCAGTCTCAGGCAAGTTTTTGTTATCTCCTTAGGTATTTCCATTTCAAATATATGGTAATATTTACACCTGTATGGGACAGAGAAAGAAAATGTAAGTTTTCTCCTACGAGTTTTGGAATATATTTGTCTAAAATCAGAAATCTTAGGGCAATTACTATTTAAATTTTTTCTTCTTTTTCTTAAGTACAGGACAATTTTGTTTCCAATATCCTGATCTTATAATATCTACAAGTATTTTGAGAGGAACAGGTGATTGGTAAAGGGAACAGGGATTGGTAAAGATAGGTTGGTCTTAACTTGCTTCTAGAGCTGCATTTCTGGTTTTACAGAGATTTATAAGACAAAGATAATTGCTTCTATTAGCTCTTGAATATTGGCTTCTAGCTGACCAACTTCCTGATTATTTCTAAGAGGGCCTGGAGAATTGCTGAGATGGGGCAGTTTTTAAGAAGGGGAAATTACCTTGGATTTTTCCTTCAAGTCTAATTTGTGTTCTTTCATCTTGTTAAGGAGTCCCTAAAACTAGCTGTTTTATACATACATACACATACACATACACGTGCACACACACACACACACACACACACATATCTATATATATAATGTTAATCCACTTTTTAATTTGTTTTTAGGATGAAAACTCTCTATAATTTCCCTTCCAAGTATAGCCAACTAAAAGGATCCATCATCTGGCCATTAATAAGTAGGATCTTATATTAATGTCAAATAGCTACTCAAACTAATAAGTCTTTTTATGGATCAACCAAAGACACAGGAGGCATCTCACAAGACAGCATGCAACCCTCACAAGATCTGAAAAGTTTGCTCCCAGAGTTAGTTTAAGAAGGTAAAAGCCCTTCATTGCTGTAAGTGATAAGAATAGTGTAGTGAAAATGGTGTCTTCAGTTTCCCAAGAGAATGTGTGGAGTCAAGTCAGTTTAGCCAGAATCCCCAATTACCCCTGATGTTTTCCCTTAATAATTTTCCATTCACTTATCCTCACCCTGCTTCTTAAATATAAATCTCCATTTATCCTTGGTGTATTCAGCGTTGAGCCCAATCTCCCTCCCCTACTATAAAACCCATTATAGTAGTCTCCCTGAATAGAGTCTGTGTTAATGTTCTTTACCACATGTCATAATAACTTTTTCTTTAACATGTTAGTAGTCTGAATGAATTTGTAAATTTTCATTTCATGTGTTAATTATTGTTTTAATTATATATAAATTATATAATATATATAATTATATGTCTGAAAAAGCATTATGTGGTTTTGCAAAAAAACTTCTCAATAACCTCTCAAAGCAGATATTTAGGGAAAATCTGTGGAAGACTTTGAAATGTACCCAAAAAGATTAGTGAGAGTCTTCAATAAAAAGCAAGCACTTTCTAGGACACAATATTCCTAGTTACCTAATTCTATTGGATCTGTGACTTTTGTTGACTTTCTTTTTACAACTCCATAAATTGTAGACAACTGACTGAAATGAAAATGAGTCTTGACAATAGACATGCAGATGAATTCTTCCAATAGAGCACTTCCGCCAACTTGCAGAAAAAGCTAACATTGCACCTATTTGTAAATTCATTAAAACATTCCTGCCTATCTATTTCTGTGTGTTATTTTGAATTCGCTTTTGAACCTACTGTAGCATCGTTTTGGTTTCCTCAATAATGAATGAGTAAATAGGGACTTCCCTGGCAGTCCAGTGGTTAAGACTTTGCCTTCCAATGCAGAGGGCGTGGGTTGGATCCCTGGTCAGGGAGCTAAGATCCCACATGTCTCACAGCCAGAAAACCAAAACATAAAACGGAAGCAATATTGTAACAAATTCAATAAAGACCTTAAAATAATGGTCCACATAAAAAAAAAAATGAATGAGTGAACAAAATCTTTGACATTTTATATTTGTACAAGAGTCATGATTTTACCTTAAAAAAAATTCTTTAACAGGTATTACGGTTGACCCTTGAACAACACAGGTTTGAACTGTGTGGGTTCACTCACATGCAGATGTTGTTTCAACAGTAAATACTACCCTACTACACAATCCATGGTAGGTTGAATCCATAGATGTGGAACCACAGACACAGAGGAAGCACATACACAGAGGAACAGCATATAGAGACGGTCGATATAAATTATATACAGATTTTCGACTGCACGGAAAGTGGGCACCCCTGACTCCCACATCAAGGATCGACTGTATTATTATTCTCAATTTTACAGATGGAGAAATTGAAGTTCAGAAAAGCTAGATAACTGGTCCACAGTGGCACCACTAATAATCTGACTCATGATTGTGGAAGTCAAAATGCATACTTTTCCCATACACTATACCTGTATTAATATAAACAAAATCACATGGAGTTTGTGTGCTAGAGCACTTCACAGGACACTGAATCATATGCAGCATGAAAACCCAGCCAACTAATAATTACTACTGATTAGACAATTAGTGACTAGAACTGCTAATTACATTTCAACATTGTTGCTGTATGGTAATAAAAACAAAAATAATAGCTCAGTGAAGCATACACAAAAAAGCATTATACAAACCTAGCCATCAAACGTGCCAGTAAATCATTTCAATTATAACTTTAAGAAGTCTCAGGTATATTTTTCTTCTCTCCACTGATTCCTAGCATTAGCAGAGATCATTAGCTGATTTTGATTGGTTTCATACATAGTAAAAGAAAGAGAAAAGGGGAGAAGGAGGAAAAGAAAGTGGAGAAAGAGGAGGAACAGCAGGTTTCAGCATGTGATAAGCTAAAAATTGTTTACTTATGAGATATGAAATTCTGTTTTGCAATTGTGTGACACTGGGCAAGTTTTAATCTCAGTCACGTTCTTTATATTGTATATAAAATGGGCTTAAGACCACCTACCATTAAGCTATTTAGATAAAATGAGATAGTTACTATAAACTATCTGGCACATAAGACTTCAATACATTTTAATCCCCTTTGCTCAACTCTACCCCTATCCAGATCATTCCATAACCCCCAAAACACAGTAAAGCAGTAAAGAACAAGAATTTAGAATACACTTTACTGTTAATTAATGCCCGAGAGTAGACGGTGAACCTAAACGTTCAACTAGATTTTGTTTCCAATGTATACCTGTAAGATATGAATCATTAATGACAATTTACATAACAAGTAACTTCAAGACTTACATTTTGAATGTAATGAAAATGTGTTTGCCTTTAAAAAATGTAAGACAAGCAAATGCCATATGACTCAGAAGTTCTGATCTCCATCAAATAGCATCTGAGAGAAAGATTAATAGTGGTAAAAGTGTGACATCCTGGAGGGACAATTTTATGCTATGGTTATCTTTGTACACAGCTGAAGTGACAAGCTAATATATAGTCTTAAATCCATTTAAGATGACAGAATGCTCTGTACTTCCTCACTTAGCTGCAGTTTTTTGAGGCGGGAAAGGATGGGTGTTTGTTTTAAATCACATTCCCAATTTAGTTCATGGAGGATAATGGCAAAACATTGAGAAGATTAATTTTTATTTTCCTAGCTTCTTACATCTTCCTCAGTGATCTCATAGCTCATCCCCCAACTCTTCCAAAATGTTTCACCTTCATGAATTCGCTGAAATAAAAACACATGGAAACTAAATATAATAACTCTAAACTTTCTGCAAACAACCCAAAACTCTTCATGCTATATACTAAATATAAAACGTAAATGTAAATATAAAATACTAAGTAAATAATAAAATAAATATTTTATTTTTTTGAGAGGCCAATTCATAAATTGTTAAAAACTGTTATAAAGTAAATGGAGAGTTTTCCATCATACAGAGGGAAAAAGAATTGCCTTAAAGAGAACACAGAAAGAGAGCATAGATGATGAGCCATTCTCTGGATCTCTGGCAATCGATAGAAGGTTAAAAATCACCTTGGACACAGAGATATCAAACATGAAACAGTTTCTTCTGAGCAGAGGTCTATTTCAGGTTTATTGTGGTTCAACTGAGTTTGAACACATCACCATGAGGCCACCATAAGACAATCTACAGGTATGTGCCGACAGCGTGGCCTATGTCTATCTTTTCAGACATTCTTAATCACCTGGAGAGTAATGAGAATTAGTCATATAGTCCCATCACCATCAAATGCGAAGAACCAAAACTCTGTCACTCGCACCCCTTTCCTAAGTTATTAAATACCTCGGCAAGTTCACATGGGCACTTAACATGATGCTGATTATACTCATAACGCCTATCATTGAGTCAGTTAGTACAGATGAAACTATCCCACCTATACCCAGGCAGAGTTAGTCCCAAAGACAAAACTTACCCCAGTAAATAACTGAGATCAGAGAAATTAAAAGTCCAAGATTTAGAAAATAGCTTGACCTGCCACGTGTAACTCTCAATTAACAAATGATGAGTCAGTGGGTAATTTAATAATACATCACCCCTTTTGAGGTCCTCCACTTCAACCCCAACTGGTCTAACATCAACTAGTATACTGAAAATCATTCCTGACACTATCTGTAGTTAATGTAGACTCCACAAGTTAAGGGCTGAGTCCTTGGAAGACTGCCCCTACTTAAGATGCCAACCACAAGTTCAAGTGATCCCCAGGTCATACTTACTACTGACAAACTGGCCACAAATCTGGGTTCCCATTAGTCTTCTCACATTTGATAATTTGGTAGAACTCAGGAAAGCGCTATACTTACAATTACAGTTTTATTATGATGGATACAACTCAGGAGCTGCCAAATGAAAAGTCACAAAGGACAAGGTCTGAGAGTGTCCCCAGTATAGAGCTTCCATGCTCCCAAACCGTGGAATCAGGGCACATCATCCTCCAGGCATACCGATGTGCTCACCAACCAGGAAGCTCCACTGAACCTCATGTAGAGTTTTTACTGGGGTTTCATTATATCCTTGGCCACATGATTGAAATCAATCTCCAGTCCTATTCCTCAACCCGGAGATCAGGCTGGCTCAAAGTCCCAACCCTCCAATTACATGACTGCCTATGACCAGCCTCCTTCCTGAAGCTATCTAGAGGGCCACCATGAGTCACCTTATTAACATAAATTCAGGAATGATCCACGGGGATCATGAATAACAAGGACACTCTTATTCTCAGGAAATCCTAAGGATTTACAGTCTCCCTTCCAGGACTCAGGGACAAAGGCCAGCCAAATTCTTTATTATATAACACAGGGACATTATACATGTTGTAATATGAAATGAGCCAAACAAGGCCTGAACGTGGAACTGATGATTGAATAGTGTAGTACAGGGAAACGTACGTGACTTGCTTCTTCTGCACCAGAACCACAGATCAGCTTTAGTACTTAATTAAAACTGTCAGCTCTCTCATTTCTTATCCTGTTTTTAGAAAATAATGGGACTTGCGGCCTGAAAATGAACCACTCCAGGGGTACTGACACCAGTGGGTGGACCTGCATAATCTACAACATTTAGCACTCTCACATTCATATTAGGAGTCTACTTAGCAGTCTAAAAAATTCATGATCATTAGCCAAAAGGGTTTTCTCCCTAAGCATTGATGGGCTTAAACAACACTATTCTCTTAGTGTTACCAAACTTGAAATAGCTGATGCTCACAGTAAACTCTTCCAGATAAATGTACCTATGAAATCTGCAACAAAAAGGTATCAGATCATCTGGTCCCTCACTGTACCTCGGAATGGACAAGATGCCAATCCTTCCAAGCTATAATTTGTCTCACATGTTTTCAATACCTCTTCTGGGGATGAGGTCTGTGAAACAGTTTATCCTGTCCAGCCCTCCAATTCAGATAGCACATAAAACACTGGAGCTGGAATTGGCAAGACTAAAAGCTAAGTTCCAGCTACACCACTCACTTTGAAAATTTTATTTGACCTCTGTACTTCAGAGTTATCATCTGTAAAATGAAGATAATGACAATATCATAATTATATAGTAATGATAAAATGTGATAATACATGTATGACTTTAAGGTACTTTGGAAGATGAAATTGTTAAAAGAGGGAGAATCCTGATTTATATTCTGACATCATTTTCATCAAGAAAATTATCATTGGCTTTTTTTCTGATACGCTATCCTTTAGGAACAATGTACAATTACACACACACACACACACACACACTCACCCATGCAGACAGTGATGTCTCTTGACTCTACAAAAGGCTGCTTAGAGACCTAATATGCATAGTCATATTAAGTCATATCCCTACCATTGGGCAAGGGAGGTAAGGATGGAAAATAACCTGACATATTTAAAAAGCCCGCCAAAAGGAATCCAATACTATATAATGCCCAGAGCTTGACCGTGCCTACAGCTCCTTCAGCTCACCTTCCTGCAGAGATGAATGGCTCTCCATACTTAAGTCAGATACTGCCATTTGTGTGTTAAAAATGCCAAATTTGACCCCCAGACTCCTGACAGCTAAAGTGAAACATTCAGAAACACCAAATACTTATATTTAGAGCATTCTCCAAAGATTTCATTCTAGAATTGACAGCCATATGGTTCCAATCCAAAGACTAGATAAGACAGTTCATATTTGACAATGATAGTCAACCAGTGTGTTTTGATCTTCTTTAAGTCATGCCTCTTTCCATGCTTCCTCCCATAACTTCTGTGTGTTCATAACAAAGATAGTTATAAAAGTCTTGGCTTTCTATTATTTGCAAATTATAATCAATAAATATTGAATAGGTTTGTTAGACAGGCTACTTTCTAGCACCACAACAGCTCTCACCATTTCAAATTCACCAGAGTCCCTGAATTCCAACTCTCTTTTCATTAAGTTATTCCTAGAACATATGATTTTACCTTCTAATGAAAATGCTGCCACAGATTTGTATAATAATTTCATATCCATAATTTCTATGATTCTTGAATATATATTCGTATTCTAATAGTCATGTTGCATATTTCTTCAGTCCTCAAATAATGTATGCCTGAGTGACCAGCACCACGCTAGGTATCAGAGGCACAGTAGTGAAAAAAAATGAATGTGGTACCTGCCCCCAGGAAGCTCACTTTCTGTTGGTGAAGATACACAGTAAAAAAGAAAAAGAAAGCAAAAAAAAGAAAAAAAAGAAAAAAGTAAGCAACTGATATAAAATAATTTAATTTGAAAGAGGTGCTACGAAGGAAACAAATGGGCCTGGGAGAGAGAATAAGGAAGCAGGAAAGCTCTCTTAGAAAGAGAGCCTCAAGGAAGGATTGCATAAGGAGGTGAAGTTTAGGCTGAAGAGTAAAGGGTAAGGAAGACCTTGCTACTGAAATTAGACTCTGCCAGCAAGAAGGAAGTGCATATATAAGGCTACAAGATAGGAAAGAGTTTGGGATGGTTTAAGAGAAAAAAAAAAAAGTTTGGTGTAGCCAGGGGATAGGGATTGAAAGCAGAGTGATATAGACAACAATCTGGAAGGGACAAAGAGTGGTTGGGTGGACAATGAAACTATTTTCAAGCCCTGAGATATGAGATACAGGGATGTAAGAGGGGAAACTGCCTCTATTTACTCCAAGAAAACCAGCACCCTCTGAAGCTGGATTTCAGTTTAGGCAAGGAAGCCAAAGGAATGCTTTGTGACAGACAACATGAGGATGAAGAGGGAATTTGCTGACAAGCAGAAAGGAGTTCTGGAGGCATTGTGGGAGTTTGGGTGCAGAGTGGGGGTCAGTTCAGGGCTGTGCTGAGCAGTACAGGGAAAAGACTCCAGGTGGTGAGAGATGGCAGGAGAGACTTGTCCTTCTGGTGGTAACTGGGATAAATAGGGATGTGAGGCAAGAGGGATTTGTCCTTACAGTGCTGTTGATGACAGAGAACAACCAATACTGCTATTTACCTCCACAAGGAATCTCCAGGGATACCTGCCCATGAGACTGTGGACTGTTTCAGTGAGATGGGGTTGGGGACTACAGTTAACTTCTGAAGGCTATTCCACTAACTCATCTAGTGGCAGCTCCCACAATGCATAACAACTCTCAAAACTACTGAGATGCAGAAGGCAAGAACGTGGGGAGATTCAGTCAATGTAATGGTGCTCGTGACCAGAGGCTATTTTATGTTTCTTCCTTTTATTGCAGTCCAGCTTTTTAATTATTCCTGTAATTTGACGGTATCATAATACATAAGATAAAAAATACGTATTTTTGAACTACATAGAGTTCATCTATTTGCATGCTTTCCAACTGGGGGCCAACAAAGAAACTAATAAATTCAGTGGGTTGGAAAAATTTACCACCTAAGAACAATATCAGTGGTTGATTTAAAGGTTGAGAAATGGTTAGGAAACAGATTAATAATTGCAAACATCCCTATAGAAACAAAGAAAATACTCTGAAGTTAAGGAGGAAAAATATAGTCAGAAGCCATCATGATTGAGGGAGATAGTAAAGCTGCAGTTTTGGAAATTCCCAGCTCCATTAGGATGAAAAATGTCTTAACAGGGGTTCCCTGGTGGCGCAGTGGTTGAGAGTCCGTCTGCCGATGCAGGGGACACGGGTTCATGCCCTGGTCCGGGAAGATCCCACATGCCGCGGAGCGGCTGGGCCCATAAGCCATGGCCGCTGAGCCTGCGTGTCCGGAGCCTGTGCTCCACAACGGGAGAGGCCACAGCAGTGAGAGGCCCACATACCGAAAAAAAAAAAAAAAAATGTCTTAACAGCTTATATATCATTCAACAGTTCCACCATATAGGTCTCCTGAAAAAAGCATTCCATTCCCATTCCCCAGCACTTGTTTTAACATATGTTTCATACATGAAAATCTCTACTCCATGATCAACACTTATCATCAGTTTTCCAAAACTGAAAAAATGCAAAAGTATTTTTTCACCTTTAATTTTGCATATTTGTCAACTTAGAGAAGCTACCATGACTTTATGTATATACAGGAAAGTTTAACCTAGGCAGCTTCTCATAAAACATAAATATAGTGTCATTGTACAACTCTTCTACTGGCATGGTGTTTGGTGTTAAAAAGAGAGCTTATATATTAAATACCTAAGTGTGTGTGTGTATATATATATATATATACACATATATATATATACTTCTGTATATTACGTCTTATATCCTTAGGTATTTAATATAAAAGTGCCCTTTTTATGTCTATATATGTATGTATATATATATATATATATATATATATATATAGAAAGAAATAGAGACAGAGACAGTGAAACAGAGACAAAGAGACAGAGACAGAGACAGAGAGAGTGTAAGCACACCACAAATGACTCAAGTTATGAAGTCTTGTCTCTCTGCAAGAGTCCTACTAGGTTAGGCTGCCCTCACTCAGGCTCCTATTTCACCTAATATTCCACAGCACACATTGTGAGGATAGGGGCTAAGGATGCCTTGAACAACTGAGGAAATAATTCTCTGAATGCCTTCCTCAGCAGTACACATTGCCTCTGTCCCATTTTCACTGTAACAACATTATGAAGCAAGATCTTCACAGCAATTACTTGGCTTGCAACTTGTGGATATGGTTCCTCCCCTTCCCCATACCCCATCCAAAACTCCCATTACCAGGGACTGAAGCAGTCAGCCTGCGCTAGTCCACACTAGAGAAGACCGACCTGCAGCCAAAGAATTGCATACACAACATACAAGGAAAAATGCTACTGCATTCAGCTGCTAAAGCTGAGCACTGGTCAAATGGTGTTTGCATCATCAAAGAGGGAGAGAATTGCAACTAGGAGGCCCGGTCCCTGTGGAGAGACTGATAAGCACAATGTGGCTCTAATGTGGCAAGAGGCATCAAGATGCACTCCAGAGTACAGGGCTCTGATCATATGACTTCCTAATTACCTCTGCATGGGTGAGACATTAACCAAGCTGCTTCCACAGAGAAGCCTTCAGCCATAAAAAGAAACGAAATTGAGCTATTTGTAATGAGGTGGATGGACCTAGAGTCTGTCATACAGAGTGAAGTAAGTCAGAAAGAGAAAGACAAATACAGTATGCTAACACATATATATGGAATTTAAGAAAAAAAAATGTCATGAAGAACCTAGGGGTAAGACAGGAATAAAGACACAGACCTACTAGAGAATGGACTTAAGGAAATGGGGAGGGGGAAGGGTAAGCTGTGACAAAGCGAGAGAGTGGCATGGACATATATACACTACCAAAGTAGATAGCTAGCAGGAAGCAGCCACATAGCACAGGGAGATCAGCTCAGCTCTGTGGTTTGTGACCACCTAGAGGGGTGGGATAGGGAGGGTGGGAGGGAGGGAGACGCAAGAGGGAAGAGACATGGGAACATATGTATATGTATAACTGATTCACTTTGTTATAAAGCAGAAACTAACACACCATCGTAAAGCAATTATACTCCAATAAAGATGTAAAAAAAAAAAATCTAATGGGGAAAGTAACACCTTCCCCCACACCAGGTCAGTTCCTGCTGAAGTGACTGGTGACTAATGGGAATTCTATCCTCTGAGCTGCATGTAGGGAAAGGGTAGAGAGAAAGAGACCACCATGGCAGCTGAGATAACAATGAGATCAAAAGGTGTAGCTGTAAGAGGAAGCAGAAGTGATGCCCTGAAACATGGCTGTAGGCTTGCTGGATAACCACGTCACCAACAGGCTGATTGCGCAACAGCCTCTAGAATGTGTGTGCCTCTCTTGAGCCAAGCTTCAGGTCAGCTCAGACTCTAAGTATTATTAAGTCACATATGGCAACCAACTCTTGAGAAAGTGAAACACTTTAATCACAAAATAAACTTCAGGTGCACAGAGAGAGGAAGAAAACACAAAACCAACCAAGGAATCACTGACAATAATCCTGTTTTTGCAAATGAGAGAAAGCAAAATGATCCAAAACAATGCTGCTTTATGATGATCTGAAATGATGCCAATACCACCATCCAACAGAGATATAAAATAACTTTCACTTTCAAGACAGCAATAATTAGATGATGTTGTTGAATTGAGAAGGCCATACTGTCTTAAATACAGTTTTTATTACTCTAAAAGACATTAATGTTGTTAGCAGAAAAATGATAAAGTTCAGATTAGTATGAAAAAAAACATAATGCTACCTCCAGAGGTAACCACTGTTATTATTTTGTCATTCCTCTCTTCTCTTTTCTATACATATTTTTACATAGTTGATATACTAAATATGCTTTTTCAGTTATTTTAATGAATAACTTTTTCAGTTTTTATAATGCTTTTTCAGTTATTATAATGTTTTCCAACCGACTTTATATTTTAATATACCTGGTTTACTTGTTACAAATTATTTATTTTAGGTCATATAAAGTGCAATATAGTCTACCATGTAGATGTACTACTTAGTGATAAATTTTTAAAATATAGTTTATGAGGGCTTCCCTGGTGGCGCAGTGGTTGAGAGTCCGCCTGCCGATGAGGGGGACACGGGTTCGTGCCCCGGTCTGGGAGGATCCCGCATGCCGCAGAGCAGCTGGGCCCGTGAGCCATGGCTGCTGAGCCTGCGCGTCCAGAGCCTGTGCTTCGCAATGGGAGAGGCCGCAACAGTGAGAGGCCCGCCTACCGCAAAAAACAAACAAACAAACAAAACAAAACAAAACAAAAATATATATATATAGTTTATGAGCTCTTACTACGTTCAAATAACTGAGCTAAACAAAAAAATCTAATGAGTGGAATTTCTGCCCTCAGCAGAATCAGAAACGGGGAACCCCAGTGACACTACACATAAATGAAGAATTAGAGCTGCAGGGAGCTTCCGCCCTTACATTGTGCCAATCATCATTTTGATTACTGTTTGCAAATGAAAGAAAGCAAAAAGATCTAAAAACAATTCTTTTGTGATTGCTCCTTCACTCCTCTACAGTCTCCTGGTGTCTATTAAGACCCACTTCAAAATCACATTTCCACAACTCTCCCCATTTCCCTCTCCTCTAGGAAAACTCCATCGTTCCCCACTTGTGCTCTCATGGGACTTTAAATAAAACTCTGTAATTTAGCACATTTATTATGTTATTAATTTACTGTAATTGCTTGACCCCTTCAGGAGTCCATGAACTCTTTGTAGACAGAAATATTTTATATTTATTTGTTCCTCAGAATCTAGCAATGACTAGTAGAGAGCAAGGGTTCAATCAGTGTATTTTTGAGTGATTGCAACTGAATAAATCTAAAGTGAAACACTTTTTTTTCTGAAAATTATTAATAGAGATAATAAACATATCTGAAGTCTAAAGTTGTTTTTAAACTATGCTCATGTATGTACTTTTATAGAATTCTCAAATCAGTGTTTAAGATATCATCTCTTTCACTTTCTGAAACGTGCAAAAAATGCATAATAATATTTGTGTTTCCAAAGAATGGAATGCCTATTATTTTTGTGAGTATATCAGCAACTTGGTATTGTGGTGGTTAAAACTACAAATAGAGTCAGGTAATGACAGAAGTCACAGGAGAGACAAATTAAGCTCTAGCTTAAGAGAGGTTTAAGAAGATTTCCCTTTAAGTCAAGAGTACCAAGGAGAACTATAGAATTATTCATCCTCTTTTTCAACTGTCAAACATCCATGTCAATAAATTCTAGGAGACAGCATAGGAGAACAGAGGACAGCTCAAATGGTTTATCCACAATCACAAAACAAATCAGAAAGGAAGTGGTAATCCGTGATTATACAACATTTCCTCGCAAGGATTTGGGACATCTTGAGATTATTTGAAAAGCTTTTTTTAATCCTTGGGGGGAAAAAATCTGCTCTTAGAGTTAATGGGAAAGATTCCAATACTGTTTCTTGATTCTCTTTTTCTCTTTCTTTTTTCTAACTTTATTTCATATTCTTTTCTATGTATTTTAAATTTATAGAACACAGAAAAATAATTTTTAAATAAACTGCCATATAGTATAAATGCATATTTTATAAATAACATTAGAATGTTGGAAAATTAAAATAAAATATACATTCAATATGTATGACATACTGTGCAGGAATACATGAGTTTCCTCACAAACAATTCAATTTAAACTTTACTAAATAAACACAATTTGAATTTTGCTCGGTATTGATCCCAAGGGAAGTTAGTTCAAGCTCTTTGGAGGGGAGTTATCCATTACAGCAATCACCACTCCAGAGAACCAAAGAAGCAATTGAATCAGAAAAACTATTTGCATACGGCCAAATTGAATGGACTCTAACACAGAGAAAGTATAAGCCCTATTTTTTTTTTTTTTTTCTGCTAATATACAGTGGTTTCTCTTTAGCCAGACAATCAGAGGCTGGCTGTGTTGTTAGGAAAAATCCATCCGAAGGCCTGGAAAATGTCTTTGTAGAAACGCCCTTTCATTCACTAGCCCTGGCAAAGGACAAACATCCCTGGATAGCCTGGAGCTGAGATCATTCTTTCAAGCCACCTGATCTCCTTAGGCAGCCTCCTGTTGGGGATATTATGAAGACTCCCAATCTGGCCAGAGTCACACTTTCAGGGTTCGATACAGCTCTCCCAGGGAACACTGATTGCCCTAGAGCAATCATTAAAGTGTGGATGCATTTGGGCAGGGCAGTTGGAAAACAGGTGCTAATTGCTGATTAGACAGCCCTGGCTTGGTTTAAGCACAGAAGGTTACAGCTCTACTGTGACATTTCACATAGCAGAGAGTATAAACCAACAAACAACTCACCTGTATTTTTGTTAGGACTGCAGCCATTCTGATTGTCCACTTGGAACCAAAGCTAAAAAATATAGCAATCTGATATAAAGCATTCAAATTTACACACCATTTCCATCACTTTTTAAAAATTAAAAATATTTTCTTGGCCCTTATGAAGCTTTTAATGGACCTTAAAAAATTTATCTCAAATAATAACTACGAATTTTCAGGAATGCCTCATTTAACTCTGTTTGGAAAACTTTATTCAATTATTCTCCAATTCTGTAAACCCCAGAAAGAAAAACACACCATTATTCCTGTTTTCGTTTATAAAAATGTTTTATTAAATACACACAAGATTTATAAGTATATATTTTAAAATTAATAATGAAATGAACACTGTATACCCTCCACCCAGCTTAGAAATAAAACACTACAAATATCTTTGAAGCTCCTTGTGTAGCCGTTCCCAGACCCAACCCTTTTATTCCTTGCCATTTTTAAAGTAAGTACCAACCCGAATTATGTATTTATCTTTCCCTTACTAATCTTTATAGTTTTACTATACAATTATGGATCTCTAAATAACATAGTAAGTTTTGTATTTTACATATTGCAACAATTCTACATGTATTCTTTTGTGGTTTTTTTAGCTCAATGTTAAGAGATTCATTCATGTTGATACTTATAGCTGTAATTAACTCATTTTAACTGTGCTATATTATCCCACCATATGATTATACTAATATATTTATCCGTTATGGTATTGACAGCATTCAGGTTATTTTCAGTTTTTTGCTATGATAAGTAATGATACTTTGAACTTCCTTCTTCTTGACACTGGCAATAAATTTTCAAGGATACATAACTAGAAGTAAAATTTCTAAGACATGGAATACCTGTCTTTTTTTTCTTTTTTGCGGTACGCGGGCCTCTCACTGTTGTGGCCTCACCCGTTGCAGAGCACAGGCTCCGGACGCGCAGCCTCAGCAGCCATGGCTCACGGGCCCAGCCACTCCGCGGCATGTGGGATCTTCCCGGACCGGGGCACGAACCCGTGTCCCCTGCATCGGCAGGCGGACTCTCAACCACTGCGCCACCAGGGAAGCCCACCTGTCTCTTTTTGTGTATTGATTTCATATGATATGTTTATGACTTAAGTGGAGTTGTTTTAATCCACTTGTTTATGACAAAGACCACAAAAAAAGTTTTAAAAAAAATCATTTTATTGAGGTATAATTCACATAGAATAAAATGCACACACCATTTTATAAGTTTTGACATATGAATACACCCATGGAACCATCACCAAAATCAAGATAATGAACATACCTTTCACCCCCAAAAGTTTCCTCATGACCTTTTGTAATACATCCCCCCTCCTGCCTACCACCCCACTCCCAGGCAACCACTAGTCTGCTTTTGGTCTATAGATTAGTTTGCATTTTCTAGGAGTTTTAATAAATGGAGTAATAGAATGTGTACTCTTTTAGTCTGGCTCTTTTTTTCCTTCCAATTCTGAGATATAATTGACATACAGCACTGTATATGTTTAAGGTGTATAGCAAAATGATTTCACTTACATACATCATGAAATAATTACTACAGTAAGTTTAGTGAACATCCATCAATTCATATAGATACAAAATAAAAGAAAAAAAGTTTCCCTTGTGATGAGGACTCAGGATTTACTCTTAACAACTTTCATGTACATAACACAGAGCAGTGTCAATTATATTTATCATGTTGTACATTACATCCCTAGTACTTACTTATAAGTGGAAGTACCTTTTGACTAACTTCATAAAATTATGCCTTCCCAACCCCCCAACTCTGGTAACCACAAATCGGATCTCTTTTTCTATAAGTTTGTTTCTTTGTTTCTTCATTTTTGAAGTATAATTGACCTACAGAACCATGTTACTTCCTGCTGCACAACATAGTAATTCAATACTTCTATACATTTCAAAATCTAGTTACCATCCGTCACCATACAAAGATACTACTTTATTAATGACTACATTCCCCACACTGTACGTTTCATACCCGTGACCCATTTATTTTGCAGCTGGAAGTTTGTACCTCTTAATCTCCCTCACTTCTTTCTCTCATCCCTCTATTCCCACCCCTCTGGCAACCACCTGTTTGTTCTCATGTCTATGACTCTGTTCCTCTTATGTTTGTTCATTTGTTTTGTTTTTTAGATTCCACATACAAGTGAAATCATATGGTATTTGTCTCTCTCTGTCTGATTTATTTCACTTAGCATAATACCCTCTAGGTCCATCTACACTGTTGCAAATGGCAAGATTTCATGGTTTTATATGGCTCAGTAATATTCCACTGTATGTATCTTCTTTATCCATTCATCTATCAATGGACACTTACATTGCTTCCATTATCTTGGCTATTGTAAACAATGCTGCAATGAACACAGGGGTGCATATATATTTTTGAATTAGGATTTTCATATTCTTTGGATAAATATCCAGAAGGGGGTTAGCTAGATCATACGGTCATTCAGCTGCAGCTGGAACTCAGCTCATGGTGGTTTACACCAACTCTCCTGAGAACCAATCTCCTAGAAAAAGTACAGCTCAACTGGAATTGGACTTTATTTCTGTCATTTCCTTTGCCTGGAACAATAGTGTAACTCATTTATTCTTTGTTAGTAGTACACTATTTCTTCATTGGCTTATTAAGAGACATTATTGGCTTGTGAAATCATAATTCCCACATTGAATCTGTAACCAAGCAGGACCCTATGGGCCCTTGCCAGGACAGACCCCTCCCCAATATCCTCTGTTTTAGCTCCTCTCTGAAGTACCCAGGTAACTGTCTTATGCACATTTCCCGAGTTGTTTAACAGATGCTAAAACCCCACCAAATGGAAGACATTAACTACTTGATGACTATGACCTTGGGCACATCACCCCCAGACCTACTGGAGCCTGAGGATTGATAATGTTAACTCCTGTGATACCACCCTGTTGCCTCACCATCAACCAATCAGAGAATTGTGCATGAGCTGCTCACACACCCTGCAACTCCCCTCCCTCCCTTAAAAAGCATTTCCTGAATCCCATCAGGGAGTTTTGAGCTGCCCTGGACTCCTTCTGGCACCTTACAAGAAACACCGCACTTTCCTTCACCACAACCCAGTGTCAGTAGATTGGCTTTACTGCACATGGGTGAGCAGACCCAAGTTTGGTTTGGTTATAAACCTGTTTTTTTTGTTTTGTTTTGTTTTGAATTTTATTTTATTTTTTTATACAGCAGGTTCTTATTAGTTATCTATTTTATACATATTACTGTATATATGTCAATCCCAATCTCCCAATAAACTGTTTTGGCAAAGATAATCTCAGTCTCTGAGCATAATATGCTGCCCTACAAAACAAAACGCTCTTCAACTTTACTTAATAATGCCAAACGCTGTCACAAATGATTGATATTTCTACCAGCAATGTTTATAAAAGTTTTTATTTTTCTACATCTTCATCGACACTTGACAGTAATAGACATTTTAACTTTTGCCAGTCTGGCATTTGAACTCATTGTGGGTTACCATTTGCACTCAAGGTTGATCAAAGTTTTATTTATTTTATTGGTCATAAAGTGGTTCATCTTCTTTGAAATGTCTTTTAATATGCTTCTGCCCATCTGATCTTGTGTTATTTGACGTATTATAATCTGAATTTATTTCATGTTTGTTAATTACCATATCTTTTTTTTTTTTTTTTTTTTTGCGGTATGTGGGCCTCTCACCGCTGTGGCCTCTCCCGTTGCAGAGCACAGGCTCCAGACGCACAGGCTCAGCGGCCATGGCTCATGGGCCCAGCCGCTCCGCGGCATGTGGGATCTTCCCGGACCGGGGCACGAACCCGTGTCCCCTGCATCAGCAGGCGGACTCTCAACCACTGCCCCACCAGGGAAGCCCCATATAAATTTTTTACTAGAAAAATATTCTTTTGTTAGTTTTATGTGTCAGAAGTACCTTCTCAGTCGGTGGCTTTTTTCCCCTTTTTTTGATTCTTTCCTTTTATAAAATTCTTAACTTTAATAAATTTACTAATGACTTCCTTTGTGGTTTGTGCTGTTCCTGTCTTCTTTTAAAAATTCTTCTAAATTCTGAGGTCATAAAAGTACTCTACTATATGTTCTACAAATATCTCAGCTTTTCCCTTCTTATTCAAGTATGCTTCCTTCTGGAATTTCTCTTCTGCATTATATAACTTATAGATCCAACTTTATATTTTTCACATAGGTAATTAATCCCAGCACCATTTATTAGACAATCCATCCTTTACCCACTGATCAACATGCCCCCTCCACCATAAGTCAAATTTTCATATACACAGGAACCAGTTCTGAACTCTTTATTTGGATTTACTGTTCAATTTGTCTTTGTGTGAGTAAATATAGTACTACCTCATTGACTACAGGTTTTAATGTCTTGATTTATGGTAGAAAAAAGCCCCTATGTTATTCTTCATCTATTTTAGCCCATCTTAGCCCTTTACTATTCTGTAATTATTTTAGAATGAGATTTTCAAGTTCTATGAAACCTTTTGTGATTTTGATTCAAGCTGTATTAAATCTATAGGTCAACTGGGGATGAATAATAATGTTCCCTTCATAAACATGGCATATCTCTACATTTATTTTGATATTTATTACTACATTTAAAGGATTTTCTATATCTTTCCACATAAAAGCTTTGTACATCTCTTGTTAGATTTCTTCTTAGGTTATCTTACATCTTTTGCTCCTATTTTAAAGAGTAACTGATTTTAAATGATATTTCTATTTCTTCCTGGTGTATGAAATTAATCTTTTATGTTTATTTTGCACCTAGAAATTTTGCTAGAATCTTATTTATTATTCTAATTTTCTAAGTATAATTTTATTTTTTCATGTAGACAATCACAACACTTTTAAATGATACTATTTTTGTTTCTTTTCTTCTAACACTTAAAACCTGTATTTTTTTCTCTTGACTTTCTTCATTATTTAGGATTGCCAGTACAATGTTGTGTGAAGATGGTAGTAAGAGCCCTTGCCTTGATCTTAAATTTAAAGGAAAGTATTTTAATATTTCATTATTATATACAATCTTTTCTTTAATATTTTCCTTAATCAAATTCTCTCAGAAGTTTCCTCTATACCTAATATCATAGGAGTTATTAGTACAGTGTATTATAAATTTTATTGTACACTTTCTTCACATATTGAGAAACTGTTTCCTCCTTAAATCTATTTATATAATAGAAATAGACTTTCTAATATTAAACCAACCTTATTTCTGGGCTAAACCTAAACTGATCATCATGAATTATCTTGTTTACACAATGCTGGATACGGTTTGCTAGTAAGTTATCCAGGATTTTTGCATCTTTGTTCATGCCTGAGATTAGCCTGTGATTTTTTTTCCTCCTGTATCTCTTTTCTGGTGTGTATCAAGGTCGTATTAACCTTATAAAGAGAGTCAGAAAGTGTTGCCTCTTTTATTATCCTCTGGAAAAGTTTGTATAAGATTGGAATGAATTGTTTTATGAATGTTTGATGGAATTTGCCTACAAAATCATTTGAACCTGAAGTTTTCTTTGTGGGAAGGTTTTAAATAATTGATTTTATCTTATTGATAGTTACAGGACAAAGTTTTACCTATTTGAGTCAATTTTGGTGGCTTTTCTTGAAAAAAAGATTTTTCTAAAAATTTTTCATTACGTAAATTATAAAGTTCTTTAAAACATTGTCTTTTCATCTTTTTCATCTTTATTGCATCCATACTTATATCCTCTTTTTCATTCCTGGCATTTGTGTCTTCTTCATTTTGCTAAATGGAGTTTGCCAAAGGTTTGTCATAACTTTTAAGCTTTTCAAACTACCAACTGTGGATTTCTTGGATCTTTTCCATTGCATTTTTGTTTTCTTTTCATTCATTTTGGCTCTGTATTTGTGATTTATGCTTGAGTTGGTCTACTTTTCTTTATTTTTTTAATTGAAGTACAGTTGACTTACAATGTTTCAGATGTACAGCAAAGTGATTCAGTTTTTTATATATATACATATACATGTATATACATATATATATGACCTATAATGGAAAAGATTCTGGAAAAGAATATATATATGTGTAAATAGAATATATATGTGTATATATATTCTATATATATACACATATATAAAAGAATATATATATTCTTTTCCAGAATCTTTTCCATTATTGGTTATTACAAGATATTGAATATAGTTCCCTGTGTTATAAAGTAGGTGCTTGTTGGTTATCTATTTTATATATGGTAGTGTGTATCTGTAAATCCCAAATTCCCAATTTATCCCTCCCCCTCATCTTTCCCCTTTGATAACTGTAAGCTTGTTTTCTATATCTGTGAGTCTATTTCTGTTTTGTAAATAAGTTCATTTGTATCATTTTTTTAGATTCCACATATGAGTGATATCATATATTTGTCTTTCTCTATCTGACTTACTTCACTTATATGATAATCTCTAGGTCCGTCCATGTTGCTACAAATAGCATTATTTCATTCTTTTTTATGACTGAGTAGTATTCCATTATATATACATATATAACTATACATATACATATATATATACACATATATATATATATATATATATACACACACACACCACATCTTCTTTATCCATTCCTCTGTCAATGAACATTTAGGTTCCTTCCATGTCTTGGCTATTATAAATAGTGCTGTATGAACATTGGGGTGCATGTATCATTTTGAATTAGAGCTTTCTTCTTTTCTGGATATATGCCCAGGAGTGGGATTGCTGGATCATATGGTAACTCTATTTTTAGCTTTTTAAAACCTCCATACTGTTCTCCATAGTGATTGCACCAATTTACATTCCCACCAACAGTGTAGGAGGGTCACCTTTTCTCCACACCCTCTTGTTCTACTTTTCTTTAACTGCTTCTTCTAATTTCTTCAGTTTAATTTCCAACCTTTCCTCTTTTCTAATACAAACATGTAAGGTAATAAATTGACCTAGAATTATTGCTTTAACATTTACTTTTTTGTTGATATAAAATTCAATAGAATAAAATTCACAAATCTTTAATCTTCATTTTGATGTTTTGACAATTGTATATGTCCATGTGATATGATTCATATCGAGATCCAGAACATGTTCATCACTCTAGAGTATTCCACGATGCTCCCTTTCATCAGTCTTCCTCGCAAAGGCACCCTATATTCTGATATCTTTCACTATAGATTAGTTTTGCCTGTTCTTGAACTTCATATAAAAAGAATATTATAGTATATATTCTCTTGTGTCCATACTGTTGCATGTATTCTCTTGTGTCCATATTGTTGCATGTAGGTTGTTCCTTTTTATTGCTGAGTAGTATTCTGCAATATGAGTATATCACAACTTGTTTATTTATTCTTCTGTTGATACATACTCCGGTTGTTTCTGGTTTAGGGTTCTTATAAATAATATTTTTTGTATAATGTCTCTTTTTTTTCATTTTAAAAAAGGAGTTTATAATCTTGGCATTTACTGTAAGAAATTTTTATATTTTCTGGACACAGTTCTTTGTCAGATACTTCCACAGTCACTGGCTTGAATTTTTATTTCTGAATGATGTATTTTAATTAGCAAAGTATTCAATTTCCAGGAATTCTAGTTTGATTTACCTTCTTTTTGATTTAGTGTTTTTTCCAGTCCATCAAAATATCTTTGACCACCTCCAAAGACATGAATATATATACTTCTATTTTTTTCTTCTGGAAGCTTGATGATTCTAACTTTCATGTTTACGTATATGATCCACCGTAATGTGTGCAAGGAATGAGATATAAACTAGTCCATTGAAATTTTTATTTGATTACATTTAATTTCTAAAAATTTTAGTTTTTTATTTTTAATCTGCTTATGAGTTTCATAATATCTTCATTAGTATTTTTGATATACTTGTTTTTCAAAGGTTATTTTTTTCTTCTGTGGCTGTTAATTCCAATAACTGAATTATTTGAAGTCTCATTCTTGTCATTTGCTTCTTCTAGCGTTTACTCTTTGGCTTTAAGGGGTATTGTGTTTTGTGATTTTTTTTTTTCTTTTTAAAATCTGAGCTAGACTTTTCTTTGGGGGAATTCTTGGAGCCTGGATTGAAAGTGTGTTCCTTGTTCCTATTCTTATTTCTGCCAGGTCCTCAGGAGCACTCCTAATCAAGTATCGTCCAAACTAAAGCTTTAGATGAAGGTTTTTGTTCACAAATGAATAGTGTGAATTTTAACTTTAAACCCACTGGGAAAAGGACTTGGGTTACAAATTTTCTTCTTTGTATACTATCATGGTTGAGATAAGAGATTATCATTCTTGTCTCCCTCAGTGGGTGAAGTTTTCCTTTCACTGAGGATATAGTTTTGGGGGGGTCCCACGTTTGGGCAAGAGTTTCCTTTTAGATTTTCCAATGTGTGCCGGCTAGTCTTTACATTCCTTTTCCCAACATTTTTAAGATTATAAAGGGAGTCTTCAGGGTCATTATTAATTAATAGTTGCCCCAAGATAACCAGCTATTTTGTGCTTGCTTACCTTTCTGGATTCCAGGTTATATTCTGTTTTTAGCATCTGAATATTTTTTCTTACTTTCTTGTTAGTTTGATAGCACATTTAAAATATAGCTAATATTTTTCAATGTCTTATTTTACTTTGAAGTAAAAAGTTCGTTGAGGATTTCTACTCCACTATACTGTCAGAAATTGAAAACCCATATTTTCTTTCAAACTGTTTACAGTCTCATCAGCTATCAATGATGCAATTCATATAGTTGGCAACAACAAGAGTAAAAGACAAAATTAGAGGTATACTGCACTGATTAATAGTTCACTAATTTTGATCTAAATATCTTAACTTCTAATTATCATGAAGAGTATTTTTTAAAATAAAGGATCATTTTCTGCAGTCAGTATATCCAAAGATAATTCAAAAATGGCAAATGTACCAGCTGACTTAGCAGGAGAGAAACCAAGTCAAACAAGCGAAAGAACCAGACAATAATCATACTGGTGCATACTTGCTGAATGACAGTCTGAGTACATGAAGTATCACTGTGGACCAGAGCACCCAGAGAGTTCTGTTGATTAAAATCTTTAACACTGCATTTGATGCTTAAAGTAGCATAGAAATGAACAGAGACCCTTTAATATTTTAAGGCCATGGCCTCTTACCAACCTCAATGCAAGGATTTGTTAGAAAGCCACTGCATTTGTAAACTTAATGCCCACTACCAGAAGAGAAATGGAATCAAATATCCTCTAGAAATACGCAAAAACTTGGTCAGTTTAGGATTACAGATTGGTGGCAGGAATGTCTCAAAGGAAGAACTTTGGTAGAACTAATGCTTCAGAATATCTCACTGAAACAAGCCATTGACAATCAAATGGTTCAAACATTTTAAATTAGCCCACTTAAATTTATTTAAAAAGTATTATCGAGTTCTCACCAGTTCTCATGTGGTAGCAATAATGTCAACACTGCCTGCAGACTTCTCTTCATCTTTCTTTTTTTTTTTTCCCTGAATCCTGTTGAATAGTATGTGTTTTCCAGAATTCAGTGACTTAGAACATTCTATTTCAACTAAATGATCATAAAACAGAAATATAAACATACTTAGCCACACATTTTTACCTTTCTTTTAGTAAAACCTCTAAGCAAATATATTTTCTTTATACTTACTACTTAATCTTTTCTATTTTCCTCCCTCAACTTAATAAATTATCTTTCTCATCAATACTATCCACATTTAGCTCACTTTTGAACTCTGTTTTGTAGACTGCCTTTTTGGTGCATATTTCTCTTTGGAAAGTTCTGCTTCTTGATGTTTTAATGGGGGTAGTATTGTGTAATGGGCAGGTCCCTCTCCCACTTGGGTGTGATCTCCTATCCAAGAAAGGTCTATGAATGAACAGCTTATAAATTCTGCTTTAGACCTCAGGAAAAACACTGAAAAGACACTCTATTCCTTTGATCTATGTTCTGCTGACCTTCTGAATGCTAGGACCACTAGGACCAAGATTAGGAGGTAAGCCTAAAGGAAATGTGCCGAAGAGATCTTTTATATCAAGCAGGAAGAAACACTCTTGGTTCACATGTACATCTTCTCAATTCACCAGGACCAGGGGAGTCTTCTCGGTCTTGAGTCAAAGCCCTGTAGCAATATGTCTCCACTGGGGGACTAGGAAAGTGGAAGGGAGAAGGGCACTCCCCATGCATCCACTCCCCTCCAACTCCAGAGATTCTGACTATGTAAAGCATTCTGGCGAATAAAGGTGAAAGAAGAAACACAAATGAATAATAACTTTGCCCAAAGCCTCCTTTTTACATCCCATGTGAACCTGAAAAGGAGGTAGAAGACTGACTGAGAATTTGTAGCTCCAAGGTCCAAGCCATCTCTCATTCCTTCATACGCAGGCTGTGTATGAAAAGATGATTCATGGCAAGAAAAAAAAACAAATAAAACTATCTTCACTGAATTATTACACACATAAGCAGTTACTCAATACATATTTTAATTCACAGTTTTGCATTTATTTTTGCTTACATAGAGTACGTTGGGTGACTCAGACAATTAATATTCTAATTTTAAATGTTTTCTTAATGTGTTGCATCAAAAAACGAAGAAGACTCATCTTACTGTGCTCTAAGATGGTCTCAAAAGAAACTATCCTCAATTCTTTCTAATCTTCAACCAGCTCACTGTTTACAATCAATTAACTTTTAACTCCCATGAAACAGTTAGCACCAAGATCACTTTCAGAGATATACACATCACACTCAGGCAATCCTCATTGCTCCCTTTGTGCTATACCTCATTTCACTAACAGGACAGAAGTTTGGGGAGTTGCCACATTCCAACAGGAACCTGACCAGGGTTAATGAGGCTTTTTCACGGTAGCCCAAATTCCACTGTACCACTGGACCTCATCATCATGCTGAGAAGCCAACACTAATTATAACCATGCTGCTATCCTTGAAACTGCAATATAAAGAATCAAGACTGAGTACAGGACAGCTATCAGTGGACTCAAGTGCCACCTATAGGCTATATCTCTATTTAGTTCTTTTCCTAGGACAAAATTAAAGACAATATACCAAGAGAGGTGGTAAATCACACGGCTCACCAGAAACTAAAGCTGATTCTTATGCTTGGGCTCTCCTATAGTTTAACTTTAATTCAGTGGTCCGTAATTACTCCACAAAGGGCATAATTTAAAATATAACAGAGACCAAAGTTTTTATATTATTATCAGAGGAAGTGAATTACTTATTTATTCTATAGTATTGTGGTGATATTACAAGCTGGTATGTTTAAAAGATGATAAAATATTAAGAAGCTAGTATATTGGCATTAGTATTATTTCCTTCTTGTGCTTTTTAACTTGCTTAGATCATTAACATTTGATGGTTAATATAAAGTATCTTATTACACTATGTCTACATAGTAGTCAATGAGGTGCTTAGAGAGCATTAGAGAAAATTTGTCTGTATAATAATTACCTAAAATTATCATATTCATTAAGTACCTACTTTGGAATGGGCACTGTGATAATTAAAAAAATCTATGCTGGGAGCCTTGCATTATGCAGTTTGGCTATCTAACTGAATTGAAATCACTTGCATTATAAAATTTGCCTACATTAATTGAAATTAAATAATTAAAATTAAATAACTAAGAAATATTTGCTTAGCTTCTACTATATCCTCAACACTGAGCTAGTTAGGAGCAAAACAAGGAAATGAAAAGGATTTTTCCCTATTATCAGATTGTTAGCAATATAACTGGGGAGAGGAAACATATACCGATGAAAATGTAAAGGAAAGTTTCAGGGAGTAGGTGTTATAAGAACTGAAAAACATAAGAGATAGTAGAAGAACTAGGAATTTAACTGAGCCTAGAATGAATAAATTGAAGTGGAGAATAGGGGAAAATGGAAAAAGAGGTATGGTAGTATGAATGCATAAGGTATATGTTCTCAAAAAATATTTATGGTCAAAACCATATTTCTTTAACATCTGCTCTGTGATAGAACTTCTATATACTTCTTCAGTTCTCATAATAACACTGTGAGTTGGCTACTATTATTATCCTTATTTTATAGATGAGGATATTGAGGTTTAGAGAGGTTGAGTAATTTGATCAAAGTCATTGAACTAAGTAGTAAAATCGGGATTCAAACCCAACACTTTATCATTCCAAAGTGGCTATTCTGAACCACTATGGCAATAATAAATAAACCATCTATCTTTAAAGGATACAGTATATGGCATGAAATAAATTTAGGAAGTATAACATCCAGGAGACAGATGGCATATTCAAATTGGGTTGCTGAAGTTGAGTTTGATGCAGAGAATATTTACAAAGGTGTGTACAAGGTGTAGAGAAGCCATAAGAATAAGACAGGATTCCAGCACTTGCAAAACTATTCCCACCCTTCAGCCTGAAAGGTGGAGTGGAGAGTGGTAGTTACCAAACCCCAAAAGGACAGAGTCTTGTGGAGAGGGATGCCAGATAAGATGCATGACTTTTAGTAGAAAGGAGGAATCTGGGGGAATAAATTCCCTGACTTCATTCTCCTTCCTTCCCATTTCCTACCAGGGTTCCCATTTCCTGCCAGGGTTCCCATTGTAGTTCATGCAGATCAGCCGCCAGGGCCACAGAGTCGTTGAAGAGAGGTGGAGAATGGATCTGGAGAAGCAAATGGAAGAGAGAAGGCACAAGAATGTTCTGTGAGGTTCTTGAGTGTTAGGCTAAATTATTTAGACTTTGTTCTGTTGAGGATAAAGGATCAATAAATGTCCAGGGGTGAGGGAATTGCATATGAAAGAACTGCTCTATGAATACTACCTTTTCATTAATGTGGACAGAATGAAAAGCTGGCAGCAAGAACACTTCTCAGAAAAGCCTTTGCAGAAAGTTCTGCTAGGAGACTTTATAAGTTTAAGAGTGAGCAGTGGTCACACAAGAGAAAGGAAGAGGCTTAGTGAGCTATGATATTTAAAAGGAATGGACCTCCAGTCGCACAGATCATATGGTCCATTGCTGAGAGAGTCTCCCCTCTGTTTTCTATTTTGTCCCTTGTTGGATTTATTTTAATGGATTCCTGCCTTTTGGTCCATCAGCAAAGCCCTTGGGTAACTGATGTCATTCATTACAAGAGTAATTAATATATGCTGAAGGGTTAAGACAGTAGATCTCAGCAGTGATGACCTTACTTGAGTTGTTGAGGGGGAGCAGGGAGAAAAATGAAAAGAGAACACATGCCAAAAGATTACAACATGCTATTGGCTATGCTCAGCAATTTTACATTTAAATTTCCCAGTACAACTGGGAGTAGATATTAGTATCATTTTACAAAAAAAGAAATTTGTTGAAGTTCACATAGACAATAATAATCATTATAAATAACAACTATAATAATATGTTATATACAAGACTTTAGGGTATGTAAATGTTAATGAAATCTGAGTCTGTATCCTTGTTTTATTTTATGTTGTGACTTAGTAAACCTGACTGAAACAACCTCAGTATCAAACTTTATGACTCATTTTAAAATACATTTTTCAAAATATATTAATCTGATTTCTAAAATAATCAATTTGGTAAGGTAATATAAACAAAAGAGGTCCAAGAGATAGAGTCTTTCCCACAAATGGAGTATGTCAGAGCCAGTATCAAACTTTGCATCTTGTATGTTCTTCTTTTAAATTCTTAACATTATGTCATGGTCTCTTGATTTAATACATTATGTGAATATGTGCATTTTATGCACGATGAAGTTAAAAAGGGATAAAAGCCTCAAAACCAAAGTTGTGGGTGAATACCTATAAAAGCAGCGTAGTTTCATAGATATTTCCTAAATACACATAAAAAATATGAGACTAATGGTGGAAGTTGAAGTTAAGAGAGAGAAAGTGAAAGGTTCATTTCAGGACTATAGCTTTTACTAGTTTCCACACCTCTCAATGATGCCACCAAAGTGAAGAGATTCCTGGAATGGCAAGTAAAACAACAGAAAATTGAGTGGGCTCAAACCAAGTAATCTGAAGTGCTATTCATTCAAAGTTCCACCTTTTGGGAAGAACAACCATGTTAAGAAATGAATCGAAAGGAATAACACTTGAATAGAACACCTAAGCAATATTTTCAGCTCAAATTCAGAAAAATGCAGCCTGTGTCAGAGAAATTTTTGTTCGTAGAGATAGAAACACCATAATCCAAAGAGATCAAAGCCTGTTTAGGAGAATCTAAAAGTTGGAAGTTTTGAACTTTTCTATGTATCTAAGTAAGTTTGTCCTTTAATTGAGAGCTATCACCATTAAACAATGGCATTTTTCTTCACTTTCATAAATTATCTGTGTAATTATTTTTAAATAATACATCAGAAACCAACAAAATTAAATAATGCCTCATGTAGGTCCCTACCTCTATTTCTAGCTGCTTAGGGATGTATCAAATTATCCTTGCTTTTTTATTCAAGAGTTCAGGGCACTCATTCCTGTGTTCAGAACATTCAGAAACAGTTAAACAAAATAAGTTATTCCTAGTAATCCAATAGTAGCTGCTAGGTGCAGCCCAGAAAGTAAAACTTCAAGCCCGTACAACTCGAAGAATGACTTAGGTAGCAAAGAATGGTTAGGTAACAAATGATACTAAAAAGCAATTGCCAGGAAAGCAAATTAATATTAATTCTCAGCAATTCAAAGTAGACAGCTTTTCCTCTAAGAAACAGAAGCACCAGGAGAGAAAGGGAGTTTTCCCAACACCAGAAAATAAAAGAAGTTCTCAAGGTTTTCACCAAAAAATGCAATTTCAGGCTTATGTTCTTTAAAATTCCCAGGTAATGTCCGTATGGTGAGTCTACAGAGACAGAAATTCAGGCACAGAACTACACTCCCAGCCTTATCAAAGACTCTGATGTACACAGGTAACACGGAAACTGAAGAGCTGCCTAATTTCAAAGAATCCTGTGAGACTAGACAACGGACATGTCAGGAATAAGCAGTATGGACTCAATATGTATATATTACTATACATGTGACAACATTTTAAAATAAAGTTATATGTGGTATTGGATTTTAACTCAAAACGTAAAGTAAATACACTGATGAATAGATGGTTGAATAAATAAATGGGGGAGAACAGGCAAATCATCCTTAGAGAATTCCAAATAATATATATAAAGATACTCCCCTGTCCAGGAAGTAGTTTAACTCTCCCTCCCCACAGATGAGCTGGACTTAGTGATTTGCTTCCAAAAGATAGGTTAAGGAACAGGAAAAACAGTAACTTTGTAGTAGAGAAATCTAGCAATCATAAAATCTAAGTATGAACACAAGGACTTCTACTTCTTAGCCAAATGAAGCAATGAGGGCCAGAGCTACCCAACTGGCAGAAATCAATTAAAATGCCGGACAGAATAATTGAAACAATGGCTTTCAAAACTCAGGTAGCAAGCAAAAACTGTCAGTGATCCCAAGAGACATGAAACAAATTATGGAACACCACAGTTGCCCATCTTACTACCTATAGATAATTTACAGACCACAATACAGAGACAGTGAACCTAGGCCGAGGTTCACAGAGACCACTAGTTCTCCCTGAGTTGTGGGGATAAATATGGAAGTCTGGGGAGACAAAACTGGCTAAAAATCATAGCACAGTATCTAAGATGAGAGGACTTCACAGAGAGAGTATTGGAGCTCTTCAGAGGGTTACCCTAAAATCTTCAGCTAAGTACTGACCAATACATACATATGCTAGATCTACCTGAGGAAAGAACCAACAAAAAAGAATTCGAGAGATAAATCTAGGGAACTCACATAGAATTTTCTGTTTCCATCCAAGAAAAAACTAATTACACTGACCAAATTAAAGGTCTATGAGAGAAAAAATAGTTTGCTTTATATCTGGATCCCACTAGCAGTCTTGATGTCAATATGTCACTTAATACATGTAAACTGTGAATAGAAAAAAAAAGCTGTTAAAGGGAATTCTCCTAGGGAATTAAAATTTTACTGTTTTACCTTATAGGTTTCAGCAATATTTGACTTTGTTAAATAAATAAGTGATATTTCCTTGCTAATTAGGAAGAGGAATCATTATAGATTGAATATAATGAAATAAAATTGAAAACAGAAAAATCTGGGAGCCTAGAATGGATTCAAGAGTTAAACAACAGGCTTTGAAAAACCACTTTCTTTCTTCAAGCATCATAATCTCATATTAAAGGGCCCTTAACTAGAGCCAGGGACACACTTGCTCAGCCATATTCAAGAGGCTAAACTATATCCAGCACAACTATCAGTTAGAAACCAAAGGTTAGAACCTGGTTCTGTGAGAGTGAAAATCAGCTTTGCCATGACAGCACTTTGGAGAAATACATCAACTTCTGGGCAAGAGGCAACTGAAGATCAGAACTCCATTATTAGTTGGAAAGCAGTGATGTAGAATACAGAGAATCCAGAATCACAGCATGGAAAACACAGAAGGTGAAGTAAATGTCTTTGGAACAAGACTCCATTCTGGCTAGAGCAGTCAGAAGCAACTTCTCTTAGAAAAAGTAGAGGTCCACATATAAAAGTCTATGGGAATCCATTTATCCAGTGAGCTACTTTAAATGTTACACTAATCAGCAATACTATATACTATTACCCAGTGTGATATTCTGAATTAAGCTGAAAATTGACGCAGTAGCGCATACTTTTCATGCCCAGATTTACTCAGAGGCATCATGTTTAAAACCTCAATAAAAATTACTAAGAACCAGCTTCAGAAGGATGCAACAGGATAACGATTTTCTCCCATTATTAACCACATTGATAAGGAATTACCTTGTCTAGATGTACTAAATGTCATCACCTCTAGATAATTTGTATACAATAAAATGATAAAGCAAAATATTTTCATTTTTAATGGGGTACATATATTGAAAGTCTGATTGAAATATTAGTGTTTATTGAAATATTAGTGTTTCACATATGCTAGAAATTCTGAAATCTTATTAAATCAAGGCTAACTATGCTTACAATGTCTCACCCAGTCAGGTTTAAACTAGTAATGCAGAGAGATAAAAAACAAACAACAGGAGTTCTTGTACTGGGGATTTGAAAATTAAGTCAGTAAGTTGGATATTTAAGCACATAAAAGAATAATCAATGACCTGAAAATTTCAATAACATGTATGAAGAGAAAAGTAAAAGCATTCCACTGACTTTTTATCAAATATTAGAAAAATAAATATATTTGTGGGACTGGTAAATGGATGAGAGTCACTTGTTTAGAAAAGCTAAAATTAAATTCCTGATAACAGAAATTGCCACTTATCATTTGGAAGTGATCCTATGTCTTGTCATGGGAAGATTGGAGACTGGACTCCCAGAGAACAGTTTGTTTCTGGACCTAGAGATGGGAACACTGTCTGGGTGCAGTGAATCTAACGTGTCAAAATTAAAAGAAGGTACCAATCCAAAATCATGCAAGAGAGACATGATTCAAAAAGGCAGGAAGGGAACCCAGAAAGCCCCCTAAATCAGAGGAAACCAAAGGCAGATATGAAAGATCATGCACAGTAACAAGCCGCTGAGCCCAAGCTGCTGAGAGCACATGCAAAGCGTTGAGGCACAAACGATGTGGGACAGGGGGCCTGAACAATCAGTAGAATGGTTAGGTAGGGTTCTCTCTGGATATCTACTAGTGTGTGATGAAATGTGGTGCTTTCTGTACGACAGGTATGGATGTGGGAAGTGGCTTCAGGAGGACTTACACACATTTACCAAATGCTTAAAGAGAATTCTTGGACTGTTTTTCCAGGAATCAGGGGAAAGAAGGAACTCTCCAGCTGTTATCACAACCTGGCACAGGCTAGATTTGAAATAGCACATAACATACACAGTAACAGAGAATTGTGTTCTCTGTAGAGCACAGAACCAACATTTCATATAAGATATATGGTCTGATAAGGTCTTTTAATTACTAGAGCTATTTATACCAAATTTTCTTTCTTTTTATTCTGAGGATAAATGGACATTTATTTCTAACACGCACTGATTATATGCAAATACAAGTGAGTCATGGCCCATTGCTGAAAAGCACAATTTCTGGAAGTAATGCATGCTAATTACAGTACTTATTGAAAATCACTATTTTGACAACTATAATTTTGCCACCACCTTTCCAAATCCTAAACTGAAAAGTATCTTGTAGCAAACATATTTTAACTAAAATATACTTTTTAAGGCTGCTAAAAATCTCTGAGGCTGAGTCCTCTTTTATGAACCACGTTGATTGATCGGGCAAACAAAATAAATCATAGTAAGGGATACCATATGACACTTTCAAAATATTCTGTTGAATAGTGCAACTGCCCAGTAATTGTTTTATTTTTAAGATTATTACTTCCCCATGGTGCATTCAAGAATTAATAACAAACTTCTATAAAACAATACCCAATTAATATTTATTGAGGGCAAACTATATACCAGGCATTGTGCTAAGCAGTTTACATGCAACTATCCATTTTCCCTTCTTTCTATCTATCTATCTATCTATCTAATCTGCTTATATAGCTACTAGACCAACTATGTAATTGTGTTCTAAATTCTACTCCTTTCAACTAACATTATGGTATGAGCAATTTGAAAAGAACCAAAAATATAAATTAGAAAAAATAATCTAGCTCTATATAAGTTAACAGACATAAATTCACTAATAAAGCTCAAACAACTTAAAGTGTTCAAATATGCCAAGCTTACTTGATGATAATTATGTGATAATAAACTATAACTCATAATCAATTTCAAAGTGAAAGGTTTGTGAAAAGACTTGTAGTAGTCATAACATTTTACAAAATACAAGTAAACGTTTCCATTGTTTATCTTCAAACAGAATACTATAAAATAATCCTGAGGAAATGTAGGTACTTTGCATTGTTATAATTAAGGATTTATTCTAACACCAAATGGGAAAACCATTATTACTATACATAAGGAACTAATTATGTAAAAATTGTGGGGGGGAAATATTTGTTGAATGGGGTATGCTCTTTAGCTATTGTTCCAAACGAAAACTCCCCAAAACTCAGTGATTTATAACAATGAACATTAATTATTGTTTATAAATCTATGGGCCAGTGAGGGAGTTCTACTGAACTGAGCTGGACTCAGCTGACCATGGCTGGCCTTGTTTTTTATATCTGTAGGCAGCTAGTATGTTGGCTGGGAACTGGTGCTCTAGGAAGGCCTCAATCACACTGCAATTATTGGCTATTGGCTGGACAACAGGGCTGTGAGGATAATGTGTCTTTAGCATCTAGCAGGATAGCTTGGGCTTCTTCACATGGCGTGGACAAAGATTCAAGAAAAAGAACAAAAGCACCAGGCCTCCTGAGGCCTCAGAACTGACACAGTATCACTTCCAACGTCTTTGGCCAAAACGAGTCACAAGGCCAGCCCAGATTCAAAAACACTCCATCTCTTGATGAGAGGAGCTTCAAGGTCATGTTGCAACGGCTGTGGATCAGGGGTGGGTAAAGTATTTTGCTCTGTTTCTAATCTATTTTATCACATGGTGGATGAAAAGGAAAAGAAGGTTGTTGATTCCCCATGTGTAATGTTAACATAGGTCATACAGGGGATGTATAACACAGCACTTTTCTCTGAGAACTGCCCACCCCAACTATAGAGGTATCCTGTTTAGCAAGGACTTTTCTTCTGTGGTATCCTATTTAGCAAGGACTTTTCTTCTTTGATGAAGGGAACATGGCCTTCTAGACAGAAATAATAGAATAGGGGGACATATAACTCAAGATGGGCCAATCAAATTAGTACTCAATAATTGAACTGGGTGATTTACAGACTAGTATTTGAGATTAATAGCTGAGCCCTAGATAAGGGAATCCTGTATTGAGATTCACAAACCTGGTCTAGACTTCATCTTTCATAATATCTAATTATTAGTATTTCCTTAGATTGTGTGGAATAAACCTAGACCATTCCATTCAATTCCCTTTCTTGAACAACCATGCTTATATTGATTTATATCAGCTAGAACCAAAGTAGCTTTAAAAAAAAAGAAACATGGTGTTGAATAAGCTTCTTTTTATTTTTCAATCTTCTCTTTGTTTTTAAATTTTTCTCCTAAAGCAAAGCATCTTCACAGACATTAAGAGACAACAAAGACCAAGAAATACCTAGTTTTTTCATCTATTTTTAATATCTTTTATGGGTAGTGGTTTTTTCCCCTGGACACCATAACAGAATTCACTTAAAGCACTGTATTATTAAATAATCACACATATTCCAAGAGTGAGAGCCATGAAATGGGAGAATTTTATAAATGAATGGGACCTTAGTTATTAAAGACAGGAAAATCTTAGTGATTTGCTCAAAATCACATAAGAAATTAGTGAAAGAACTGCATTATATTTCACTGATGTTTCTACTATCCTCATGAAATGAAGTGGTTTTTATAAGACATTGAAGATTCCAACTATTAATTTGGCAACTAAAAATAAACTGTGCTGTGACAACCACTCTACACTTGCATTACATGTAAAATAAACAATAATACCTATATATTATAGGGTGTTTTGAGAATTATAAATGAGTTAATACATGTAAAACTGATAGAACAGCAATGGTTCGTATAACAAGTACTCAATACATATTAATACTAAGCATTTTCACCTGTTATTTAAATATATTATTTTTAAAAATCAACTGATTATAATTTACATAGAATAAAATTCACCATGTTAAGTAGAAATTTCAGTGAGTTTGGACAAATTTTTATACCTGCATAAACACCACCACAATCAATATAAGCTACACTTCCAACGATCCAGACTTTTATCATTGTACTTCCCAGCCAATATTTACCCCAGGAAACTATTAACTTGGTTTTTTGTCACTATAGATTAGATACCTGTTCTCTAAGTTTCAGATAAATGGAATGACACAACACTCATTTGTGTCAGACTTCTTTAACTTAGTATTGTTTTTGAGACTCATCCCTTTTTTTATATGTTAAGTAGTTAACTCTTTCAATTGCTAACTAGTATTACATTATATGTATGATCATACCATAATTTAAGCATTCACATATTGATATGTAAGTCCTCCAACTTTGTTCTTTTTCAAATTGTTTTAGCTATTCAAACTCCTTTCTCTTTTCCTTTGAATTTTAGAATCAACTTGACATTTTAGCAAAGACAGATGTGGTGGTTTTGATTGGAATTGTGTTGAATCTATACACCAATTTAGGGATAATTGTTATCTTAACAATAGTGCATCATGAACACGGTATATCACTCAATTTATGTAGGTCTTTATAAAACTTCTCTCAGCAATGTTCTTTAGCTTTCATCATACAGGTATTGGATATGTTTAGTTTGGTTTTAAGTCTTATACTTATCAGATGTTACTGTAAATGATTTGCATTTAATTTCTAATTGTTCATTGCTAGTATAAAGAAATACCGTTTTATATTGACCTTGTATATTTCAACCTTTCTACAATTACTTGTTAGCTCTAGTAATTTTGTGAATTAAGACAATTTGACTCCATTCTTTCTCATTTGTATGTCTTTTCTATAATATTCTTGCCTTATTATACCAGCTAGGATCCTAGTAAAATAATGAATCACAGTGGCATTACCCATGTTACAGTATAAGCATTCATTATCTCACCTTTAAGTATGATGGCTATTGTGAGTTTTTCATAGTGCTCCTATCAGATTGAGAAAGTTCTCTTCTGTTCCTAGTTCATGAAAAATTTTTATCATAAATGTGTTACATTTTTTGATGAAAAAGCTCCATGATGTTGGGCTTGGAAATGATTTTTTGGATATAACACTAAAGGCACAAGCAACATAAGCAAAAATAAATAAGTGGGACTACATCAAACTAAATACCTTGTACACAGCAAAAGAAACAATCAACAAAATGAAAAGACAACCTATAAAATGAGAAAAAATATTTGTAAAAACACACATCTGATAAAGTGTTAATATTCAAAATATATAAGGAACTCATACAACTCAATAGGAAAAATATAAACAATCTAATTTAAAACTTGGCAAAGGGTTGGCAAGGATGTGAAAAAAGGTAACCCTTGTGCACTGCTGGTGAGAATGTAAATTGGTTGCAGCTACTATGAAAAATAATATGGAGGTTCCTTAAAAAATTAAAAATAGAACTACCATATGATTCAGCAATTCCATTTTTGGGTATTTATCCAAGGGAAACAAAAACACTAACTCAAAAAGATATAGGCATCACAATGTTCACTGCAGCAATATTTACAATAGCAAAGACATGGAAGCAACCTAAGTGTATATTGATGAAAGAATGGCTAAAGAAAACATGGTATGTACAGATATTCCTCAACTCACCATGGGGTTCCATCCCAATAAATCCATTGTAAGTTGAAAATACCGTAAGTCAAAATTCATTTAATACCCTTAATCTACTGAACATCATAGCTTAACCAAGCCTAGCTTAAACATGCTCAGAACACTTATGTTAGCCTTTAGTTGGGAAAAATATCTAACAAGCATATTTTATAATAAAATGTTGATTATCTCATGTATCATATTGAATATTGTACTGAAAGTGAAAAACAGAATGGTTGTGTGGGTAGTGAATGGTTGTAAGTGTATAATATTTACCCTTGTAATCGATCACAAGGCTGACTGTGAGCTACAGCTCGTCGTCCCTGCCCAGTATCATGAGAGAGTATCATACAACATATCACTAGTTCAGAAAAGATCAAAATTCAGATTTGAATTTTGAATACAGTTTCTACTAAACTAGTATTGCTTTTGCACTATCATAAAGTTGAAAATCAGTAAGTTGAAATAGTAACTCAGGGACCATCTGTATATACAATGGAATACTATTCAGTCATAAAAAAGGAATTCTTACCATTTACAATAATACAGATGGACCTTGAGGCATTATGCTAAGTGATATAGGCCAGAGAGAGAAAGACCAATACCGCATGAGCTCACTTATAAGTAGAATCTAAATTTTAAACAAAGAAAATTATATTCATAGATACAGAGAACAGATTGGTGGTTACCAGAGGAGGGTAGGAGGTGGGTGAAATGGGCGAAGGTGGTCAAAAGATACAAACTTTCAGCTATAAAATAGTCATGGAGTTTAGTGTACAGCATGGTGACTCTAGTTAATAATACTGTAGTATATATTTGAAAGTAGCTAAGAGTAAATCTTCAAAGTTCTCATCACAAGAAAAAAAAATTGTAACTACATGTGTTGATGGATGTTAGCCAGACTTATTGTGGTGATCAGTTGCAATATATACAAATATTGAATCATTCTGTCTTACACCTGAAACTAGTATAATGTTATAAGTCAATTATATCTCAACAAAAATTAATTATACCTAAAATATTTAATGTATGAAGAAATATCAGAGAAAGAAGATAAGTTAAACATTGCTTATATAATCTAAATCTAAATCAGTTGTATTTCATTATACAGAATAATGTATAAAATTCAGAATTCTCAGTAAAACTAGAATGAATCAGGATGGGGTCTTCTTATGCAAAATTCTGTTCTGTCAGGTGTATTTTCCATTGTTCTCAACCTCATTCACTTACCACATGGGCTGGGTTCTGGGAAATTTTAAACTAGGAAAGAAGAGAATTTGGCAGCTATGTGCTTGCAGATGCTATACTGAACTGGAATATGTATACAACAGACTCTAACACAGGGATTAGGGGCTCCTACCCTCTATGCACTCAAAAAATCTACGTATAACTTTACAGTTGACCCTCTGTATCAGAGAATTCAACCAATCTTGAATAGCACAGTACTGTGGGACTGTCTTTACTGAAAATACATCCATATATAAGTGGACCCACACAGTTCAAAGCCTTGTTGCTCAAGGGTCAACCGAGGTTGCTTCTCTGTAAACTAAAATAACTGGGAGAGAATTCCCTGGTAAAGGCCACCATGAAAGTTATCATAAACTTGACATATTTGGTTTCTGAACTTCTTTCCAAATCTGACATTCCCATTTCTTTGATTCGGCTCTGAAAATAGGTAAGTGGAACTATATCAAGGAATCAAGAAGAAATAGTGAAAGACAAAAAACACACACAGAATAATTCCTACTTGCTCACTGGTATAACCAATGTGTTAACTAGGTAGGCTAATTTGAGAAGATGCTATGCCAATATAGAGTATTCTAGACAACAAATTTTAATTTTATCTAATTGAAATGTGCTTTTAGTTACCAAATAAATTTTTTAGTCTTTCTGAACTACACTTAATTTATAAAAATTATTTATGAAGTACCAATACTTTACAAGACTCCTCTAATTACAAATAAAAGTAATATATCAAAGAAATCTGCTTCAAGTTTAGAGAAATCTTTACAATTTAATTACAGAATATTTAATGCTGATTAATACAACACTAAAAAGTAATTTCATAATAGGTTGTATGCAGAAATATGTAATTAAATTAGAGATAGAGAAAATATTTCAGAAAGTTAAATCATATATTAACCTATGGAATGGAGGAGAACAGTATTACAGTGAATAATGGTAAAACCACATTTTTATAGCTAATTAATTCATTTACTACCCCTCATCTTTCTTTTTAATGCATAAAATTAAATTTTTAAAATAATGTAAAAGAAAAGTCAAATAGAGATCTGTTATTTTTAATGAGACCTACATGTGCATTTGGTTAAGCAATAAATTCAATTTCCATACTACTGTCTGTAGAATCTTTTATTAGGGCAAGGTCAAAAACAGGGAATTTGGAAATAAGATTCCCCAAATTGTTTCAGTGCTGAATGATATCACTGTTGGACAAATTTGATCCAATTTGCAAGATTAAAGTTGTCTTGACTGATAAAGACGTAAGCCCCTTTTTGTTCAATATTGATGATAGGCTATTCTAAAAACAATAGAGAAATTATTATCTTTTTTTAAAATCAGGTTTTTTTTCAAGTTATTAAAAACAGCTCTTCATCTTCAATGGGTGAATTTAATATTTCAACAAGCAATATTTAAAAAGCTTAAGTAATGAATAAATTTCACATTAAGTTTCTTTGCAATAATTACTGAAAATGCTACAAACACCACTACGATGTAAAGCTCATTTTTTATGTTTTATGGTACTGAAAAATAGCAGCTAATGACTTATATTGATGAAAAATAATTTTGGACAGAAGACTGTTTTTTATATAGACTGGTTTTTAAAACTCTCCCACATCCTCATCCAAAATATATGCACAGAAATTCACAATGATCAATAAGTCTTTTAGTTTCAATGCTGTGGTATTAGATTAGTCTAGTCTTATGTGAGGTCCATTTCCTTTCCAAACATTTTCAGTTAATGTCTATGTACTCCGATAAATATAGAACTCTGGAGAAATATTTAGATAAATTAAATTTAGCAGAGATCTGACTAAAATCACAAGCCACTCCTACCAACATAATCACTTCCACAATGACCTGGAAACTGGTTCCATATTTCAGCATATAGCCCTTGAACCTTTCCCATAACCATGTGTGGCATATTCCAAAATGTCTAAACTCAGCCTAATCTGATACAGTGTTGTGATACTCAAGAGCTGAAACACTTGAGCAAAACATATATGCCAGTAAGCAAAGTTAAACCAAGTAAAGGGTTCATAGAAACAAGGGTTATCTAGTTAACTACTTCCACCTGGGATTGTAAGAGGGAAAAATGAGAAAATATGAATCCAGGATATTACTATTCCATTCCACTTTTTAATAAATATCCATCAGATAGCACAACTTCCTCTGGCATTTTGAAAAATAGGTCTATTAACAGCAACGTGAATTTTTCCTCCTCCCGATGAATATTTTGAAAAGCTTTGTCATTACACTAATGGAAAATACCTTTCAATAATCAGAGAAAAAATGGCTTTTGCAATGACGAATTGCTTAAAGCGAAACTAAAGTATTTGTATATTATTTCTAAAACCTGACAAATATTGGGCAACTTGAATATGTCAATACAAAGTACATCCTCTAATTTTAAATTTTATTTTATGGCTAGAAGGAGGAAGTTCTAGATGAAATAATGCCACTGTAACAATGAGACTACCAATTTGATAAAAATACAATTTGGCCGGGGTTTAAGTACAAGCTTTTTATAAGCACCAGTTTTGAGAGTATAAATATGTGTAATTTACATTAAATTGATTCACAACTGTGTATATGTTGATCATGTGCCAAATTCCTAAAAATACCTAAAATTTATTTTATTTGTAATCTATCCACAGATCTTACAAATTGAATTATTATATAAGTATTAATTTTCAGTGTTTTTGAAAGCACAACAAAAGTAGCATTTTTATTTAGGTACTAATTAACCAGAAAAAAAAGTTAGATGTTTTCAAAAGCCACTTCATCGAAATAAAATATTGATGTTACCTTGCTACTAAGAGTTAATTTGTATTGTCTCAAATGGCTTTTCCTTTCCTAAGCAATTCTACTTTTCCTACCTCTTAGAAATCATTCAATGAATAAAAGGACAATGTTGTAAATATACATATTGTTATTATTTTTAAAATTTCCCTTGGGTATTATCTTAACCATCTTACTGAAGAACTACAGAAACAATAAATAATAGTTCTCTAATGACAATAACATATTTACTTCTAGTTTCCATAAGCCTACTTATTACTGGACTGAAAGTTGGTGTAGGGTGATATAAGAATTACCAATTTCCACAATTTTCCTAGTGATAAGAATGCTAATAAGCTAACTTTTACTATGCAACTTAAAGAGCAATATTATTTCTCTACATCTAAGGGAAAATGTACAAGATATGTTAATTGTGCTTTTTCATTTTCGCGGTGTTGGAAGACTTATTATCAATAAGTCATGATGACAAGGACTGAGAATAGATTCTGCCTTTAAGATCTTCAAAAGCTACTAGGGAAATTAAATAAGTACACAGACAAATAAATTATAAAGCAAAATAAGAAATGAGAGACATGAGTACGTGCTACAGAAATTCAGAGATGAAAAATGCTTTCTGTCTGAGGGGAAAGGAAGGGAAAATCAGGAGACCCTTATCGCAGATATCAGTTTGCAGATAGCCTTAGTACATGGGAAGAAGGGAAGAATCTAAAAATTAAAGTTAAAGATAGCCAAGTATATACCGAAAAAAAACAGAAAGAAAACTTCATTGGTATACATTCAAGTTATTTAAAAGTTTTTTATGGCCTTTTTTGTGTTTAGGAAACCACAATTTAAAATGCCCATTTTCACCTTACTCAATAAGGACCAAAAAACATATTTTTTCACTTTTTCATCTCTTACAAAGCTATACCTTGCATATAGTAGTTGCTCAATAAATAATTGCTAAACTAATGAAATACCTACAGTGAACCTACTTCATGGAATACTTATTTAATGGCATAAATAAATGGTATAATCTGTACCAAGAAACTGGATACTTCTATCATAGACATCAGTTTTTCTATGCTAGGCAAATAAATTAGTTGTCAAATGCTTTATAATACTGTATTCCTAGTTTTTCAACATACAAAAATTCCATAGATTTATTAAGCAAACTGGATGTTCAATAGCTCAGGCATTGTACATTTTATGTTGCACAGTGTTTTATAAAGTGTCAACTTTGTTCCAAGCAGGTAAATAGACAACTAAGCTCATTTTAAAACAGACTTCCATGTCTCTGTGTGCAAAATGTGTCACAAATGAAGAAGAGTTGTGGGTATGAGAAGTAGAAGAATGTTAACATTAAAACATAAAGAGCAGTAGCAATCAGTTCAAGAGCTGTAAGAGAGATTATAAGAAATTTAACCTCAATCACATTTATTAATCCCATAAAAAATAAGGTCTACCAAATCATCCCTTAAGACAGTCTCTGTACTATTTCTCAACAAGAGTAAATAAAACTTTCATGGTGGATGCTATTTTTATTTTGAAACATTTGCAATTTCCCACTTGTTCAATACTTCAAGCACAACAAATGGGATACCCATTATTAATCTAAATAATAAGAACTATAATATTTTACTAACAGTAAACTTTCGTATGAAATACCCCATTTAAATGGCATGTCCTTTTTCATTTTTATTATTTAAATCACTTTTTTTCCCTTAAACTTTAGAATTATTTGAGAGGTTACAGTTAAGAAGAATAACCATTTCTGTATTTTCCTCCAGGATCAAATGACTCAAACAGACTTCCTTTTCAGGGAGAATTGAAGACTAGGTAACATAACTGAGTCTGCCACTGAAACAAATGTTTTAATGTAGGCTAAAACATTAAAAACATTATTTAAAATATATTAATAACTGGCAAAAAAAAAGAAGTTTGAAAGGTTTCACCATTTTCCCCACTCCTCCCCAAATAAACCTGACTATGAATGGGAAACAAGAACACTGAATGCAAATATTCCACAGGGGCATTTGTCATACATGGTTGGCCTTGAAACCTGGTTATCAATGACATAATGTTCAGGGGATCCAAGATAAAAAGTAGGCCCTGCCCAAGATGTAGATGTCTAATTCAAGAGAGGATCTTATCATTAACTTATCCAACAAAGAATTACTGACTGGCTTCTCTTTGGCATCCCTCTATGCTCTGAAAATATAGCCGTAAGAAAAATAATCAAAACCCCCTCCAACAAGGAGATTGTATCAATACAGATAAGTCTAATATGTTTTAAAATACATTTTAAAATATTAAGTGTAAAATCTTCAAACATAAAAAATAAGAAAATAATCCAAATATTAAGAATAAAAGGCAGAACTGACACCGTAAATAAGAAGTTATTAAAAATGACCAAATAGAACTTACAAAAATAAAAAATATATTAAATGAAAATTTTTAATTGATGGCTGAATTAAATAGTTGATTATACATTGTATGTATATACATAATGCTCTCTCTCTATATTACCATTTTTGTGTGTTGTGTGTATAATGTACAAAGAAATGAAGATATAAAAAATAATTTAAGAATAATGTAGAACAGAGAAAAAAGGTTCTGGAACATAAGAGTTCAAGAATGAGAGAAAAACTAGAATGTAAAAAGATAATTTTTGAAAAAAAAATACTGAGATTTTTCCAAAACTTTTGAAGGATACTATACTGCTGATTCAGGACACCCAGTGAATCTGGAGCAGAATAAACAAAAACAAATCCATACTATTACTTAACATAGTGAAAAACCTCGGAGCACCAAAGACAAAGAGAAGAATTTAAGAACAGTGAGGAAAAAAATTTTGAAAAGACGGATTCCCTACATAGGAATAACAACAAGACTAAAAGCTGGCTTCTCAATACCAGGAATGAAACCCAGATAATAAATAAATATGCTAAGGGAAAATAACTGTCAACATAGAATTATATTCCCAGAGAAAATAACTTCTAAGCACTAGGGTAAAATATAGGCATCTTTTGAACACACAAAAACTTAAGAGTTTGCCATTAATAGAACCAAGAAATTCTAAAATTTTCAAGCAGAAGGAAAGTAATCCAAAATGGACATCTGAAATGCATGAAGGAGTACTGAAAACAAGATAAATTTGTAGATTAATCTAAACAAACATTGACCATATAAAACAAATAATGTTGTCATGTGGGATGAAAAACAAATGGGATAGAAATAAAAGTCGCATGTGAAAGGAGAGAAGTGTGATAACTTTCTAAGTGTTTTAACCCTCTAAGATCTTCAACTTAAGGAAGAGTGTAAAACTGCTAGTTGCCTTTTGATTTTGAAATATTAAGTATAGTGTTAAAATGTCTAGGATAGCTATAAATAAAAAGCACAGGTAGTATATAGTTTCTCAATAAACAGAGGTTTAAAAAGATAAGAAAAAAACAAAATTAAGTAAAAAAATATAGAAAAGCAAAGAAAACATACAAAAAGTGGAATGAATAGAAAGCATGAAATAAGATAGAAGAAACAAATCCAAAATAAAAGTGACAACAATAAATGTAAATGGAGAAAATGTTCCATTTATAGAAAAACTTATCAGACTGAAGTAAAAAAAATACAACTATTGTCATTCATTTAAAACATAATGATAAAGAAAGAAAAATAAAAGATATATATCAAGCAAATGTTAATCAAATAAACTTTGTGTGCTTTTATCAATATCAGAAAATATAGACTTTATGGCAAAAAAACACTTCTAGAGATGATGTAGATAAGGAAGATTTAGCATTTCTAGACTTGGATGCATCCAAGGCAGCTCCAAAATATATGCAGCAAACTGACAGAAATTTTAAATAAGGAATTGAAAAATCACCCATCATGATTATATTTTCATACACATTTCTCTTTAATTTATAAACCAAGCAAAACAATAAAAATCAGTAAGTGAGAGAACAAAACATAATTTACAAATTTGAACTAATGGCACACATTAAATGAAAAATACACATTCTTTTCAAGGATGCCTAGAACGTTATAAAAATTGACCACTGGGTAATGCAGCAAGTCTCAAGAAACTGGAAAGATTTATGTTATAAAGACAAGCTTTATTTCCACCTGTTTATAAGAAAATTAATTTTAAAATCATATAAATCAAAGATAACACTCTTCTAAAAATTTACGAATCATAGAAAAATTATAATTTAAAATAGAAGATATTTTACCACTGAGTTTTAATGAAAGTACTACATAAAAAAATTTATAGGATGCAGCTATCATGGAGATGCACAAAAATGTACAGTTTCAAACACATATTAGGAAAGAAGAGACTGAAAATTACACATTAGACACCACTTTAGGAGATTAACAGATAACTAACAAAGAAAGCCCAAAGAGAATAAGAAGAAGTTAAATGATAAGTGTAAGAGGAAAACCTAACAAAAAACAATATATATAATAGAAAAGATAAATAAAATGAATAACTGATTCTTTGAAATCTATAATAAATTTGACAAACTTCTGTCAAAATGTACCATAATGAAAAGGAAATAAGGCACAAATAAACATTAGGAATGAAAAAGAAAAATCCACATAATTATGAATGCAGCAGATATTAAACAGATAATAAAAGAATATTACGACTACTTTATCTCCATAAGCATAAAAATGTAGATGAAATTGACAAGTTGCTGGAAAAGTTTCTTTTTTTCAAAATTTACTCAAAAATAAATAGAAACCACCAAAATCCTATAAACATTAAGGAAAATGAACTAATCATTTAGTTCATTAGATAACTCTCATGTTCCTATAAACGCTCTACTTGACCAGAAATGCAGTGTATTAAGTCAGCCAATCCCCAAATGTCAAGCCAACACTGGGCCTTCCCACCCTAAACAGGACTGACTCTGTGGCCCAGCCAATCAGATATTTTCTTCCACCTCATTTTGCAATTCTCTAGAAGGAGTCAGTCTGTTTCATGAAGTGGTAAATGTTTGTATCACCTAATTTGTTTTCTTTAACCTTTTTTTTTTTTTTTTTAATCAAGAAAAGCCTTGAAAACCAAAAAAAGAATGACAGAGAATAGATGATATGAACAATGACTGACTACTCATCAAAAAATAATGAGGGACCAAAGACAATGGAATAATACCTTTATAGTACTGGAAGAAATAAAAACTGTCAACCCAGAACTTTATCCTTTAATGAGGGTAAAATGAAGACATTTAAAACAATTCATCACCAGCAGACCTTTACTACAAGAAATGATAAAGAAATTCCTTAAAAGAAAAAGTAAACTTCAAGAAGAAAAATATTACTAAAAATTAAGAAGGAAATTTCTCAGTACATAATATTAGTTCTTTTTTTTTTTTTTTTTGCGGTACGCGGGCCTTTCACTGTTGTGGCCTCTCCCATTGCGGAGCACAGGCTCCGGACGCGCAGGCTCAGCGGCCATGGCTCACGGGCCTAGCCGCTCCGCGGCATGTGGGATCCTCCCGGACCGGGGCACGAACCCGTGTCCCCTGCATCGGCAGGCGGACTCTCAACCACTGCGCCACCGGGGAAGCCCAATATTAGTTCTTAATAGTAACATTCCTAAATATATATGCACCTAAGTGAGCTTCAAAATACTCAAAGCAATACCTGTCAAAACTAAAGGAAGAAACAGACAAATCCATAATCATAGTTACATTTTTTAACACCTATCTCTTTGCAATTGATAAAAGAACTGAACAAAATAAGTCAATACAGATATAGAAGATGTGAACACTCGCAACCAACTGCAATATGTTTTCAAGAAACAGAACAGGTTGTGCAATGAGAAGGACATTATCAAATAAGTATTTTAAAGAAAATGCCCAGGGCTTCCCTGGTGGCACAGAAGAAGAAAGTAAATGCCCAGAATTTAAAAACATGAGTTTCTAAATTGATAAGGCCTATCATTTTTCCAACATAATGGGTGCAAAAACATCCACACAAGTCATGTCATCATGAAACTTCAAAACCCTGCAAAGGCATGTGTCCAAAAGTTCTCAGAGACAAAGCAAAGAGCAAGTAAAACCAAAACAAACATTGCATCAGGAATCAGAAATCTATTTAAATGCACAGTTTCAGACATAATGGAGTAACTAGTATTGGATTTAACCATCTTGCTATAAACAATGTAAAATTAAACAAAATATATGAAGTCACTCTTTTCAGGGTTTGAGCAATAGTCATATAAATCAATAATCCTTGAGAGAAGGGAAAAACGTAAGGTAAATCACATTCTCCCCAGGGGCACTTTCCATACATGCTACAGAGAAGTGGAGCCCAAACAGAGCAGGGATCTTACTGGGAAAAAAGACTGGAGCTCATTGTTGCTGCAACAAATTACCATAAACTCAGTGGCTTAGAACAACACCCATTTATTATGTCATAGTTTCCACGGATCAGAAATCTGGGAACAGTGTGGATCTTAGCCAATTCTCTGCTTAGGATATCACAAGGCCAAAATCAAGATACTGACAAGAGCAGGGTTCTTTTCTTTAGACACTCGAAAGAATGACCCTCCAAGCTCATTTAGGTTGTTGGTAGAAAGGAGTTTCTTAAAGAACTAAGGTCCCTATTCCCTTGATGGCTGTCAGCCAGGAGCTTCTTCAAGCTCCTTAAAATCATCTGCATTCCCGATCACATTGTGCCTTCCAGCTTAAAGGTCTGCAAGGGTATGTCAAGTACCTTTCATACTCAACTCCTTCTCAAGTACCTTTCATACTCAACTCCTTCTGACTTCCCCTTCTGTCACATCTGACTAAATAGATATCTATATTATGTATAACCATCTTCAAATAAGATACTGGTGAACTATACCCCATTTTCACTGAAGAAGAAGCAGGAAATACTGGTGAAAAGAAGCTATATTATAATTAAAATAACATAAGCATTAGCCAGGGATCTAAGGTCTGTATACTAGAAGTGCATTTGGTAGTAACAGAAAACTCATGTATACACTGTGGGCTGCAAGTAATCAAGGGATAAGCAAGAAAAACATTTAATTATCTTACCCAAGAAAAAAATCCAGAGATAGACAGTTTTGCATGATGTCATCAAATACCCAGGCTCCTTCTATCTTTATGTTCTACTATCCTTTCAAGGACTTGCTTCTCCCCTCAAAACTGCAAAATAGCTGCTGAAGCTTCAGGAATTAAGCCTAGGTTCACTGCAAAAATAAGAGGGAAGTGGAAAACATCAGATGCATACGTTCCTTTTATCAATAAGCACTTTCCAAAACCCCCAACAAGAGTTCTGCTTAAATCTCATTAATACAAAGTGTGTCGTATGCCCACTCCTAGCTGCAGTAGAGATGGAGATCAGATATGAAGCTGTATAAGACTTGCACGGAGGGAGAGAAGGGGAGAGGCAATTAGGAACATGTCATTTGTTTTTCTGCCAAATGTGTCTGCTACAGGTAGAACACTTTCATTTTTACTTTGGGTAGTTTAACATCCCAAGCCTTAATCTCCACATATGGAAAATATCGAGCTCGGGAGAAGATGGCAGAAGAGTAAGACGCGGAGATCACCTTCCTCCCCACAGGTACACCAGAAATACATCTACACGTGGAACAACTCCTACAAAACACCTACTGAACGCTGGCAGAAGACCTCAGACCTCCCAAAAGGTGAGAAACCCCCCAAGTACCTAGGTAGGGCAAAAGAAAAAAGAATAAACAGAGACAAAAGGATAGGGACGGGACCTGCACCAGTGGGAGGGAGCTGTGAAGGAGGAAAGGTTTCCGCACACTAGGAGCCCCTTCGCGGGCGGAGACTGCGGGTGGCGGAGGGGGAAAGCTTCGGAGCCGCAGAGGAGAGCACAGCAACAGGGGTGCGCAGGGGAAAGCAGAGAGATTCCCGCACAGAGGATCCGTGCTGACCGGCACTCACCAGCCCGAGAGGCTTGTCTGCTCACCCGCCGGGCGGGCGGGGCTGGGAGCTGAGGCTCCGCTTTGGTCAGAGCACCGGGAAAGGACTGGGGTTGGCGGCGTGAACACAGCCTGAAGGGGGTTAGTGCGCCACGGCTGGCCGGGAGGAAGTCCGGGGAAAAGTCTGGACCTGCCGAAGAGGCTAGAGCTTTTTTCTTCCCTCTTTGTTTCCTGGTGCGTGAGGAGAGGGGATTAAGAGCTCTACTTAAAGGAGCTCCAGAGACAGGCGCAAGCCACGGCTAAAAGCGTGGACCCCAGACACGGGCGTGACACGCTAAGGCTGCTGCTGCCGCCACCAAGAAGCCTGTGTGCCAGCACAGGTCACTATCCACACCTCCCTTCGGGGGAGCCTATCCAGCCGGCCCCTGCCAGGGTCCCAGGATCCAGGGACAACTTCTCCAGGAGAACGCACGGCGCGTCTCAGGCTGGTGCAACGTCACGCCGGGCCTCTGCCGCCGCAGGCCCGCCCCGCACTCCGTACCCCTCCCTCCCCCCAGCCTGAGTGAGCCAGAGTTCCCGAAGCAGCTGCTCCTTTAACCCTGTCCTGTCTGAGCGAAGAACAGATGCACTCCGGGGCCTACACGCAGAGGCGGGGCCCATTCCAAAGCTGAGCCCCTGGGAGCTGTGAGAACAAAGAAGAGAAAGGGAAATCTCTCCCAGCAGCCTCAGAAGCAGCGGATTAAAGCTCCACAATCAACTTGATGTACCCTGCATCTGTGGAATACATGAATAGACAACGAATCATCCCAAATTGAGGAGGTGAACTTTGAGAGCAAGATTTATGATTTTTTTCCCCTGTTCCTCTTTTAGTGAGTGTGTATGTGTATGCTTCTGTGTGAGATTTTGTCTGTATAGCTTTGCTTCCACCATTTGTCCTAGGGTTCTGTCCTTCCTTTTTTGGTTGTTTTTTTTTTTTTACTTTTTTTTGCTTAATAATTATCTTTTATTTTAATAACTTTATTTTATTTTACTTTATCTTCTTTCTTGCTTTCTTTCTTTCCTTCCTTTCCTCCTTTACACAACGAATCATCCCAAATTGAGGAGGTGAACTTTGAGAGCAAGATTTATGATTTTTTCCCCTTTTCCTCTTTTTGTGAGTGTGTATGTATATGCTTCTGTGTGAGATTTTGTCTGTATACCTTTGCTTCCACCATTTGTCCTAGGGTTCTATCCGTCCGTTTTTTTTTTTCCTTCTTTTTTAATAATTGTTTTTTTATTTTAGTAACTTTATTATATTTTATCTTACTTTTATTTTACTTTATCTTCTTTCTTTCTTTTTTGCCTTCCTTTCCTCCTTCCTTCCTCCCTCCCTCCCTCCCGCCCTCCATCCTTTCCTTCTTTCTTTCTTTCTACTTCTACTAATTCTTTCTTTCTACTTTTTCTCCCTTTTATTCTGAGCCGTGTAGATGAAAGGCTCTTGGTGCTCCAGCCAGGAGTCAGTGCTGTGGCTCTGACGTGGGAGAGCCAACTTCAGGACACTGGTCCACAAGAGACCTCCCAGCTCCACATAGTATCAAATGGCGAAAATCTCCCAGAGATCTCCGTCTCAACACCAGCACCCAGCTTCAATCAACAACCAGCAAGCTAGAGTGCCGGGCATCCTATGCCAAAGAACTAGCAAGACAGGAACACAACCCTACCCATTAGCAGAGAGGCTGGCTAAAATCATAATAAGTCCACAGACACCCCAAACCACACCACCAGAGGTGGACCTGCCCACCATAAAGACAAGATCCAGCCTCAACCACCAGAACACAGGCACTACTCCCCTCCACCAGGAAGCCTACACAATCCACTGAGCCAACCTTAGCCACTGGGGACAGACACCCAAAACAACGGGAACTACGAACCTGCAGCCTGCAAAAAGGAGACCCCAAACACAGTAATGTAAGCAAAATGAGAAGACAGAATAACACACAGCAGATGAAGGAACAAGGTAAAACCCACCAGACCTAACAAATGAAGAGGAAATAGGTAGTCTACCTGAAAAAGAATTCAGAATAATGATAGTAAAGATGATCCAAAATCTTGGAAATAGAACAGAGAAAATGCAAGAAACATTTAACAAGGACCTAGAAGAACTAAAGAGGAAACAAACAACGATGAACAACACAATAAATAAAATTAAAAACACTCTAGATGGGATGGATCAATAGCAGAATAACTGAGGCAGAAGAATGGATAAGTGACCTGGAAGATAAAATGGTGGAAATAACTACTGCAGAGCAGAATAAAGAAAAAAGAATGAAAAGAACTGAGGACAGTCTCAGAGACCTCTGAGACAACATTAAACGCACCAACATTTGAATTATAGGGGTCCCAGAAGAAGAAGAGAAAAAGAAAGGGACTGAGAAAATATTTGAAGAGATTATAGTTGAAAACTTCCCTAATATAGGAAAGGAAATAGTCAAGTCCAGGAAGCACAGAGCGTCCCATACAGGATAATTCCAAAGGGAAATATGCCAAGACACATAGTAATCAAACTGTCAATAATTAAATACAAAGAAAACATATTAAAAGCAGCAAGGGAAAAACAACAAAAAACACACAAGGGAAGCCCCATAAGGTTAACAGCTGATCTTTCAGCAGAAACTCTGCAAGCCAGAAGGGACTGGCAGGACATATTTAAAGTGATGAAGGAGAAAAACCTGCAACCAAGATTACTCTACTCAGCAAGGATCTCATTCAGATTTGATGGAGAAATTAAAACCTTTACACACAAGCAAAAGCTGAGAGAGTTCAGCACCACCAAACCAGCCTTACAACAACTGGTAAAGGAACTTCTCTAGGCAAGAAACACAAGAGAAGGAAAAGACCTACAATAATGAACCCAAAGCAATTAAGAAAACGGGAATAGGACCTTACATATCAATAATTACCTTAAATGTACATGGACTAAATGCTCCCACCAAAAGATACAGATTGGCTGAATAGATACAAAAACAAGACCCATATATTTGCTGTCTACAAGAGACCCACTTCAGACCTAAAGACACATACAGACTGAAATTAAGGGGATGGAAAAAGATATTTCATGCAAATGGAAACCAAAAGAAAGCTGGAGTAGCAATTCTCATATAAGACAAAATAAAGACTTTTAGAATAAAGACTATTAAATAAAGACTTTAAATAAAGTCTTTTATTTAAAGTCTTTAAATAAAGACTTTAAATAAAGACTATTAGATAATAGTCTAAGTCTATTTAAAAGACTTTAAATAAAGACTATTAGAAGAGACAAAGAAGGACACTACATAATGATCAAGGGATTGATCCAAGAAGAAGATATAACAATTGTAAATATTTATGCACCCAACATAGGAGCACCTCAATACATAAAGCAAATACTAACAGCCATAAAAGGGGAAATCGACAGTAACACATTCATAGTAGGGGACTTTAACACCCCACTTTCACCAATGGACAGATCATCCAAAATGAAAATAAATAAGGAAACACAAGCTTTAAATGATACATTAAACAAGATGGACTTAATTGATATTTATAGGACATTCCATTCAAAAACAACAAAATACACACTTTTCTCAAGTGCTCACGGAACATTCTCCAGGATAGATCATATCTTGGGTCACAAGTCAAGCCTTGGTAAATTTAAGAAAATTGAAAATGTTTCAAGAATCTTTTCCGACCACAACGCTACGAGACTAGATATCAATTACAGGAAAAGATGTGTAAAAAATACAAACACATAGAGGCTAAACAATACACTACTTAATAATGAAATGGTCATTGAAGAAATCAAAGAGGAAATCAAAAAATACCTAGAAACAAATGACAATGGAGACACGACGACCCAAAATCTATGGAATGCAGCAAAAGCAGTTCCAAGAGGGAAGTTTATAGCAATACAATCATACCTTAAGAAACAGGAAACCTCTCGAATAAACAACCTAACCTTGCACCTAAAGCAATTAGAGAAAGAAGAACAAAAAAACCCAAAGTTAGCAGAAGGAAAGAAATCATAAAAATCAGATCAGAAATAAATGAAAAAGAAATGAAGGAAACAATAGCAAAGATCAATAAAACTAAAAGCTGGTTCTTTGAGAAGATAAACAAAATTGACAAACCATTAGCCAGACACATCAAGAAAAAAAGGGATAAGACTCAAGTCAATAGAATTAGAAATGAAAAAGGAGAAGTAACAACTGACACTGCAGAAATACAAAAGATCATGGGAGATTATTACAAGCAACTCTATGCCAATAAAATGGACAACCTGGACAAATTCTTATAAACGCACAACCTGCCAAGACTGAATCAGGAAGAAATAGAAAATATGAACAGACCAATTACAAGCACTGAAATTGAAACTGTGATTAAAAATCTTCCAACAAAGAAAAGCCCAGGACCAGATGGCTTCACAGGCGAATTCTATCAAACATTTAGAGAAGAGCTAACACCTATCCTTCTCAAACTCTTCCAAAATATAGCAGAGGGAGGAACACTCCCAAACTCATTCTACAAGGCCACCATCGCCCTGATACCAAAACCAGACAAGGATGTCACAAAGAAAGAAAACTACAGGCCAATATCACTGATGAACATAGATGCAAAAATCCTCAACAAAATACTAGCAAACAGAATCCAACAGCACATTGAAAGGATCATACATCATGATCAAGTGGAGTTTATTCCAGGAATGCAAGAATTCTTCAATATATGTAAATCAATCAACATGATACACCACATTAACAAATTGAAGGAGAAAAACCATATGATCATCTCAATAGATGCAGAGAAAGCTTTCGACAAAATTCAACACCCATGTATGATAAAAACCCTGAAGAAAGTAGGCATAGAGGGAATTTTCCTCAACATAATAAAGGTCATATATGACAAACCCACAGCCAACATTGTCCTCAATGGTGAAAAACTGAAAGCATTTCCACTAAGATCAGGAACAAGACAAGGTTGCCCACTCTCACCACTCTTATGCAACATAGTTTTGGAAGTTTTAGCCACAGCAATCAGAGAAGAAAAGGAAATAAAAGGAATCCAAATCGGAAAGGAAGAAGTAAAGCTGTCATGTCACTGTTTGCAGATGACATGATACTATACATACAGAATCCTAAAGATGCTACCAGAAAACTACTAGAGCTAATCAATGAATTTGGTAAAGTAGCAGGATACAAAATTAATGCACAGAAATCTCTGGCATTCCTATACACTAATGATGAAAAATCTGAAAGTGAAATCAAGAAAACACTCCCATTTACCATTGTAGCAAAAAGAATAAAATATCTAGGAATAAACCTACCTAAGGAGACCAAAGACCTGTATGCAGAAAATTATAAGACACTGATGAAAGAAATTAAAGATGATACAAATAGATGGAGAGATATACCATATTCTTGGATCAGAAGAATCAACATTGTGAAATGACTCTACTACCCAAAGCAATGTAGAGATTCAATGCAATCCCTATCAAACTACCACTGGCATTTTTCACAGAAGTAGAACAAAAAATTTCACAGTTAGTGTGGAAACACAAAAGACCCAGAATAGCCAAAACAAGGTTGAGATAGAAAAACGGAGCTGGAGGAATCAGGCTCCCTGACTTCAGACTATACTACAAAGGTACAGTAAACAAGACAGTATGGTACTGGCACAAAATCAGAAAGATAGATCAATGGAACAGGATAGAAAGCCCAGCCCACACACATTTGGTCAGCTTATCTTTGATAAAGAAGGCAGGAATGTACAGTGGAGAAAGGACAGCCTCTTCAGTAAGTGGTGCTGGGAAAACTGGACAGCTACATGTAAAAGTATGAGATTAGATCACTCCCTAACACCACACACAAAAATAAGCTCAAAATGGATTAAAGATCTAAATGTATGGCCAGAAACTATCAAACTCTTAGAGGAAAACATAGGCAGAACACCTTATGACATAAATCACAGAAAGATCCTTTTTGACCCACCTCCTAGAGAAATGGAAATAAAAACAAAAATAAAAAAATGGGACCTAATGAAACTTCAAAGCTTTTGCACAGCAAAGGAAACCAGAAACAAGACCAAAAGACAACCCTCAGGATGGGAGAAAATATTTGCAAATGAAGCAACTGACAAAGGATTAATCTCCAAAATTTATAAGCAGCTCATGCAGCTCAACAACAAAAAAACAAACAACCCAATCCAAAAATGGGCAGAAGACCTAAATAGACATTTCTGCAAAGAAGATATACAGACTGCCAACAAACACATGAAAGAATGCTCAACATCATTAATCATTAGAGAAATGCAAATCAAACCTACAATGAGATATCATCTCACACCAGTCAGAATGGCCATCATCAAAAAATCTAGAAACAATAAATGCTGGAGAGGGTGTGGAGAAAAGGGAACACTCTTGCACTGCTGGTGAGAATGTGAATGGTACATCCACTATGGAGAACAGTATGGAGGTTCCGTAAAGAACTACAAATAGAATACCATATGACCCAGCAATCCCACTACTGGGCATATACCCTGAGAAAACAATAATTCAAAAATAGTCATGTACCAAAATGTTCATTGCAGCTCTATTTACAATAGCCCGGAGATGGAAATAACCTAAGTGTCCGTCATCGGATGAATGGATAAAGAAGATGTGGCACATATATACAAGGGAATATTACTCAGCCATAAAAAGAAACGAAATTGAGCTATTTGTAATGAGGTGGATGGACCTAGAGTCTGTCATACAGAGTGAAGTAAGTCAGAAATAGAAAGACAAATACCATATGCTAACACATATATATGGAATTTAAGGAAAAAAATGTCATGAAGAACCTAGGGGTAAGACAGGAATAAAGACACAGACCTAGTAGAGAATGGACTTGAGGATATGCGGAGGGGGAGGGGTAACCTGTGACAAAGCGAGAGAGTGGCATGGACATATATACACTATCAAATGTAAAATAGATAGCTAGTGGGAAGCAGCCGCATAGCACAGGGAGATCAGCTCGGTGCTTTGTGACCACCTAGAAGGGTGGGATAGGGAGGATGGGAGGGTGGGAGACGCAAGAGCTAAGAGATATGGGAACATATATATATGTATAACTGATTTGCTTTGTTATAAAGCAGAAACTAACACACCATTGTAAAGCAATTATACTCCAATAAAGATGTTTAAAAAAAAAAAAGCTTATCTCTATCAGCTTTGAACTGTAGAAGACATTAATTTATTCTTTCCCAGAGAAAAGGAAATATGTGCTGGTGGATAAACAGTTGTTATCCACCAACTACATTGCTATAGAGTATCATATTACTACAATGATTAACAGTAATTAGGTTATTTGAGAAAATGACTGACTGCAGTGATTTGTTCTAAAATCAGCCTAGACCTAAGTTGTTAATTATTTCCACTATGCCTAACAGCAATTCCAAAGGCTCTAACTTCAATCAGAGAGCATAATGTAATGAACTTGCCAAAGAGGCACTTTTACGATGCATATTAAATGCGATGAAAATGTGAGAGTTGGAAACTTAAAAAAATTAACACTGGGAACACTGCAAGTTATGGATCCCACACTATTGCTAATTTTCACATTACGCATTTGTCAGATTAAAGGAATGAAATAAGTATTGCTTACCTATGCAGTAATTGAGGAACTTTATACAAATGCGTATATCTGTAAAGGGCACAAAACTCAATAAAAAACATTATTGAGTATTATTGTGAGGTGAGTTTTAATTAGAAACATTAAAAGCGCACTTATTACAAAAACTGATGGATGAGTGCTAAGTTCTAGACTTTTTTTAAGAGCTGTCATCAAATCCATTTTACTTCCAGGCTTCTAATAAGCCCAGAAACTGCATAGATAGGCAGTAGGCTCAATGGAAAAGCACAGGATTTGGAGTCATAGAACATTGGAAATTCTAGTCTGGCTCTACCATTTACTTACTGTGTTAGGCAAGTTATCTAGCCTCTCAGACCCTCAGTTCCTTCAAGCATATGCAATAGGAATAATAACAGTACCGACCCCCATAGGATTGTCATTCAGACAGAATGAAATAATACACATGTGAAGTACTTAACACAACGCTTGCCAACAGATCTCAGTAAACGGTACCTGCCTTATTGTTGGGCTATTTTCAAATTGCAGAAACACACTGTTGCGCCAAAGCAGAATGACAACTAGACTTTCGAGATCCACTTTATATTCTGAAACACTGAAATATTTAAATACAAGTGCTCAAATAGACAACTATGTTTATCATTTAAACTCGTTAAGAAAAAATATTATTTCTTATACTTTTTTGTAGTCCAATAGTAGGACACTTTGCACCAATTAAGTGCTTAGTAAATTTTGGTAAGTTTTTTTCCAAACAAATCATAGTTCATCGACTCTCTATAAGCAAATATTCCTCCACAGTTTTATAAACTTTGTAAGAGGAAAATATGCATAGGAAAATATGCAAGAACATATTTTACAGTTATCTCAGGAATTTACTGGAAATTCAGATGTGCAAAGATAGATTGGGAATTCTACAAGTCTATCTGTTCAAGTGTCGGTACACAGTTTAGATATTACAAAACATTCTTGATTTCTCCATTTTCTTCACCCTCACATGCAATCAGTTACAAGCTCATGAACATCTCAGACTCTACCCACTGCTCTCCAGTTCCACTGCCACTTCCCATGTCAGGGGCCATAACTTCTCACCCAGATTTCTATAGCAGCCTCTTACCTAGTCTTCCCTCCTGGCCTTCTCTCTCTCATAACAATTTTATATGTGGCAGCTGGTGTAATCTTTCTAAAATGCATGTCACTTCTCTCCCTAAAACCCTGATTTAATACCAGGGCAACTATTTCCCTCAGATAAAATTCCAAAGCATTAGCATTGCATATAAAGTCCTCATGGTGAGCTGCTCTGTACTTATGTCTTCAAACACATCTATGGCCACTCACTCATCCCCACTCCCTGTTCCAAATACAAATCACACTCCAGTTGGAATAAACTGCTTCAACTCCTCAAACACACCATTCTTTCTAACATACTCATTTTCTTCCATCTTGAGCACTCTTTTTCTACTTCTTCAGCTGGTTAACGGCTACTCATCCTTTAGGCCTAGGCTTAGAAGTCACTTCTTTTTACAAAATCTCTCCAGAGCCCCTAAGTTTGGATTAGGTCCTCTCTTATAAGTGATTTTAGCAATATATGTTTCTTTATTTAACCATTTATTCACTCAAGAAACATTTGTTTAGTGCCTACTACTTACAAGCTCTGTTCAAGACACTGGGATTCAGTAATAAAGCCCAAATTCTCCAAGAACTCGTATCATAATGGAGTAGGCAGAAATTTTTTAAATAAGCAACATTTATCAGATGGTCATAAGTGGCTTGGAGAAAAACGAAATTAGAATAAGAGGAATAAGATGTGCCAAATTGAGGTGTGATATTTTCTGACAGGATGTCAAGGAAAGCTTTAGAGAGAAGATAACGTTTGAACAGAGACCTGAAAGAGATGAGGGAGTGAGCACGGTGAATTCTGAGGAAAAGGAGCTGCAGGCAACGGGAAGAGCACATGGTATGACCCTCGGGTAGTGAACAGCTTGGCTGCATGCCTTACTTGAGGAACAGCAAGGAAGCTAGTGAGACTGGAACAGAGTAAGGAAGGGAAAAGAAAGGAGGTCAGAGAGATAACAGGGAAAGGCAGATCATTTCAGGCTTCGGTGGCATTGTAAGACCTTTAGATACTTCACCACACGAAATAGAAAGCCAAAAGACAGCTTGAGGAAAGCATAAAATGGGGACCTATCTGGTATGAGTAGAGCACAGCATCAGCAGTAGAAACCAGGAGACCTGTTAGGTTATTGCCATATACATGATGAGAGCTGATGGTGACTCCACGTAGCAAGGAGTGGTCAGTTTCAGTGGTCAGAGGTACTTTGAAGATAGGACCAATAGCACTTACTGATAGATGGGATGTGAGAGATGAAAATCAAAGGTGTCTCCAAGTTTTTTGATCTGAGCAACTAGATGGATGGAATTCCCATTACTGAAATGAGGACTGTTGCAAAAGAAGGTGGAAGCATGAGAAAGGCATAGAAAGTAAAGTGGGGTACTTAACAGTCATTCAAGTAATGACATCAAGTAAGTAGCTGTATAAACAAATCTGCAGTTTGGTGGGGAATTCAGGATATAGACATTCATTAGTGACTAATCAGCAATCCTATACGAGACCACCTAGGAAAGGAGGGGAAATAGAAAAGAGATGAATCCCAGGGACTGAGCCCTCATTTAGGAAGATGTGGAGAAACTAGTGAAAGAGACTGAAAAGACATGACCTATGAAATAAATATAAAGAGAGCATGAAACTCTGAAAGCTAAATGAAGAAAGTGTTCTAAGTAGGAGTGATCACTGTCTCGACTAAAGTTTACAGGTCAAGTAAAGTAAGATTAAGAAATTATCATTTAATTTGGTAACATGGAGGTCATTGGTGATATTTATACGAGGTATTTTGACGGAAATGTAGGGTGAAAATGTAACTATGTAAGGTTTGGGAAAGAACAGAAGGAGAGAAAACAGAGTCATTGATTATTGGCCAATTTTTCTGAGGAATTTTTCTATAAAGAGGCCCAGAGACAAGTAGCATGGCTGGAAGAAAACATGGGTTCAAGGGAAGGTTTATTTTTGAGTTAGGGGTTTGTGTGCTAATAGGAATAAATGAAGGAATATTCTGTAGCAAGAGGATCATTTATAATATTTATCAAAGGGCACACTAATATTGAACATTTGTGATATGCCAAAAATATAAGAATATCCTGTGATCAACTTTCAGGTACAAAGGTTTTATCTGTGAAGCAATAATAGTAAAACAAACAACAACAAAGAGACCAGACTTATAAGTAGTTTCAAACATTGGTACCTGTTTTTTTATCATGAGGATTAAATAGTTCATTTTCAAATATTAAGGCAATATATTCATAGATTTCACTCCTGCTACAATTCTCTTTAAAACAGAATGAAGAATAGAATCTGTATACTCCTCTCTTTTGTCTTCCATAGTGAATTTTTTTTATTATCTACACCAAAGACTTGGGGAGAGAAAAAGATCAATGGACTAGAGAATATAAATATGAATATTCATTTACCTTTGGTTTTATAATGCTCTGTCCTTCCAAAGGATTTCTTAGTGATTAGCTTAAATTTTTGATATGAAGATCAGTACAAATGTTTTTGTGAGAACCCACAATGCTGTTCCTTCCAGGAATAAGGGGAAGGAACAATAAGGGTATCTGTCGGGGACTGGTAATAACTCAGCATGTAGAACAATAGAATGACAACCATAACCCCAACAATGATTACCGGTTACCAAAGAGCTGGTATCTGTTCCCTGTCGTGCTTGGTGCTTTCCAAGCATTGTCTACTTTTCACAAAAATCTCTGACTCAAAATTATTATCCTCATATAAAAGATGAGGGAACTGATACTCAGAGAGAACATATAATTTGACGAATCCTTCCAATTTAGTAAGCTATAGAGCTGGAGAATCAAACTCAGGACTGATGGCTTCCAGAACATACCTCTTTCCAACATGCCAGCTGCTTCTCTACTACCAATGTTCTGCAATTTAGTAGGTTAAATCTATGTATAACTTTAAAAGAGCTCTCTCTCTCCCTTTATATTTTACCCTACTATCCATATTCTCCTAAAAATGATTCTATCATTACCGCAGATATATATTAAACAAATATACTAACCCCTAATAATAAGTATCTGTCCTTCTAGGTTTCCATTGCCTTGAAAAGTACAGACTAAAGGCAATTCTGCCTCACACTTGACCCAAACAAAACTGTGATGCCTATAAAGGGTATATAAGTAAGAATTCTTATTAGTATGCTATGTATCCTTTGCTTAACTATTCTGAATTTTTCTTTCTTACATAATTGCATGTAAATGTAATGTTAAACATTAACAAGCATCACATTGCTGTGACAATAAAAGATATTTGTTGATTCGGTAACAATGAGAGAAGTTGCAAAATGGGAAAAGGAAGGTCTGAGCGGAGTCTTTTATAGGCATATAAAATTAAAATGACAGAGCCCTTTATAATCCTGCCAAAATGTAAATTCTTGAGTATATGATAGACTAAAAGCTTCGTCTTTTTAAAACTGACAAAATACATCAGACTTTAATTGACAGTAGAGTGATAATGGAAAGGAGATGTGGCTTAATTGGAGTTCTCTCCCTGAAAAGACAGAGCTTTGTAGTGTCATTTTAATTATTTCTAGCCATTAATCCTGCCGTCATCTACTACTTTCTCCATATATTACACCAGGAAGCACTCCCTGCTGTAAATGCTATGATATTTAAAAAGCAAATGCCCACTGAAAACAAAAAGGCCCAGACTAGATTCATTGCCGTAGCAAACTGCTCTGGAGTAACATAAACTGACTTTTACATCATGAATGTTCAGGATGGAGAACATGGCTAATTTCATTATTAACAATAAACACTCTTGTTCAGATGCCCATTTAATCTAATCATGACTCATCTGTTGCCTTAATTATTTAAGTAGTTAATTAGTTAATGTGATACTTAAGTTTCCCTTTAGTATGAGTCTTTGATTATCACTACACCGCTTTTACACAGCTGGATAAACACACTACATTAATGGTCACTGGTAGCAATTGTAACTGACAGTCTTCCCCAAAACGTGAAGTACTATAAAAGGAAGGCATGGTCTTAAGCCTTCTATGAACCATTCATTTCAGGTATAAGTCACAGTCATTACTTTTTTTTTTAAATTTTCCTTCTTCAAGAACCCACTGACTCAATATATTCCTTTTTTTAATAGATCCCTTTTAAAATTTTTACTACATATAACTACAAAGGCTGTATAATATTTTGATGCCCACTGACCTAAGTAATTAACACACACTGAAGTCCATGCATTTATCTATTTGTAGGATTCCCATTTTACCCACCCATTTTCTGAGGCTTTAATTTAAATTTAATTTACAAACAGTTAAAATTATATGTTTAGCCATTTTTAAAGGTAAATGTATTCAATTAGTATTTTACTTCCAATCATAATTTCTAAGTATCATGCTATGTAATTAAAATCAATAAATGAACCATTACAGTCTAGCCCAGAAATATGCCAAAAAGTGTATTCTATGGGGAGTTGAATATAGCCTCAAAATTGTAATTATCTTAATTTTTCAAGTTCTCTCTCATTCCTCCAGTTCTTTTTATAGACATTTATAGATTACAACTCTCTGATATTAAATTAAAAATTAATTTTTATTGAGTTGCATAGAGTTGACTGATTTTCCCAAGTGCTTTCAAAGCAAAAATGTATTCCACTGTATTCCTTTGTAACAGATTACCAAATGTAAGTTGTTGATAGTCATTGGAGATCCTTTTAAGATTGGAAGTTATGTAATATTGAATTAAAAATGCAATGCCAGAACCTATCCACATAGGACTATCCTCAAATAGTAATGTTTTCTAAGAACTCTACTTTTAGGATAAAAATATTATGAATTTATTTTAATAGCTAACTTCCAAGATAGCTGCTTGTATAACTAGAAATTCAACCTAGGTTCCTATACGTGTGGTCTCTAGAATAAGAACAGATGTCTAGACATGAACCTTACATGAACTCTATGCCTAGATGTGGAAAAATCTTCAGTGGAAGCAAACTTGAGTTATACTCAAAGAATTAAGGCACAAAAGTGAAATCATCTTACAGAAATTTCCAACGACCAAGACTAAAGACAAGGAGGATATTTCTGGCCAACCAATCACAAACAGAGAATAGAGTGGTAATTAGGAGTATGTGTTCTGGAATCTAAACACCTGAGTTCAAAGTCTGAACCACCACTTGTTGGTGACACCACTTGTCAACTTAGTAAGAAAACAAACTTCCCTCTGCAGCAATTTCTTCATCTGTGAAAGAGGATAATAATTATCTCTACTTTATAGGATTGGTGTGAGAATTAAATGGGATAATAAATGTACAGCACCTACAAGAGTTATTAGCATATAATAGATTTTCAATAAATGTTAGATATTTATAATAATTATTATTATACACTTTTCCTTTACTCAATCCATTCTGCATGTACTCTGACTACTTTGACCTAGTATGTGGGTGTGGTACATTGCTGGGCTATATATAATTCTTAGCATTTATACTTCTGGAAATATTAACCCATACCACATTATGATACTTTTTTTTTACATTCCAAAAGTAGCTTCTGAACATTGGAAATAAAAATAAATAAAAGAATTTCCCAGGGACTTCCCTGGTGGCACAGTGGTTAAGAATCCGCCTGCCAATGCAGGGGACACAGGTTCAAGCCCTAGTCCGGGAAGATCCCACATGCCACGGAGCAACTAAGCCTGTGTGCCACAACTATTGAGCCTGCGAGCCACAACTACTGAGCCTGCGTGCCACAACTACTGAAGCCTGCATGCCTAGAGCCCATGCTCTGCAACAATAGACGTCACTGCAATGAGAAGTCCGTGCACCACAACGAAGAGTAGCCCCTGCTCACTGCAACTAGAGAAAGCCCGCATGCGCAACAATGAAGACCCAATGCAGCCAAAAATAAATTAAAAAAAAAAAAAAAAGAATTTCCCATTCTCTGTCTCCACTGCTATTCCTCATATGTAACCAATATAATAAGAGTTTGGTGTACATCCTTCCAAACATTTTTCTAGGCTCTTCATTATCTTTAAATATCTTTTCTAGGCTATGGTTTGTTCTACAAATAAGGAACAACTTAGATTATGGGAATGTTAGATTATATGTGCTGGGCATAGTTTATATTCTCATGGCTTGACTTTTTCTAATCTTCAGTCATTTTTTTTTTCATCTCTTCACTGAAACACAGATAAAATAGTCTGATTGATTATGAGAGGAGGTTGATTGGAATGGGTATATGGAGAAAGGCAGGAAAAAGGTAAGACTGTATGATGTATATATAATATGGATGTATATTATATATATATACATACAGAGGCAAACTAATACCAGAAATTTTATAAACAGATGATGTGCCTGTGAAGGGAACATAAATTCATAATCACTCCAATGCACTTCATCAGACATTTAATAAACACCCAACGGTTCTGTTAGTACCAGGACAATGAAAAGAAAATAGAGCAGCAAGCAGGAACCACTCCCATGAAATGAAATTACCAGCATAAACTTGATGATTAAAAGATGAAGCACTGCAGCACAAAGCTGCATAAAATAGATTATTGTGTGGCTTGGAAAATTCATTGTAAGAAAGCGAGATGGAAGCTGGGTACTTGAATTGACAATCACTTGTATGATTTCAAATATCTCTGACAAAAGAGACTGAACCCCAAGAACACCCTCTAAATATCCGAAGCTACAAGTGCTTACAGAACAAAAAGAAACTTCAGTTTGCCTTTATTTTAGTAAGGGGAAAAATTACATTTGAAGCTCAAAGTAGTTTTCATTTTAAATTAAATTCACTAAATATGTATATAAACTATATAAATATTTGATCTCAGTGAAATGCAGTATCTATGAACTATTTTAATTAGTTATATAACATAGTATTCGTTCTAGAGAAATGAAATTAATCTTACTTTTCTTTCTCTCCCTTTAAGGTTTAGTTCAAATATGTGCCTTCATAATCCTCAGAAGCCTGTGTTTCTAATTTAACTCAGGAAGAGAAATCTTTTGAGAAGGTATACCAGCATTTCTTAAAGTTAAAAAGGGGTTTTAAATATTGGGTTCACATATAGTTTCATGAATTTTGACAGTTAAAACAAATGATTGAAAAGCATTTCTCAGTGTCAGCAAGTCTTTTTTTAGAGGCTTTGATAAATTAGTTGAACTAAACAGTTTTAAAGTGGTATGAAATGTGGAATTTTACCATATCTCTTCTAAGATTTCTCTTTATGCTGTACTTTAAGCTGACTTCCCCAAACTTTGAAAGTTAGTAGGATAAACACAAATAGTATTAAATCTGTTAGTTTCAAAAATCACGTGACCTCCACAAACCCTTATATAGCCAGGTTTTAAAAAAAAAGCAAATTGTTTATCCTTCAACACACAATGTCTTTCAGCCCGTTGGTATTATATAGTAAATATAGGCATTGCTGCATTTAATGAAATAAATCTTAGTAATTGACAAGATCAAAGCCAAAATGTTTCATGCTTTGTTACTAAAAAGCAACTAAGATGAAAATCATTTATTGGCTATTCAGGATAATCTAAACAAAACAAGGAACACTAATTTTCAAAGCACTGAATCTGCTCAGACATCAGGCTCTCTCCTGCCATTAGAGTACCATCTCCTACTACATTCCTCCCTGCCTCTTACCTTAGAATTGCCCCAAGATGCCACAGTGGATCAGATGATCCAATGGTCCACTGGGTACGATTTGCCTCTGCTGTGCTGTTCCCCTGAATTTCATGTTAGAGAAATAGCACAGTTTCTTTCTTCACTTTTGCTTACTGTGCTTGTTCTTGAAGGCTCAGCTGAAAGTGCTATCTCCTCCATGAAGCCACTCTCAACTACAAATTGGCATGTTCCATTGGCACTTGCCATCTGCCTCTACAAGGATTAAATCATGTGCTGCTGCAGCTGCTGACTTTCAACACCCCCTGTAAGGAGCTCAGAGCAGAAATGAGGTGCTCTGTGCTCTGGCAAAAACTGGCAGAACACGTCTTCAGATAGTTAGATAATTTCAGGAGGAGCCAATTTTATGAGCCCAATTCTTGTATCTCCTCGTATCTAGAAAAGCACTAAAATCCTTCATGGTGACGACTGCTCCTCGTGACTAGCAGAAACCTTCTGCAAAAAAAAATGTGCTCGATTGCATGTACTCCCCCTTCACCAAACATATATACTGACCTTCCCCCCTACATCTTTGGAGCAGTTTCTCAGAGCTATCTGAACTGTTGTCTCCCGGGATGCAGTCCTCATTTTGCCCCCAATAAAACTTAACTCGCTACTCTCGCATTGTACATTTTTTTAAGTCGACACCTCCCAAATTTCCTTGGTGCCTCCTAGCTCTGAGCATAAAACCCCATTCATTTCTTCCTCTGTGAAGCCACAGCACTTTGCTCATGACGCTTTTCAGGCACCCCAAGGATTTCTTTGCACAAAGATCTGCAATAAAATATTTTTTGATCCTTTCAAATGGGGGGAATAAAGACTGGTCATGACGTATCACCCGTTTATCTGCTTTGAGTTGCACAAAATTTGAGCGGAGGTGAGTTACTGATTGTACAGGTAAGTGGCACAGGAAGAAGAAAACTAACATTTCTTCAGCATGAACTTTGTGCCAGGATAGCTATTTTATGACTGTTGACAACTTTAACTCTAAAAATAACACTTTATGTTAGGTATCATTATACAGCTGAACCTTGAACAACTGGGGGAGGGGAGGGATTTAGGCAGACCCACCGTCCATGCAGTGGAGAATCCCCATTTAATTTACTGTAGTCCTCTGTATACACAGGTTCCTCACTACATGCAGATTCCTCCATACCTGTAGCTTCCTCCTTATCCACCAGTTTCGTATCTGTGAATTCAACCAACCGTGTATGGTATTGTATTTACTACTGAAAATAAACCTGCCTATAAGTGGACCCACGCACCTTCAAACCCCTGTTGTTTAAGGATCAACTCTGCACATTTTTCTGATTTGAAAATTGGAACTCAGAGAGTCACTTGCCTAACCTAGTAGTAAATCTGGGTTGCTAATCAAATGAGTTAAAGTGTAAATCAGCTTATTGAAGGTTGATAGGCAGTATGGCATAGCAATTAAAAGCATATGTGATTTTTGAAAGCAAATAAATTTAGGCTTGAATCCCAATTCTGCCAATTATGAGCCAAGAAACCTTAGACAAGATCTATATCGCACTCAGCCTCAGCTGCTCCAAGTGCACTATGGGGACAATAGTGGTATCAACCTCCCAGAGATTGTGTGTAGTGTGTTAAACTCCCATGAGACTACTGGCACAATGCAGTTATATAATGTCCAGTCCATCCTCTTGAAATTATACCATCTCCTTCTTGTAAAACTTCTTTCAAAGGAGAAGTTGCTATTCTAAAGTGTGATTTATTGTTTAAGTATGAAGAATTTTAAAGGACTGTGGTCTCTAAAGGTATACAAGAGAGGCCTTATTTCTTAGCAATTCTGGGCCCATAACCTCCTTCTCACTTCTTAAACTAAATGTGCAAACTTCTCCCTGAATTCAAATTACGGTTGGTGAAAGCAGGATGGAAAATAAGACATGTACATCCCTAAGAAACAGAGCAGGGGATGAATTTATTTGAACTAATTTTATGGTGGTTTTCAAAGCTTTAGTTTCATGTTGACTTTAGTCCTTTGCTTGTAATAAGGAGGATTCCTCGTGAATCCAGAAGTTCACACTTTAAGAACTACATTTACTGTAGGCAGGTTGAAACATAAAGCAGCCCAGTAAAGAGTGGCTGGGCTCCAAATACAGTTACCTTACAATGTCTCCAACTCCTAGGATAGTAAATAAGAGGACACGTCAGAGACTGCCACCCTGCCACAGGATTAATGTACAACCAAGGAAACAACAAAGTTTAATCCAAGTGATGAAAATGTGCTTGTGCCACCAATTCATAACCATTAAACATTCATTTTGAAGCCTGGATGCTACTGAGAGCTGCTGAATGATGACCTTTCATCAGCTCATCACTCTGATCCTATATGACTTCAAGAAAATCCTATAACTATACTGCTCTCCAGTTTCCCTCTCTTCTATTCCACAAAGATCTTGTAGGTAATAATGAGATCGCCTAGGTTGTGTCTTCGCTTTCTTTTTACAAGCCATAAAACTGCTTTACTATTGTTAAAAGATAAATTGAGACATCTTACATTTTCAGAATTTATTTGAGCAAGAATTGATTTTAATTGGTCAGTGCCAAACTGGTAGTGGTTAGGAACAAACAGGAGTTGGGGAAAACTTTTATAGAGAAAAGATGGCAGCAAAGTAAGGATATTATTAATTGGCGATAGCTTAGCACCTAGTTGGCTATTTGAGATTGGTTGTCCTTAGGTTTTGATTTCACAACCTTGAGGTATTTACATTCTTAGATTTTGGTTTGCTGAGGTAAATGCCATGGCATTAGAGCCACTTCAGTCTAATGGCCTCCTTGTTTAATTAATTGAACATTATTTAAAATATGTTTGCATTTTCTAGTTATATTAGATAAGACCCAAATTAATTTTAACAAAACAAAAATTTACAGGTGTCATAATAAATTAAAAACAGTACTTCTAAGAAGTAGGAAAAATATGTCATACTTAGGGAAGTACATAATAAAGAAGGACTGAACTTAAAATGTCTTGGCTCTTTATAATATTAAAAGAAATATTTTATGGAAAAGATAGTCAGTTGGATTTATTCACTTTTATATCTATTTAATCATGGTCAGAGTCTCTCTTTCACTTTCCGCTCTTAAGCAACCATTTTTCCAAGCTCCATTTGAAACATACACCACAACTGTGCTAGTACTTTTCCCGTACAATTATCTGCTTTACCCAAGTTTAAGTTATTCAACAGGTATCATATTAATTATGTCTATCTGTTACATTATTCCCACAAGTCCCATAGACATTCTTTGAAATGGAGCATTCATTTTGTATTTGTACATATTTCATTATCTTCCAGAACATTTCATTAAGAAAAGCAATCATACGGATTGACTTTCATGATAAAAAGCTTTATATTCACAGTCCTTCCTTTATGCTTGTTTAGTCATACTCATTTTCATAATGCTCTGTGATGGAGAATAGGAAAACTGCTGCTTATCTAGATTGCCAATATTCTGCGACCTCTGCCACATTTTTCTCTCACTTAAAGCTACAGTGAGGTTAATAGATATAACTTTTAAAATGCAATTATTTAGCTATTTAAAGCACAGAATTAAATCATATAGAAATCTAAAATGACCAGTTGAGCCTATTTTTTGGCGTATTTTAGACACATGATGCTTCCTGTATATTTCTTCAATGGCAGAAATGGCAAACAATAATACATATTTAAATTATATGTGATATATAATGTATGATATTATATGTGTGCATGTGTGTGTGTATATATATATAAATGTATTTATTTATATACTCATATGCTCTTAAATGCTTAAATCAAGCTTACTTGAAGCGAAAAGGTGGAAGACGTTTCAGTCAACCAGTATTCTTTCACTTAATGCTTAGAGTTTGCCAAGCATTTTTCCAGGCTCCAAGCAAAAGGGTTACAAAGTTGAAGAAGATGCAATACAATGACAAAGATATGCACAGAGTATTTGGCAAAACAAAGTGAAAATTCTTTTAGCCAAAGGAGGAAGAGAAGTTTTCTATGGCTCTCAAACTGAGACTTAAAGTTTAAATAAGAGCTGGACCAAAAATCTGGGAGAGACATTTAAGGCAAGGAACTATAAAAGTATCCATTGTTTTGAGCCTCAATGCTGTCAATAGTAATTTGGTAAAATCAAATTCAGCGGGATGGTGGAGGCAGAAATCAGAACGTAGAAAAGTGTTTGAACAGTGAGGAAAAGAGGACAACAAATGATGACTACTGCTGCTGTAAGAAGCTTGGCTATGAAAAGACAATGAAGACAAAAGAATGAGAAGTTTTGTGTTTGTCTGCTGAAGATGTGTATTACTAGGGTATTCTTCTATGCTAAGGTGAAAGAACCAGAAGAGGAACAAAGGCTAAAAACCTTGTTAATTGATAAAGTTCCCAAGGATTAAAAAAACAAAAAAAGAAAAGGAGGGGATTGAATAATTTGCTTTAAGGGGAAAAGAATAGTCCTCTTTTCATTAGGAGGGAAGAAATCACAGTAAATGTCAATAAAAAACTTATGTAAAGAAAGAAAGTTAAGGTACTCAACAGATGATTTTGCGTTCTAAAAAGAGGCAAAGTTGTCTCCTGAGATAGAAGGGAGTTTGGATGCTTAAGGAGTGTTGTGACAAGGTATAGATAAGAAACCTGAAAGATGAAAGATTGTCAACCAGCACTAGGGACCCAAAGCCACTGAGGAAGTAAACCATGAATTCACAGGGGCACTAACTTTCATATTTGGGTGATTTCCTCAAGTTAATTTATAGCTCAGCATGTGATAAATAGGGTGGATGCTTTGAAAACTTGGGAGGTTTAATGTTAAGCCTATGGTAATACAGTGGTTGAACTCATTATGGAGACATGGGTGGATGGAAAATCAGTAAAGTCATAATGAAATGATGACTCTGGAAAACAAAATGTTTGACACTTGGAGATCTTGATAGGATTGGTGATAGAGCTGAAAAGACAGAAGTTCATGATGAAAGTTTGGTGTGTTGTAATAGAAGACTTCAGAGGTGATAGGACATGAGTGCTACGGGCTGTGCTGTGTTCATATGTTGAAGTCATAGCCCCTACCACCTTAAAATATGACTATATTTGGAGATAAGTTCTTCAAAGAGATAATTAAGTTAAAATGGGGCCATAGGTGGGGGGTTGGCTAATGTAATATGACCGCTACGCTTATAAGAAAAGTTGATTAGGACACACTCATGCACAGAGGAAGACCATGGGAAAACACAGGGAGAAGATTGTCATTTACAAGCCAAGGAGAGAGGACTCAAAAGACACCAATCCTGCCAACACCTTGATCTTGGACTTCTTGCTTCCAGAACTGTAAGAAAATTAATTTCTGTTGTTTAATCCACCCCCTCTGTGGCACTTTGTTATGGCAGCCCAGCAAACTATTACAATGAGCAACAGGGACTCCCACAGCAGTGATGAGGACGTTACCCCAAAAGACCCTCCATATCTCCTGCCACCATAAGCAAGATCAGAGACATTTACAAAAGCAGGCATGTTAGAAAAAGGGTGTATCAGCTGGAAATTCTAACCATTAATTAAATGTAGTAAACATGTGTTTTAGGCTAAATATATGCAAATTAAATGTGTTAATACAACTTTGGGTTTGAGTGCTATTTTTTGTTTCTATATCCATCTTGGTTATAAGGCTAGAAGCTCCTTGAGAGCAAGGACTAGGTGTTACTATCTTGGTATTTCTGATGTCTTCATAGTGCCTGCACATAGAAAGTGCTTTGCAAAATTAGTTAAGGTAAACTAAAAGATATAGTCCTTGGAATATAAAAGACAGTGTGCTTTATTTTGCTATATAATCTCAGAAAAAACACATGCAACAATACATGCTAAAGTGCTTATATGTGTAAAGTTTATTATCTAGTTCCTCTTGGCAGCAAGTATAGGCAACAGAGGTTGTAAATATATAATTTGATATTATAAATTACAATAAAAGAAATTTTAAAAGATAAGTTGGTTATGATTACCATAAAAACAAAGTGTGTATTTCTTCATCCCTTTTAATGGTAAACAGAGCAAGAAAGACAGAATGGTGAAGTGGTACTTTCATTGTTGCCATGTTTCTAGGCACCCCGGATAGTGTGCCAAAGTAACAAGAGGTCAGGTGCTAGTAAAGACACACAGCATAAAACCACAGTAGAACTGTTCATTAGCTAGAGTGCTTGGAAAGTGTGTAGCTTTCTGAAAGACCATATAAAATACCTTTGATCTCACAATTTATGGCCAAAAAGTCCTTGATCATATTAACACTTTTGCTTTTAGACTGTGTTTCACTGTAATCATGATGGATTTTCTTAAGATGTACCTTTTATGTTCAGGTACAAATAACATAAGATATGATTAATGCTTGGCACTAAATTGGATTTTTTTTCATACGTGGGAAAACACTCATAAGGCAGACAGCAGCCACGTTAACATTCACAAGAGAGTGGGTTTTTCAAGGAATCAGCATAAAATAAAATATTGAAAATCTAGTGCAGTGTCAAGTTCATATGGGCGAATGAGAAAGTAGCTGTCTCAGCCTAAGTCTCATGGCTTTAAAAGTTTACTGCTGCTATTTGGGATAAAGTCTGAATGTTAGAACTGTATTGAAGAGCCATGAGCACTAGATGAGAGGCAAGGCCACTGGAGACCCTTGAATCTCACTCTGAAACACTCATTTAACATTCAATCCCTGTATTTACAGTTAAGGTGCCCGCAATGAACTGTCTGCTTCCTACTAATTCTATCAAACCACTGAACTAATCAAAAACAAGAAAACAAACACCTATAGGGTGTTTTCCTTCCTAAAATTGATTCAAACTTAAATACAGGAAGAATAAATAAAGTTATTTTGGAAATGGAGGTTGCAGAAATTTTTATATGATCATGGGATTTCAGCATTAGAAGACATTTTAAAAGGCATTTAGACCCCACCCTCATCCAAAGATCAAACAACTCTTCTGAGATAGGCATTCTCAAACTTAGGTTGTCTCAGAATTAACTGGAGGGTTTCTTAAAACACAGACCGCTGGACCCCACCCCTAGAGTTTTTGATTTACTAAGTCTGAAACGGGACTGGAGAACCTGCATTTCAAACAAGTTCCCAGGTGACACTGAAGGTTCTGGTCTGGGGGATCACACTTGGAGAACTTCACGATTTTTAGTCTTTGATCATCGTTAGTGGTAAGAAATCACTAACTCAATTCAACAAACCAGTAACCCACTGTCTGCTCTCTGACTGGCATTGTGCTAGAGTGTACAAATGTAGAAAATAATTACTGATCTTGAAGAGATTTAGTTCAGTGGGAGAAACAGATATATAGAGCATTTCAATATAATATTAAATAACAAGCTAGACATAGACACCGGGTGTTATGAGAGTATAAAGGAGTGCCATCTTCCCAAACTTCAGTTCAGGGATGCCTTCCTGGAAGGCATGTCAAATGAACATGGCCTTGAAAGGGGAATGTTGAGTAAGGAACTTCAGTCTGAGGGAACAGGAAAATAAAGGTACAGAAATATGAAATAGCCAGGTATAGGAATTGTAGGCAACAGGGGTTTCAAAGATACAATTTGTATGACAAAATATAATTTAAAAAAATTTTAATGAGTTGGCTACCCTAACCATAAAGGACCTGTATGCATTTTCTTAATTCTTTTTTTTTTTTTTTTGCGGTACGCGGGCCTCTCACTGTTGTGGCGTCTCCCGTTGCGGAGCACAGGCTCCAGACGCGCAGGCTCAGCGGCCATGGCTCACTGACCCAGCCGCTCCGCGGCATGTGGGATCTTCCCAGACCGGGGCACGAACCCGTGTCCCCCTCATCGGCAGGCGGACTCTCAACCACTGCGCCACCAGGGAAGCCCTTAATTCTTTTTAATAATATTTAAAATATCAATTATGACAGAAGGTTCTACATACGTCTATTAGTTAATACTAATAAAATACATGACTATTAGAGATCTCATTAGAAAAATTACCTGATTATGAGAATAAACATACTATGCATAAAGAGCACCTACTGTATGAACGTCCCAATGGCTTAGACAATTCCCTTCTACTTAAAGGGACAGGAGTGTTGTTTATATGTTGCTTTCCCAAAGTAAGGCAAAAGCATTTCACCTTGTTTTCAAATGAAAACAAAAAGAAAGGTGGCTTCCCATAGGCACTTTTAATAAGACATACAATTGACCCTTGAACAAGGAGGGGGTTAATCCGAGTATAATAATATATAGTTGGCCTTCAGTATCCATGTTTCCTCCACATCCTCTGATTCAACCAACCAGGGATCATGTGGTACTGTAGTATTTACTATTGAAAAATATCCACATGTAAGTGGACCCAGGCAGTTCAGACCCATGTTGTTCAAGGGTCAACTATACTTATAGTTGAGTCAGCCTGCAGGGGCCCTTAGAAGTCTAGTAATGACGGGTCAGTTATACTCTTTGTCAAAACTTTTAGAAGGGAAGTAGACCACGGTACCCTACCATCCTCAGCGCCCTTTCATCAGGCCGCCTCCTGCCCTGCTGGAACCCTAGGGGAAGGCAAAAGGGCCTTTTCACCTATGAATTTCAGTGCCATGGTGGAATTTGTTGTGACAGAGAATAATAAAAGAACAGAGAACTATTAAATGAGTCAGAAGTTCTCAGGGCCTGAGGGAAGCCAGCAGTCAACCCAATTCATACTCAAATTGAGCATGATGGTATGACAAGGCGAGAACTCGTAAAGCGCATACAATGTTGAATAAAAGATTCTAGACGCTATTGCATTTATACAAAGATCAAAAATAAGCATAACCAAATTATAGAGATAAGTGTCAGAATAATGTGTTACCTTTGGGGAGGAAAAAAGATTGTGATTGAGAGGGAAGCTCATGGGGTGTGGCAACATTCTATTCTTTCACATGGGTGGTGGCTGCATGAGTATTACCTTTTGACAGTTCATTGAGCTGCAAATTTGTTTTTTATACTTTTTCTGTATGTGGGTCGTATTCATAATAAGAGTTTCAAAAAACTAAAAAACAACTTGTGTAAACTTCCCTTCCTCTTACTTGGTCAGAAGCTTTGCTCCTAAATATACGTAAGACCTTCAATCCTCACAACTCACATAAACACAGGCCACGGTGCATATTATATTTGGGGTAAATGATCTGTTTTCCAAGTGAAACAGAAAGCTGTTGTTTTAATTCAGATAAGGAATGATTAGGGACAGAATTGAAGCAGAGAGGTGGGAATAGTGAAACAGGATAAATTCAAGAGAACTTGCAAAATAGCCCTAACAGAACTTAGTGACTAATTAAAAAGAGGTTAGGGTAAAAGTTTCAAATAACTGCAAAATTTCTGACTTGAGTGACCATGGGCTGGTGATGCTTTTAAACAGTAGAGAAAATCTGGGATGCCATTTCTCCTCTCTAGGCTATATTACCTGCTAAGCTAGAGATGTGCATAAACATAAATATCTCCTTTAACAAGGAAAGATTCCATTTCTGTGTTTTCCTGCCTTAATTGAAAAAAAATTTTTTGACTGTTGTCTATACAGAACTTGAAAATGCTTTACCAATGACTAAGGAGCACTGAAAGAAATTTTTCTTTGTTTTGTTTTTTACCTTCATGTTTTACAGATTGATGTGCTGACACTAAGACATCAGACTAATTTAAATATAAAACTAAGGTAAAACCGATTAGACTTGGCCATCAGTTGAATAAGGAGAAGAAAAGGAGGCAATGACAAATAGTGGCACTAAGATTAGATGTGAAGTCCTTCTCCCTAAAAATATTGTTCTGCCTGATTGGTGGCTGAAGTTCCATTATCAAAGACCCATCTATGCTTAAGAATTTTCTTCTCCCTGATGTTTTCTTTGAAATTTCAAATTTTCATGAGAGGGATGTGATGAGTCTATCAAATGACTGTTATCTTTCATTGGCAAGTTGGAATGACTATACACAAACATTTGTGGAAATTAAAATTAATTTAAATGTATATTTAGCACAATGCCAGGGATATAGCAAGTGCTAACTACTGTCTCTGGCACTGAGGTCAAAAAGTAGCAGTTACAATGATTTTATAAGCTTAAACTCCTTGAATTTATGGCCAGGATTGTTTGAGTGACTTCTCCTCTGAAGAAATTAAAGAGTGAACAACCGCCATCCTTTTGAGTTTATTTGAGCTATATCAAAAATCGCGAACACCAATTATCTGTTCTAAGCTCCCACTCATAAAAACATGCAGTAAACCCTTAGCTAATTACAAATAACTATTTAGAAGTCACACTGGGCTGATATAATGATAACAGCTAAATAAACACCAAAGTAGTTTGCACACTGGCAAACAAATATATTGCCAAAATCTCTGCAGGATTTTTGATTCCTACCCAGACAGACTAAACTATACAGCAAAATTTTGGAGAGCAAAACAGTGATTCTAAAACTGCTACACAGTTGAATTATCTGGGAAGCTTTTCACAATCCCAGTGTCAAGTAACAGCTAATACCAATTAAGTCAGAATGTCTGGGGTAGAAGCTAAGCATCAATATTTTTTAAGACACCCAATTGATTCCAATGTGCTGCAAAATTTGGGAGCCACTGGAGTAAGGTTACAGTTTTATATCCAACATAACTGTTTAAAAAGCATTAGAAGATGTTCATTACAAGTTTAATTTGTGAAGGGAATGGGAATAATTCTTTGATCCCTTTCTCCCACTAGTCTATGATCATCATTCTCCCTAGCCTATTCCCTTAACAATCCAACATTACCCACCTTTTGAGAGAAGAGCAGTGAGAAAGGTCTTAAAATATTAAAATTTGCAGTCATTCAGCATTAGAAGATTTGAGTATTACAATTCTGATTCTCATTATCTCAACCGTATACCACCCACTTTGTGTTCAACACTCTGGTTGAATATCGGTACCATCTCCACTTGCCTCTGATTAAGGTCAAGATAAGAGGCTCTAGGGCAGCAGTCCCCAACTTTATGGCACCAGGGACCAGTTTCATGGAAGACAATTTTTCCACAGATGGGGGGTTGGGGGGCATGAGGGTGGTGATTGTTCAGGTGGTAATGCGAGTGATGGGGAGTGGCAGACGAAGCTTCGCTCACTCGCCCGCCACTCACCTCCTGCTCTATGGCCCAGTTCCTAAGCAGCCCGGGGGTTGGGGACCCCTGCTCTAGGGCACTAATGGCTCCCTGCAAGCTCAGCCTAGACTCTGAGAAGTGAGAGAGACATGATTAATAGTAAGTATAAGGAGTCATTCCTTCCTGCTTCCTACATCTCAAGGGTCTAACTCCCTCTTCAGTCAATCCCTTTCTCAGGATCAAAAGCCCCACTTCGGATTTCTGCTGTCTTCGTTGTGTCATGGAGCTCTTTATTGGGGGTTCCCCACAATTTTGAGTGCCTTTATTCTAGGAACTCCAACAGATTCTCACAGTGAAGAAACTAGAAAGCTCCCTGTGTGGCTCCAACAGCGTGAGACAAAGAGTAATCATTGTGAAATATGCCCCAAACTAACTCCATAACCAAGGCCTACTGTCCAGGGGAAAGGATATTACCATAGCCTTTTACAAGCTGGAAGAAGAGAATTCCTCCCACTCCATCCCCCTTTGGTATTCCTGCCTTCCCAAAGAGAAAAAAAAAAAGTCAACAATGGTTGGGAATTCAGTGAAATACATTGGGAATACCGCATCCAAGGAAGGCAGTAGAGAAGAGGGGTAGTGGAAATCCATACCAGTGGAGAAACAATTGTGAAGATCACAGCCCTGAGACACAGGTCCACTAAAACACTGAGATTTAACCAGAACACTATGGAGCACACTTTCTCCCCAACAGCTTACTATAACACAGGGCTCCAGTATAGTAACAGTGGATTACAACTGAGAGAGCTGCAGGACAGATTCCCCATGAGGAGGAGTACTTAGGAAAGCCCAAAGTCAAGAGGGGATAAAAAACAAGGATGGTAGAGGAACTTGAATTCTCTGGCCATCTATAGCTACAGAAACATTAAACAAAGACAAAATTCTAGCCATATTAACGTATGTCCTCTTACTAAAGGCCTATTTACCTCAGCCCCTATTTCCCTATCCAACAAGTCTGGCTTTCAAAAAAGATTACACAGCATGACAAAAGACGAGAGAAAACACAAAGAAAATCAACAGACTCAGATGTGACAGAATTGTTGAAATTACCAGCAAGGGAATTTAAAATAACTATGATTAATATGTTAAGGGCACTGTTGTTATAAGTAGACAACATGCAAGAACAGATAGGAAATATAAGAAGATGAATACTCTAAGAAACAAAAACAATGTTAGAAATCAAAAACAACTTGGCAGATATAAATAATCCCTTTGAGGAACAAATCAGTAGAATCAGTATGGCTGAGGAAAGAATCAGTGAGCTTGAGGAACTTTCAAGATGATGGAGAAGTAAGACATGGAGATCACTTTCCTCCCCACAAATACATCAAAAATACATTTACATGTGGAACAACTCCTACAGAGCACCTACTGAACTCTGACAGAGGAATTCAGACTTCCCAAAAGGCAAGAAACTCCCCAGTGCCTGGGTAGGGCAAAAGAAAAAACAGAGACAAAAGAATAGGGACAGGACCTGCACCTCTGGGAGGGAGCTGTGAAGGAGGAAATGTTTTCACACACTAGGAAGCCCCTTCATTGGTGGAGACTGCAGGCAGCGGAGGCGGGGAAGCTTCAGAGCCACAGAGGAGAGCGCAGCAACAGGGGTGCAGAGGGCAAAGCGGAGAGATTCCCGCACAGAGGATCGCTGCTGACCATCACTCACCAGCCTGAGAAGCTTGTTTGCTCACCTGCTGGGGCGAGTGGAGGCTGGGAGCTGAGGCTCGGGCTTCGGAGGTCGCATCCCAGGGAGAGGACTGGAGTTGGCTGAGTGAACACAGCCTGAAGGGGGTTAGTGCGCCACAGCTAGCTGGGAGGGAGTCTGGGAAAAAGTCTGGAACTGTCTAAGAGGCAAGGGACCATTGTTTCAGGGTACACGAGGAGAGGAGAGTCAGAGCACTGCCTAAAGGAGCTCCAGAGATGGGCATGAGCCACGGCTATCAGTGCAGACACCAGAGACCAGCATGAGATGCTAAGGCTACTGCTGCAGCCACTAAGAATCCTGTATGCAAGTTCAGGTCACTATCCACACCTCCCCTCCTAGGAGCCTTTGCAGCTTGCCACTGCCAAGGTCCCATGATCCAGGAACAAGTTCCCCGGGAGAACACAGGGCATGCCTCAGGCTGGTGCAACGTCACGCGGGCCTCTGCCACCGCAGGCTCACACTGCATTCCGTACCCCTCCCTCCCCCCGCCTGAGTGAGCCTGACTCCCCTAATCAGCTGCTACTTTAACCCTGTCCTGTCTGGGGGGGCAACAGACACCCTCAGGCAACCTACACACAGAGGTGGGGTCAAATCCAAAGCTGAAACCCAGGAGCTGTGCGACCAAAGAAGAGTAAGGGAAATCTCTCCCAACAGCATAAGGAACAACAGATTAAATCTGAACAATCACCTTGATGTACCCTGCATCTGTGGAATACCTGAATAGACAACAAATCATCCCAAAATTGAGGTGGTGGACTTCGGGAACAACTGTAGACTTGGGGTTTGATTTCTGAATCTAGCTTGTTTCTAGTTTTATGTTTATTTTAGCTTAGTATTTAGAGCTTATTATCATTGGGAGATTTGTTTATTGATTTGGTTGCTCTTTTTTTTTTTCCCTTTTTCTCTTTTTGTGAGTGTGTATGTATATGGTCTTTGTGTGAGTTTGTCTGTATAGCTTTGCTTTTACCATTTGTCCTAGGGTTCTGTCTGTCCCTTTTTTTTTTTTCTTAGTATAGTTTCTAGCACTTGTTATCATTGGTGGATTTGTTTTTCGGTTTGGTTGTTCTCTTCTTTCGTTGTTTTAATTTATTTTTTAAAATATTTTTTAATTTTTAATTTTTTAATTTAATTTTTAATTTAATTTTTTATTTTTTTAATTTACTTTTTTAAATTTTAATTTTTTTATTTTTAATAATGCTTTTTTACTTTTTATTTAAATAACTTTATATTATTTTATTTTTCTTTCTTTCTTTCTTTTTCTCCCTTTTCTTCAGATCCCAGTGGCTGACAGGGTCTTGGTGCTCCAGCCTGCTGTCAGGCCTCAGCCTCTGGGGTGGGAGAGCCGAGTTCAGGACATTGGGCCACCAGAGACCTCCCGGCCCCACTTAATAACAAATGGCAAAAGCTCTCACAGAGATCTCCATAACAATGCTAAGACCCAGCTCCACACAACAACCAGCAAGTTACAGTGCTGGACACCCTATGCCAAATAACTAGCAAGACAGGAATACAACCCCATTCATTAGCAGAGAAGTTGCCTAAAATCATAATAAGGTGACAGACACTCCAAAACACATGACCAGACACGGTCCTGCTCACCAGAAAGATAATATCCAGCCTCGACCACCAGAACACAGGCACCATTCCCCTCCACCAGGAAGCCTACACAACCCACTGAACCAACATTACCCACGGGAGGCAGACACCAAAAACAACTGGAACTATGAAGCAGAAGTCTGCAAAAAGGAGACTCCAAACACAGTAAGTTCAGCAAAATGAAAAGACAGAGAACTATGCAGCAGATGACAGAGCAAGGTAAAAACCCACCGGACCAAACAAATGAAGACAATATAGGCAGCCTACCGAAAAAAGAATTCAGAGTAATGAGAGTAAAGATGATTCAAAACCTTGGAAATAGAATGGAGAAAATCCAAGAAACGTTTAACAGGACCTAGAAGAACTAAAGAGCAAGCAAACAATGATGAACAACACAATGAATGAAATTTAAAATTCTCTAGAAGGAATCAATAGGAGAATAACTGAGGCAGAAGAATGCATAAGTGACCTGGAAGACAAAATAGTGGAAATAACTACCACAAAGCAGAATAAAGAAAAAAGAATGAAAAGAATTGAGCACAGTCACAGAGACCTCTAGGACAAAATTAAATGCACCAACATTTGAATTATAGGGGTCTTAGAAGAAGAAGAGAAAAAGAAAGGGACTGAGAAAATATTTGAAGAGATTATAGTTGAAAACTTCCCTAATATGGTAAAGGAAATAGTCAATCAAGTTCAGTAAGCACATGGAGTCCCATACATGATAAATCCAAGAAGAAACACGCCAAGAAACATATTAATCAAACTATCAAAAATTAAATACAAAACAAAATATTAAAAGCAGCAAGGGAAAAGCAACAAATAACATACAAGGGAATCCCCATAAGGTTAACAGCTGATCGTTCAGCAGAAACTCTGTAAGCCAGAAGGGAGTGGCAGGACATATGTAAAGTGATGAAAGGGAAAAACCTACAACCAAGATTACTCTACCCAGCAAGGATCTCATTCAGATTCAATGCAAAAATTAAAACCTTTAAAAGCAAAAGATAAGAGAATTCAGCACCAACAAACGAGCTTTACAACAATGCTAAAGGATCTTCTCTAGGCAGGAAACACAAGGGAAGGAAAAGACCTACAATAACAAATCCAAAACAATTAAGAATATGGTAATAGGAACATATATATCAATAACTACCTTAAATGTACATGGACTAACTGCTCCAACCAAAACACATAGACTGACTGAATGGATAAAAAAACAAGACCCGTATATCTTCTGTCTACAAGAGACGCACTTCAGACCTAGGGACATATACAGACTGAAAGTGAGGGGATGGAAAAAGATATTCCATGCAAATGGAAATCAAAAGAAAGCTGGAGTAGCAATTCTCATATCAGACAAAACAGACTTTAAAATAAAGACTATTACAAGAGACAAAGAAGGACACTACATATTGATCAAGGGGTCAATTCAAGAAGAAGATAAAACAATTGTAAGTATTTATGCACCCAACATAGGAGCACCTCAATACATAAAGCAAATGCTAACAGCCATAAAAGGGGAAATCAACAGTAACACAATAATATTAGGGCACTTTAACACCCCGCTTTCACCAAAGGACAGGTCATCCAAAATGAAAATAAATAAGGAAACACAAGCTTTAAATGACACATTAGACAAGATGTGCTTAACTGATATTTATAGGACATTCCAACCAAAAACAACAGAATAAACTTTCTTCTCAAGTGCTCATGGAACATTCTCCAGGATAGATCATATCTAGGGTCACAAATCAAGCTTGGTAAATTGAAGAAAATTGAAATCATATCAAGTATCTTTCTGACCACAGCACTATGAGACTAGGTATCAATTACAGAAAAAAATCTATAAAAAATACAACCACATGCAGGCTAAACAATACGTTACAAAATAACCAACAGATCACTGAAGAAATCAAAGAGGAAATCAAAAAATATCTACAAACATATGACAATGAAAATACGACGACCCAAAACCTTTGGGATGCAGCAAAAGCAGTTCTAAGAGGGAAGTTTATAGCAATACAATCCTACCTTAAGAAACAGGAAACATCTCGAATAAACAACCTAACCTTGCACCTAAAGCAATTAGAGAAAGAAGAACAAAAAAAACCCAAAGTTAGCAGAAGGAAAGAAATCATAAATCAGATCAGAAATAAATGAAAAAGAAATGAAGGAAACAATAGCAAAGATTAATAAAACTAAAAGCTGGTTCTTTGAGAAGATAAACAAAATTGAAAAACCATTAGCCAGACTAATCAAGATAAAAAGGGAGAAGACTCAAATCAATAGAATTAGAAATGAAAAAGGAGAAGTAACTGACACTGCAGAAATAAAAAGGATCAAGAGAGATTACTAAAAGCAGCTATATGCCAATAAAATGGACAGCCTGGAAGAAATGGACAAATTCTTAGAAAAGCACAACCTTCTAAGACTGAACCAAGAAGTAATAGAAAATATAAACAGATCAATCACAAGCACTGAAATTGAAACCATGATTAAAAATCTTCCAACAAACAAAAGCCCAGGACCGATGGCTTCACGGGTGAATTCTATCAAACATTTAGAGAAGAGCTAACACCTATCCTTCTCAAGTCTTCCAAAATATAGCAGAGAGAGGAACACTCCCACACTCATTCTACGTGGCCACCATCACCCTGATACCAAAACCAGACAAAGATGTCACAAAAAAAGAAAACTATATGCCAATATCACTGATGAACATAGATACAAATATCCTCAACAAAATACTAGCAAATAGAATCCAACAGCACGTTACAGGGATCATAAACCATGGGGGTTTATTCCCGGAATGCAAGGATTCTTCAATATATGCAAATCAATCAATGTGATACACCACATTAACAAACTGAAGGATAAAAACCAAATGATCATCTCAACAGATGCAGAGAAAGCTTTGGACAAAAGTCAACACCCATTTATGACAAAAACCCTCCAGAAAGTAGGCATAGAGGGAACTTACCTCAACATAATAAAGGCAATATATGACAAACCTACAGCCAGCATCGTTCTCAATGGTGAAAAACTGAAACCATTTCCACTAAGATCAGGAAGAAGACAAGGCTGCCCACTCTTACCACTATTATTCAATATAGTTTTGTAAGTTTTAGCCACAGGAATCAGAGAAGAAAAACAAATAAGTGGAATCCAAATTGGAAAAGAAGAGGTAAAAATGTCACTGTTTGCAGATGACATGATACTATACATACAGAATCCTAAAGATGCAACCAGAAAACTACTAGAGCTAATCATTGAATTCGGTAAAGTAGCAGAATACAAAATTAATGCACAGAAATCTCTGGCATTCCTGTACACTAATGATGAAAAATCTGAAAGCAAAATTAAGAAAACACTCCATTTACCATTGCAAAAAAAAGAATACAATACCTAGGAATAAATCTACCTAAGGAGACAAAAGACCTGTATGCAGAAAACTGGAAGACACTGATGAAAGAAATTAAAGATGATACAAACAGATGGAGAGATATACCATGTTCTTGAATCAGAAGAATCAACATTGTGAAAATGACTATACTCCCCAAAGTAATCTACAGATTCAATGCAATCCCTATCATCTACCAATGGCATTTTTCACTGAACTAGAACAAAAAATTTCACAATTTGTATGGAAACACAAAAGACCCAGAATAGCCAACGCAAGCTTGAGAAAGAAAAATGGAACTGGAGGAATCAGGCTCCCTGACTTCAGACTATACTACAAATGTACAGTAATCAAGACAGTATGGTACTGGCACAAAAACAGAAATACTGAACAGGATAGAAAGCCCAGAGATAAACCCAGGCACATATGGTCACCTTATCTTTGATAAACGAGGGAAGAATATACAATGGAGAAAAGACAGCCTCTTCAGTAAGTGGTTCTGGGAAAACTGGACAGCTACATGTAAAAGAATGAAATTAGAACACTCCCTAACACCATACACAAAAATAAACTCAAAATGGATTAAGGACCTAAATGTAAGGCCAGGCACTGTAAAACTCTTATAGGAAAACATAGGCAGAACACTCTATGACATAAATCATAACAAGATCTTTTTTGATCCACCTCCTAGAGAAATGGAAATAAAAACAAAAATATACAATGGGACCTAAGGAAACTTAAAAGCTTTTGCACAAAAAAGGAAACCATAAACAAGACGAAAAGACAACCCTCAGAATGGGAGAAAATATTTTCAAACAAACTGACAAAGGATTAATTTCCAAAATTTACAAGCAGCTCATGCAGCTCAATATTAAAAAAAAAAAAACAACTCAATTAAAAATGGGCAGAAGACCTAAATAGACATTTCTCCAAAAAAGATATACAGATTGCCAACAAACACATGAAAGGATGGTCAACACCACTAATCATTAGAGAAATGCAAATCAAAACTACAATGAGGTATCACCTCACACCAGTCAGAATGGCCATCATCAAAAATCTACAAACAATAAATGCTACAGAGGGTGTGGAAAAAAGGGAACCCTCTTGCACTGTTGGTGGGAATGTAAATTCATACAGCCACTATGGAGAACACTATGCAGGTTCCTTAAAAAGCTTAAAATAGAACTACCTTATGACCCAGCAATCCCACTACTGGGCATATACCCTGAGAAAACCATAATTCAGAAAGAGTCATGTACCACAATGTTCACTGCAGCTCTATTTACAATAGCCAGGACATGGAAGCAACCTAATTGTCCATTGACAGATGAATGGATAAAGAAGATGTGGCACATACATAGAGTAGAATATTACTCAGCTATAAAAAGAAACGAAATTGAGTTATTTGTAGTGAGGTGGATGGACCTAGACTCTGTCATACAGAGTGAAGTAAGTCAGAAAAACAAATACCGTATGCTAACACATATATGTAGATTCTAAAAAAAAAGAAAATGGTTCTGAAGAACCTAGGGGCAGGACAGGAATAAAGATGCAGACATAGAGAATGGACTTGAGGACACGGGGGAAGGGTAAGCTGGGACGAAGAGAGTGGCATGAATGTATATACACTACCAAATGTAAAATAGATAGCTAGTGGGAAGCAGCCACATAGCATAGGGAGATCAGCTCGGTGCTTTGTGACCACCTAGAGGGGTGGGATAAGGAGGGTGTGAGGGTGACGCAAGCTGGAGGAGAAATTATGATAAATGCATATGTATACCTGATTCACTCTGTTATACAGCAGAAACTAACAGAACATTGTAAAGCATTATAGTACAATAAATGTTAAAAAAAAATCAGTGAGCTTACAGATAAATTAATACAAGCTTCCCAAACTGAAATGTAAGAGGAAAAATGAACTAAAAAACAACAAAGCAGAGCATTTAAGAACTGTGGGACAATGTCAAAAGGTGTGACATGCACCTTTAATATAACTGGAATACCAGAAGTGGGAAAAGGAGAAAAAAGATAACTGGGAAAAAAAAATAATAAACTCCAAGTATTTGGAAATTAAGTAATACAAATAACTCATGAGTTAAAGAAGCCTCCAAAAGTGTTGAAATATACTTTAACAAAAGGAAAATAAAATACATATATTAGAAAATAGGAAAGGTATAAAATCAATAACCTAAGCCTCCACTTTAGAAAACTAGAGAGAGAAGAGGAACTTAAGCCTAAAGAAAGCAGAAGAAAATAATAATAAGTTAAAAAGCAGAAAGCAATGATATTGCAGACTTGAAAACAAAAGAGAAAAATCAATGAAACCAAAAGGCACACTTTGAAAAGATCAATTAATTGATAAACATCTCTACTCAGACTAACCAAGAAAAAGAAAAAAGAGAAGACACAAATTACCAATATCACAAATGAAAGAGAGGTCATCAACACTGACTGCATGTAAATTAAATACATAACAAAGGTCTAATATGAATAACTCTATGCCTACAAATGTGATGACTTAAATGAAATAGACTATATATGGATGGTAGCATATTTAAATGGATGCAGAAATTTGTCAAAGCTCATCAAAATTTGTACTTGGGCTTCCCTGGTGGCGCAGGGGTTGAGAGTTAGCCTGCCGATGCAGGGGACACGGGTTCGTGCCCCGGTCTGGGAGGGTCCCGCATGCCGCGGAGCGGCTGGGCCCGTGAGCCATGGCCGCTGAGCCTGCGCGTCCGGAGCCTGTGCTCCGCAACGGGAGAGGCCACGACAGTGAGAGGCCCGCGTAAAGCAACAAAACAAAAAAAAAAAAAAATTTGTACTTAAAATGCGCACATTTTATTGCATGTAAAGTGTACTGAAATAAAATAGATTTTTTAAAAGACAAATTTCATGAATTTGAAATTTGAAGAATTTCCTTCACCTCTGAATCCCATTTCTTCTTGTTTTGAGTGGAAATATTAGAGGCAGTATATAAGAAAGTACCTCACAGGATAACATTTCACATTTAGGGCTCAGTGAAAGTGAGTTTCCTTTTCTGTTCCCTGAATAAAAGTTATCACTTAAAATATAAGAATTTTAAAACTAAAATTCCTGCAACAACATTAACTTAATCACAAAACATTTTATATTACACACCTTAATCTTTAGCACAGATTTTACAAACAAAATGGCTGACTTCAAAGATAACTTCTTCACCTCCCTAATCCAATTCACCCTTGAAGACTATATTTAGGAATTATTTCATCTAGGAAGACTTCTCTCACCAGTACCATCCCTCAACTTTTTCCCGCCAGGAGAGTGTAGGTGTCTCTGCTCTCTGCTTCCATGCTGATATCTCTCCATATCAATAACGTTAGCCTGTTACCACCTGTCTGTTACCTAACACAGAGTCTAAGATGGAGACTATTGCCTAAGTAATTTATCACAGGTTGCTCACAGAAAAAGGGGAGAACACATAATTGTGCAGGGGAAAAACCCAGGAGAGAATTTGGTCTTGGGTCTCAGCTAGCACCTAGCTTCGATCCCGACCCCTGGGGAACCCCAGAGTATTAATTGCATCACAGGGTTGATCTCACCCTAAGGCAAGGGACCATCTTTTTCCCCCTCAACAACCCACACCCTCCTGCCTTCCAGTCAAGATCACTACCCCTGGCCTGTCCTGAGAAAGGGCATAACCTCTGTGATAAGATGGCAATTCTTAGAAGAAAGAGGCAGCTGTTAGCCATTAGCAGCCATACTCACAGCAACTGGGGGAGAGTGTACCAAGCCAGCAAAGGGAATCTATGCTGGACATCAAAAGTAACCATTACACCACATAACATTTATCACACTCTAGTAAATGTTTAAAATACTGTGCTAGAACATGAGCTTTTAAATCAGAGTGCCTGTAGATTTGAATCCTACATATAGTTATGCATCTTTGTGCGAACAACTTAACTTTTCTAAATGTCAGTTCCCATATCTATAAATAGGGATAATAATAGCAATATCTATAGCATACTGTTGTCATGAGAATTAAATGAATAATACATGTAAAGTGCTCAGAAATAATATATGTAATATATGAAATATATATGTAAAGTGTTCCAGTGCCTGGAACATAAGAACTTAATACATGTTAGTTGTTATTGTTTTTACTGCTGCTGCTGTTGTTGCTGTTACTATGTTATTATTTTAGTTATCAGATTAAGGGCCTATATTCCTCACTAGCTAATCAATCAGATAAGAAAAAGAAAAACGAACTCTGACATACAAGAACTCACCTAACACTAACAACTAGATCTAGATGCTATTACAAGATGGCCTGGCATTCACAGCTAAACTGTGGCATTCTTTTCTTGAAATTAACCTCACAGAGCACTGACATCAGATAAGGTAGCTCTGTGACTGTAATAAAGTAAGATGAAAATGACCATTCCATGATCTTGTCAGAACAAGAGAGCAAACAAGATCACAGTGTGAACAACAAAAATTACACCCTCGTCTCCAGGCTAACATGACTAACAAATGCTTCTTTGCCAATTATAGGCTTAGCCTCACATTATTCTTCCTGCCGTCTGGATGAGATTTATTTAAAAATCCAATTATATAATCACCCTGCTCCCAGACAGCACCCAATTCATAGCGAACCCCACTTCCTTGAACCTTCCTCAAAAAATAACCTGACACAAGCACAAAGCCTATAATAAATCCTTCTTAACCCTCTTCTATTGTGAAGTCCCATGCTTCTCCATAGTTTATGATCTCCCCCATTGCAATAAACCAATAAATTAACCTTCATTTGACTACAGATATATTTCTGATGATCTTTGGTCAGAAGGCTTTGACACAGAGATTATTCAGTCCTGTACTTCAGTGCCTAAGATGTAGTAGGCATTTCGTAAGAGATTTTTGAATGAAGAAATTAACCCCAGATACAAGTTAGTTCCAAAGATCCTGATTGTGTTTAATGGCTGATACCGGTGCTTTTCACATTTGTAGTCGGTACAATAACTGAGGATACACAGATACCTACTAAGCATAGGACAAGAATGTTAGGTGGAATTGAGATACACATCTAAATATCATAGTTTTAAGCATCTGGCCACCAGTAGAAGTAATGAAGAACAATAAATCAAAGGCTCAAGTACAACTCTAAAATGACAAACTGGTGAATAGTACAGATTCTGCAATGACAGATGCTACTACAAATCAAAGAACCATAATCATCTTATGTGCATTGTGTAAAGAGGGCTGTCCCAGGTTGTCACAGTACTCTTGGAACAAGTTTGGACTATTGCCATCTTGGTGCAATGCCCTATTTTGGTGTACAATTGTATGTAGAGAAGAGAAAACTGACATAATGAAATTCCAGTAGTAACTTAAACTGGCAGCCAATCCAGCTAATAGAAAATAATTTGATAGATTGAAACAGTGTAAATGGTCCACAGAACACAGATATTTTTGTGATAGTTGGAAGAAACTCTCATACACACATTAAATAATGAGGCTCTGTATCATTTCCAGGAGAAATAAAAAATCTCATCATCTACCTTTATACTAATCTTTAAAGCTGATTGCCACTTTTTTTCCCTTCAAGTCTTTAGTATAAGGTAAAATGTGATCTACATTATAGTTTGATCCCCACTAAATTTGACTCTATGAGATGGTCTCATGGATGACATTATTTTTAAAATAAATTATTCATTATAGGTAGAAATGAGAATTATTGTCATTTTTAATTGATGTCAATATTCTAATATAAGCCCACGTATATATTCGGAATAATATTTTCTTGGAGGAATATATGGAGTAATGATATAACACCTAATTTATACTTTAAGCTGCTATGTTTTTGACATGAATTCTGCACATTGTAATTTGGGGCATGGCAATTTTACACTAGGAATACATGATTTTTTCTATTTAAAAATTACTAAAGAGAGGTTATCACAAAGAAGAAAACTGAAATCACCCATAAGTTCAACAGTCAAACATGCACATAGTTAACAGTTTGATGATAGTCTCTCTCACTTTTCCTTCCTCATTCTTCTTTACTATATTATCTAAAATAGTATCTACTATAAATGCCATTTGTAACCTGATTTTTTACTTAATAAAATCATATAAATGTCTTTATCTCAATAAAGGCATTTCTACACCATTACTTTAATATATGTACTCCCTTCATATTAAGACACTTTAGCTTCCAATTTTTAATTTAAAAAAAGGATAGTATAGCTGATTCACTTTGTCATACAGCAGAAACTAACACATTGTAAAGCAATTATAATCCAATAAAGATGTAAAAAAATAAAATTTAAAAATTTTTTAAATGATAGGATTCCAGAATGAACGATTTTTGTAAATCAATATCTCATATTCTCCTTATAGAAATCATCCAAAACCAACAAGGAGAATTTTTAATGCAAACATTCTTTCCATTGAAGACTGAATAATCTCCAGTTTCTAAACTATATGTAAGGATCATCTAAAGTAGCTAAGGTTAAGAGAGTGGACAGTGAAGAATCTTGGTATAAAATTCAGAGTGGAATTTCCTTAATGGAGAACATACCTAAAAGTGCTCTCAAAATGCATTTGTAAAAGTTAGAGGTACAAATTGATGTTCAAAAACTGTATCTCCTGATATATAGGGAGTGCAGAACTGGGTATAAATAGGTTAGTAACTGAATTTCTCCTCCACTGTACTTGCTTCATTAAAGTAGAATAAACAGGCTACTAAAAAAAAAGAAAAGAAAAAGCTGTAGTTAAATGAAGCAGACTGCTCTTTGGCAACAGAAAGGAAGAGAACTTTTGCATTGTGAACAAAAGTAAAACTGGAACACTATCTTGACCTCCATCTGGCCCTCTCAGGGAATTTCTTGAAAAAACCTAATGTAGGAAAAAAACATTCATTCAATGATAAAACACAAGGAACTATAACAGTATCAAAAACATATACTATAGATTTTTATTCTTGACCGAGATGGAGTAACAGGGACCAGATTTATTTTCTCACCTTAAATAATCAGAAAACCATATAAAATACAGAAAACAATGGTTTTTCAAGACACTGCACAACAAGCAACAAAGGGCAGTGATCCCTGAAAGACAGGAAACATAAGATGAGCCCTGTGATTTACTGCCCAGTTTACTGTGCTGAGAGTTTTCAAGCACAGAGGAAAGAAACCCAGAAAGCTAAGGAGACAGAGTTGGGGTTCAAGGATACCAAGGCAGCTAGAGTTCATGAAACAGAGTACTTGAGGGCACATAGCCTCACAGCAAAAGAATTCTAGAGATCTGTGTATATGTATAAGGAAATTACCAAGGCTGAGGAAGAAGTCCATGGAAGGATTAGAGGTAACACTGCCAAACTCACAGAATCTAATAACAGTGCTTGTTCATACCAACCAGATGGAAAGTCTCAAGATTCATGGTGCATAGTGTAGACTATACAAAATCTTCTTGTCTCAATAGTGGAGAATAATTAGCCCTAGAACAAACATTGCTCTACTATCTAAAAAAGCTTCCAACCTAACAAAGCTTAAAATCAAGGCCTAAAAGGATGAAATCCACAATGTGAATTTCAAAAGTTATCAGACATGAAAAGGAGGAAAACATGAGCTGTAATGAAGAGAACAAAAAAATCAACCCAGAACTGACACATGTATAAGAATTAGTAGACAACGACATTAACACACTTACTATAATTGTATTCCACATGTTCAAAAAATAGAAACATGTAAGATATAAAAAAGGTCCAAATCAAACTAATAGAATTGAAAAGTACAATGTCTGAGAAGAGAAATACAATGGAAGGGAATTGCAGCCCTGGCAACCATGGATCTGTTTACTATCCACAGTTTTGTCTACTCTGGAATGTCATATAAATGGAATCATTCACTATGTAGCCTTTTTGAGTCTGGCTTTTCTCACTTGGAATAACACTTTCAAGATTCATTAGTATTCTTAGACTTATCAGTAGTTCATTCTTTTTACTGCTGAGTTATATTCAATTGTACAAATGTACCTAAATTTTGTGTACAAAACTCATCAGCTGAAGGATATTTAGGTTGTTTACAGTTCATGCAATTATGAATGAAATTACCATAAACATTTATACAGATATTTTTGTGTAAACCTCTATGCAGACCTTCATTTCTGTTAGATAAATACCTAGGAATGGAGTTGCTGGATCATGTAGTATGTGTATGTCTAACTTTATAAGAAACTGCCAAATTGTCTTCCAAAGTAGATATACTATTTTATATTCACAACAATAATGAAAGATAGTTCTACTGCATATATATATATATACACATATATATATATATTTGTGTGTGTGTGTGTGTGTGTGTGTGGTACGCGTGCCTCTCACTGTTGTGGCCTCTCCCGCTACGGAACACAGGCTCCGGACGCACAGGCTCAGCGGCCATGGCTCACGGGCCCAGCCGCTCCGCGGCATGTGGGATCTTCCCGGACCCGGGCACGAACCCGTGTCCCCTGCATCCGCAGGCGGACTCTCAACCACTGCGCCACCTGGGAAGCCCCTGTTCTGCATATTAATCAGAATTTTTTGGTGTTAGTTATTGTAATAGGTATGTAGTGGTTACCCCTTGAGGATTTAATCTGCATTTCCCTAAAGCAAAATGATTTTGAATATGCTGAAATGACGTTGAGTAATGACATTGAAAATCTTTTCATGTGCTTGTTTGACATTCCTATCTCTTTGATCAAGTGTCTGTTCAAATCTTTTACTCATTTTAATTGTTTTTTGTTTTTTTTTTATTTTGGGCTGTGAGTTCTTTATTATACTTATTAAAAATATTTTATCAGATCTATGTTTTACAAATATTTTCTCCAAATCTGTTTCTATGCATTTTTGTAACATTTTATATCACAGAGGAAAAGTGGGTTTTTTTAAATTTTGATAAAGCCCAATTTATCAATATTTCTTTTTGTAGTTTATGGTTTTTGAGTCCTGCTTTAAAAAACTTTATCTCACCACATGCCAAGAGGCTTTATTCTACATTACCTTCCAGAAATTTTATAATTTTATCTTGTACATATACTTCTATTATTCATTTTGAGATAATTTTTCTATATGGAGTGAGGTACATGTCATTGTTCATTGTTCTCCATATGGATGTCTAAATAGCTGAGCATTATATGTTAAAAACTATCATTACTCCATTGACTTGACATCTTTATAAAAAATCTATCAACCATAAGGGCAAGTCTGTTTCTATATTCTCTATTCTGATTCATTAATCTATGTGTCTACCCTTGAAAAAGTACCACATTGACTTCATGATTGTCACTTTATAATAAAAATTGAAATCAGGTAACATCAGTCTTCCATCTTTGCTTCCATTCAAAAATTTTGGATGTTCTAAGTTCTTTGCTTTCCATATAAAAATTAAAATCAGCTGGTCAATTTTTACACTCTCCCCACCAAAATAGAGCTTGCTGGAATTCTAATTAGAACTTCATTGAATCTATAGGTGGATTTTTGAGGAAGGAGATATTTTAACAACACTGAGTCTTCTACTCCATGAAAATGGTTTAACTTTCCACAAAAATAAGTCTCCTTTGACTTACATAGTTGGAGTCAACGCTTTATAGAGAAGAGATGTCTCTCTTTCAGAAGAGACATTTTGTTTACATATTTTGTTAGAATCATTCTTATTTTTCATGTTTTTAGTATTAGTGAAAATACCATATTTCAATTTAAATTTCCAAATGTTCATTCCTAGTACATAGAACTAGAATTAATTTTTACATTATCTTTGCATGACTTTACCTTGATAGACCCATTATTGTTTTATCAGTATTTTTTGTATAAACTGGTGTTTTCTAAGTAGTTAATCATGTCATCACCAAATAGAGATGCTTTTATTTTTTCTTTCCATTATGCATGACTTTTTTTTTCCCCTGCTTTCATGCACTATGGTCTATACTATAATGTTGAATAGGTGTGATGAGAGTGAACTTTTTTTTTTAATCATCTTTATTGGAGTATAATTGCTTTACAATGTTGTGTTAGTTTATACTGTATAACAAAGTTAATCAGCTATATGTATACATATATCCCTATATACCCTCCCTCTTGTGTCTCCCTCCCATCTTTCCTATCTCACACCTCTAGGTGGTCACAAAGAACCGTGCTGATCTCCCTGTGCGATGCAGTTGTTTCCCTAGCTATCTATTTTACATTTGGGAGTGTATATATGCCAATGCTATTTTCTCACTTCGTCCCAGCTTACCCTTCCCCCTCCCTCTGTCCTAAAGTACATTCTCTACATCTGCATCCTTATTCCTGTCCTACCCATAGGTTTGTCAGACCACATTTTTTGTAGATTCCATATATATGTGTAAGCATATGGTATTTGTTTTTCTCTTTCTGACTTACTTCATTCTGTATGACAGACACTAGGTCCAGCCACCTCACTACAAATAACTCAATTTCGTTTCTTTTTATGGCTGAGTAATATTCCACTGTATGTATGTGCCACATCTTCTTTATCCATTCATCAGCCAATGGACACTTAGGTTGCTTCCATGTCCTGACTAATGTAAATAGTGCTGCAATGAACATTGTGACTCTTTTTGAATTATGGTTTTCTCAAGGTATATGTACAGTAGTGAGATTCCTGGGTCATATGGTAGTTTTATTTTTAGATTTTTAAGGAACCTCCATACTGTTCTCCATAGTACTTGTATGAATTTACATTCCCACCAACAGTGTAAGAGGGTTCCATTTTCCCCACACCCTCTTCAGCATTGTTTGTAGATTTTTTTTTTTTTTTTTTTTTGAGGTACGCAGGCCTCTCACTGTTGTGGCCTCTCCCGCTGCAGAGCACAGGCTCTGGACGCGCAGGCTCAGCAGCCATGGCTCATGAGCCCGGCCACTCCGTGGCATGCGGGATCTTCCCGTACTGTGGCATGAACCTGCGTCCCCTGAATCGGCAGGCGGACCCCCAACCACTGCGCCACCAGGGAAGCCCTGTAGATTTTTTGATGATGGCCATTCTGAGCAGTGTGAGGTGATATTTCATTGTAGTTTTGATTTGCATTTATCTAATGATTAGTGATGTTGAGCATCCTTTCATGTGTTTGTTGGCAATCTGTATATCTTCTGTGGAGAAATGTCTATTTAGGTCTTCTGCCCATTTGGATTGAGTTATTTGTTTTTTTAATATTGAGGTGCAAAAGATGCTTATATATTTTGGAGATTAATTCTATGTCAGTTGCTTTGCTGGCAAATACTTTCTCCCATTCTTAGGGTTGTCTTTTCGTCTTCTTTATGGTTTCCTTTGCTGTGCAAAAGATTTTAAGTTTCATTAGGTCCCATTTGTATATTTTTGTTTTTATTTCCATTTCTATAGGAGGTGAGTCAAAAAGGATCTTGCTGTGATTTATGTCATAGAGTGTTCTTCTGATGTTTTCCTCTGAGAGTTTTATACTGTCTGGCCTTACATTTAGGCGTTTAACGTATTTTGAGTTTATTTTTGTGTATGGTGTTATGGGATGTTCTAATTTCATTCTTTTATATGTAGCTGTCCACTTTTCTCAGAACCACTTATTGAAGAAATTGTCTTTTCTCCATTGTATATTCTTTCCTCCTTTATCAAAGATAAGGTGACCATATGTCCATGGGTTTATCTCTGGGCTTTCTTTCCTGTACCATTGATCTATACTTCTGTTTTTGTGCCAGTACCTTACTGTCTTGTTTACTGTACCTTTGTAGTACAGTCTGAAGTCAGGGAGCCTGATTCCTCCAGCTGCACTTTTCTTTTTCAAGATTGCTTTGGCTGTTCAGGGTCTTTTGTGTTTCCATACAAATTGTGAAATTTTTTGTTCTACTTCTGTGAAAAATACCATTGGTAGTTTGATAGGGATTGCACTGAATCTGTAGATTGCTTTGGGTAGTAGAATCATTTTCACAATGTTGATTCTTCCAATCAAAGAACATGGTATATCTCTCCATCTGTTCCTATCATCTTTAATTTCTTTCATCAGTGTCTTATAGTTTTCTGCATACAGGTCTTTTGTGTACTTAGGTAGGTTTATTCCTAGATATTTTATTCTTTTTGTTGCAGTAAATGGAAGTGTTTCCTTCATTTCTCTTTCAGATTTTTCATCATTGGTATATAGGAATGCAAGGGATTTCTGTGCATTAATTTTGTATCCTGCTACTTTACCAAATTCATTGATTAGCTCTAGTAGTTTTCTGGGAGCACCTTTGGGATTCTCTGTATAGTATCACGTCATCTGCAAACAGTGATAGTTTTACTTCTTTTCCGATTTGTATTCCTTTAATTCTTTTTCTTCTCTGATTGCTGTGGCTAAAACTTCCAAAACTATGTTGAATAAAACCAATGAGGGTGGGCAACCTTGTCTTGTTCCTGATCTTAGAGGAAATGGTTTCAGTTTTTCAACATTGACAATGATGCTGGCTGTGGGTTTGTCATATATGGCCTTTATGATGCTGAAGCAGGTTCCCTCTATGCCCACTTTCTGTAGCCTTTTTATCATAAACCAGTGTTGAATATTTTCAAAAGCCTTTTCTGCATCTATTGAGATGATCATATGGATTTTATTCTTCAACTTGGTAATATGGTGAATCACATTGATTGATTTGTGTATATTGAAGAATCCTTGCGCTCCTGAGATAAACCCCACTTGATCATGGTGTATGATCCTTTTAATGTGCTGTTGGATTCTGTTTGCTAGTATTTTGTTGAGGATTTTTGCTTCTAAGTTCATCAGTGATATTGGCCTGTAGTTTCCTTTTTTTGTAACATAATTTTCTGGTTTTGGTATCAGGGTGATGGTGGCCTCGTAGAATGAGTTTGGGAGTGTTCCTCCCCCTGCTATATTCTGGAAGAGTTTGAGAAGGATAGGTGTTAGCTCTTCTCTAAATGTTTGATAGAATGTACCTGTGAAGCCACAGAGTCCTGGACTTTTGTTTGTTGGAAGATTTTTAATCACATCCTCAATTTCTGTGCTTGTGATTGGTCTGTTTATATTTTCTCTTTCTACCTGGTTCAGTCTCGGAAGGTTGTGCTTTTCTAAGAATTTGTCCATTTCTTCCAGGTTGTCCATTTTATTGGCAAAGAATTGCTTGTAGTCATATCTCATGATCCTTTGTATTTCTGCAGTGTCAGTTGTTACTTCTTCTTCATTTCTAATGCTGTTGATTTGAGTCTTTTCCCTTTTTTTCTTGATTAGTCTGGCTAATGGTTTATCAATTTTGTTTATCTTCTCAAAGAACCAGCTTTTAGTTTTATTGATCTTGCTATTGTTTTCTTCATTTCTTTTTCATTTACTTCTGATCTGATCTTTATGATTTCTTTCTTTCTTCTAAATTTGGGGGGTTTTGTTCTTCTTTCTCTAATTGCTTTAGGTGTAAGGTTAGGTTATTTATTTAAGATGTTTCTTGTTTCTTGAGGTCGGATTGTATTGCTATATACTTCCCTCTTAGAATTGCTTTTGCTGCATCCCATAGGTTTTGGATCATCGTGTTTTCATTGTCATTTGTTTCTAGGTATTTTTTTTGTTTCTTCTTTGATTTCTTCAATGATCTCTTGGTTATTTAGTAACATATTGTTTATCCTCCATATGTTTTTATTTTTACAGTTATCTTCCTGTAATTGATATCTAGTCTCATAACGTTGTGGTCCGAAAAGATGCTTGATACAATTTCAGTTTTCTTAAACTTACCAAGGCTTGATTTGTGACCCAAGATATCATCTATCCTTGAGAATGTTTCAAGAGCACTTGAGAAGAAAGTGTATTCTGATGGTTTTGGATGGAATGTCCTATAAATATCAGTTAAGCCCATCTGGTCTAATGTGTCATTTAAAGCTTGTGTTTCCTTACTTATTTTCATTTTGAATGATCTGTCCATTGGTGAAAGTGGAGTGTTAAAGTCCCCTACTATGATTGTGTTACTGTTGATTTCCCCTTTTATGGCTGTTAGCCTTTGCCTTCTGTGTTGAGGTGCTCCTATGTTGGGTGCATAAATGTTTACAACTGTTATATCTTCTTGGATTGATCACTTGATCCATATGTAGTGTCCTTCTTTGTCCCTTGTAATAATCTATATTTTAAAGTCTGTTTTGTCTGATTTGAGAATTGCTACTCCAGCTTTCTTTTGATTTCCATTTGAATGGAATATCTTTTTCCATCCCGTCACTTTCAGTCTGTATGTGTTCTTAGGTCTGAAGTGGGTCTCTTGTAGACAGCATATATGTGTGTCTTGTATTTGTATCCATTCAGCCAGTCTAAGTCTTTTGGTTGGAGCATTTAATCCATTTACATTTAAGGTAATTATCAATATATATGTTCCTATTACCAAATTGTTTTTGTTTTGTTTTTGTAGGTCTTTTCCTTCTCTTGTGTTTCCTGCCTAGAGATTTTCCTTTAGCATTTGTTGTAAAGCTGGTTTGGTGGTGCTGAACTCTCTCAGCTTTTGCTTGTGTGTAAAGGTTTTAATTTCTCCATCAAATCTGAATGAGATCATTGCTGGGTAGAGTAATCTTGGTTGTAGTTTTTTCCCTTTCATCACTTTAAATATGTCCTGCCACTCCCTTCTGGCTTCCAGAGTTTCTGCTGAGAGATCAGCTGTTAACCATATGGGGATTCCCTTGTATGTTACTGTTTGCTTTTCCCTTGCTGCTTTTACTTTTCTTTGTATTTAATTTTTGATAGTTTTATTAATATGTGTCTTGGTGTGTTTCTACTGCATTTATCCTGTATGGGACTCTCTGTGCTTCCTGGACTTGACTATTTCCTTTCCCATATTAGGGAAATTTTCAACTATAATCTCTTCAAATATTTTCTCAGACCCTTTCTTTTTCTCTTACTCTTCTGGGACCCTTATAATTTGAATGTTGGTGCATTTAATGGGGTCCCAGTCGTCTCTGAGACTGTCCTCAATTCGTTTCATTCTTTTATGTGGGAGTTATTTCCACTATTTTATCTTCCAGGTCACTGATCTGTTCTTCTGCCTCAGTTATTCTGCTATTGATTCCTTCTACAGAATTTTTAATTTCATTTATTTTGTTGTTCATCATCGTTTGCTTGCTCTTTAGTTCTAGGTCCTTCTTAAACGTTTCTTTTATTTTCTCCATTCTATTTCCAAGATTTTGGATCATCTTTACTATCATTACTCTGAATTCTTTTTCAGGTAGACTGCCTATTTTCTCTTCATTTTGTTGGTCTGCTTGGTTTTTACCTTGCTCCATCATCTGCTACATATTTCTCTGTCTTCTCATTTTGTTTAACTTACTGTGTTTGGTGTCTCCTTTTCACAGGCTGCAGGTTCGTAGTTCCCGTTGTTTTTGGTGTCTTCCCCCAGTGGGTGAGGTTGTTTCAGTGGCTTGTGTAGGCTTCCTAGTGGAGGGGAATGGTGTCTGTGTTCTGGTGTGTGGGGCTGGATCTTGTCTTTCTGGTGGGCAGAGCTCAGCCCGGTGGTGTGTTTTGGGGTGTCTGTGAACTTAATATGATTTTAGACAGCCTCGCTGCTAATGGGTGGTGTTGTGTTCCTGTCTTGCTAGTTCTTTGGCATGGGGCATCCAGCACTGGAGCTTTCTGGCCATTGAGGCGAGTTGGGTCTTAGCATTGAGATGGAGATCTCTGGGAGAGCTCTCGCCGACTGTTACACGCGGCCAGCAGGTTTCTGGTGGTCCAATATCCTGAACTCGGCTCTCCCACATCAGAGCCTCAGGCCTGACACTAGGCTGGAGCACCAAGACCCTGTCTGCCACATGGTTTTATCACCCTCTTGGACATCAGCACAAGGTGGGAATCAGCTGTATTCTTTATTTATCCCTCTGATTTTTCTGGAACCTTCCCTTCAAGGAGAAATCTCTGGGCTCTGTGGGAACTCTGAGTGGTGACCATCAGGTAAATCGAGACCAGACCAAGTTCAACCAAAGTTGTGATACTTATTTCCCTTGTCGGAGTCTACATGGTATTAAGAGGCACCATGAGAGGAGTATATTAGTAGCTACCATGTCTTGGGTCCTGTGGATTACCTTTTCCTTCAGTGGCATCACCTTCTGGCAGGTCCTGAGGAGACCAGACTCCTGTCAGAGAGAACTGGACCCCACAATGTCCCAAAGCTAATGCCCCAGTGGGTCCTGAGGAGACCAGCTTCCATTAGTGTGGACTCGACTCCAGGCTGTCCTGAGACCCAGGCCATCAGCATGGACTCAGCCCTGAGTGTCCCAGAAGCCAAAGCCCCAGGGGGTCCTGAGGAGACAGGGCTCCTATCAGCTGTGCGTGGAGCCAAGTCTGCTGGCAAAACCAAAATAGGATTTTTAAGAGGTAAGGAGAGGGGCTTCCCTGGTGGCGCAGTGGTTGAGAGTCCACCTGCCAATGCAGGGGACAGAGGTTCGTGCCCCAGTCTGGGAAGATCCCACATGCTGCGGAGCAGCTGGGCCCGTAAGCCATGGCCGCTGAGCCTGTGCGTCCGGAGCCTGTGCTCCGCAACGGGAGAGGCCACACAACAGTGAGAGGCCCACGTACAGCAAAACAAAAAAAAGAGATAAGGAGAGTGTGGGGTCAGTGTATTGATACAAAGGCTAATAATAATTATAATCATAGCAAACATTTTTTAAATAGATAATATGCTAAAAACTTCCATGCATCACCTAGATTCCCCAGAATAGAACTGGTAAACACATTTCATTATCCTCATTTTACTACTGAGGAAATGAGTCTAACTGAGAAAATATTTTCTCTGAAAGACTCAGAGAAAATTGGTCTGTCAGTGGTTTTTGACTGAGGGTGGTTTTGTGCCATCCCTACCCCCCCAGGGCACATTTGACAATGTCTGCAAATAGTTCATCACAACTGAGGGGTTAGGGGCACATGTTGCTGACATGTTGTAGGAGTAGGCTGTAGATGTTACTAAACGTCCTAAAATGCACAGAACATTCCCCTCAACTGAGAATTATCTGGCCCCAAAAGACAATAAGTATCCCTAATGTAAATTATTCTGAGAAAGAACGGAAGAAATATGTGGTAAAAATGTATAAGAGCCTCAATGGCTGAATCTAGCCATGATACACTGTTACCCTATGGGTCATTCATAAACGTGCTGCTTAAAGGGGGAAACTGGCAACCAACAGCCAGAAAAAGACCTGAGACAATATCATGCATTAATTTCAAGTGGCAAGATAAAGACATGGCAGTAGATGGAGAGAGATGTCAGTATAGAGGGTAACTTAAAGAACGGAAGACTAGAATAAGGAAAATGTAATTCTGAGGATACAAACAGTTAAAAAAATCAAATTCATGAATGTTGGTCAAATGAGATCACCACACTTTAAAATAGAGAAAAAGATGTCGTATTGAGAGAGTAATATTGAGGGAATTCATGCTTGATCCTTTCTACTTCTTCAGGGAAAAAAGATTCTAGAATTCTGCAAAAATAAATGAAGAAAAGATTAGGTGGAACCTAAAGGAGAAAAATGGAAATCAGGAACATTTACTGTAGGTAAAAGGAAAAGGAACAATTTTAGAATGAGTAAATTCTGATAAGCCAAACTTTGAGGGTTTAGTTGAGTATAAGTAGTTTAAGAATATGTAAAAAAAGGAGTTGTAGGATTTTTGCTATTGCCATTTGGAGTAACAAAGAACATACTTAACCTCATACCATAAACAACTAATAGGTGGGGAAAATATGTGAAATAATTGTTTTCAGACACTGAACAATAAACAATGCTGATATATGATCCTAAGAGTACAAAAACAAATGAGTGAGCCTCAAAATCACTTTGGCTCTCTGTGTAGTGGAAAATTCTTGATCCTGAAGCTGGGAAGAGAATCCTAAGCAAAGCACAGAAAGTTTGTGACTTTGAGGAAACAAAGATTAGAGTTTGGGGAGTACTAGTTGTGCAAGTTTATATGTTTAGGAATTGCTCGGAAAGGGAGCAAGGGATTTGGGGATGATAGAACTGTTCTATACCTCAATTGTGGAAATCGTTACATGAAAGTTGATTTTTAAAAGAAAGAGAGAGTTCAATTGTGTTTAAAAATTAGAGGATGGCTCTGCCAATACAATCAGGATTCTACTAAAAGTTTCATCATGCATCCTCATTGTCAAGAATAGAAGCTACATCTAAGATGTTCAAGACATTTTAAAGAAGCATGGGTGGGGAGAGAGTGGTAAAGACAAGCAGACATGTGCATACCAATGAAAGTACACAGTATCACCTATGAGGTGCTCTTGCCAAACAATCAATCGATCAATAAAATTAACTCAATCTGACAAAGTCTCTAGATCTAATTAGCCATTGGTAGAAAACGCAATGGACAGAGAAGTCCCTTGATCAGACACCATGAGGACCCAGAGCAACATCCTAAGTGTGGGAAACTCTCCAAGACAAAACATACAACTTTTAGAACTAAAGCAGGAAATAAATTAACAGACAATTCAAAGATGTATTAGGGAATCAAAATTATCAACTTTGGATCCCAATTTGGACAAATAAATTGTAAAAAAAAAAAAAAATCCCCTCTAAGACAATTAGTGAAACGCAAAACCTATTTGATGATATTAAGGAATTATTGTTAATTATTTAGCTGTGAAAACAGTATTTCAGCTAAGTTTAAAATATTATTTATCTTAAAAAGATAGATACTTAAATATTTACACATGAAATTATGTGATGCCTGAAATTTGATTAAATATAAAGTTAGAGGGAAAAATGATGACCACCACAGCTCCAGGAAATAGGCTCTATGGAAGAGTGTGGCAGATCCAGCTAGCCGCCTGGTCAATATCTATTAACCCTTTTCTTTAGTATTTTAATCAGAACAGACAAGGTTATGTTGCAGTAACAGATCTGAAATCTCAGCTTAACAAAAGCTCATTTCTTGGTGATTCCATATGTCCCATATGGGTTGGCAAAGGGGACCAGGCTGATGAAGACTCTGCCCTCTTGTAAGCTACTGTCTGAAACACAGAGCCTCTAGATGACCCCAGCACCTGAGACAAGACTGAAAAAACTTAAGTGGACTTTTGACTTCCTCATTTAGAAGTGACATACAACACTTTGCTCACATTTCATTAGCCAGGACTGGTCACATTGCCTCATACAATCAAAAGGAGGCTGAGAAGTGCAGGCTTCAGTGTACCAAGGAGGGCAGAAGAATCAGCTATGGTAAGCACTGTTAACATTTATAACATTTACCAACATAATCACTATTTTTTCTGACTAGGAATGTGTCAGCTTTAAATTTCCAGACTTCCAGGCTTCTAGGATTGGCCATGTGACATGAATCTGGCAAATGAGATGTAAGTGGAAGTTTTCACCAGGAAAGCTTGATAAAGAAAGCGGACTCCACATGTTTCCTTTGCCCTCCACACCCTCCTATTCTTCCAACTAGGACACAGGCACAATGCCTGCAGACACTGAACCATGAGGACAAGAGCCATGTACTAAACATGGTGGAACAGGAGTTAGGAGGAGCTCTAACTCTTTGATGACTTTTTTTTTTAAAACATCTTTATTAGAATATAATTGCCTTACATTGTTGTGTTTCTGCTGTATAACAAAGTGAATCAGCTATACGTATACATATATCCCTATATCCCCTCCCTCTTGTGTCTCCCTCCCACCTTCCCTATCCCACCCCTCTAGGTGGTCACAAAGCACCGAGCTGGTCTCCCTGTGCTATGCGGCTGGGACAACATTACTCCTTGATGACTTTTTGAATAGCCAAAATATCCCTGAACTGATCACCTTCAAACTACTTTACAGACTTTTTGCTATAGATTGACAGATAAATACATACATAGATAAATAATAGATATAAATATTGATTGATAGATGATACATACATATATATATTCATACATACATACATACGTAGATACCTAGATAGATCCAGACTTTTGCTATGTTTGGTCAAACTCAATCTTATATAATGCAAAGTTTCTTCTAGGTTCAAGAGAGGACATAAGAGAACAAAAGATTCTCACTGATTTCCCTTTTAATAAAATAATCGAGCAACTAGTGGAAAAAATGAGTAATCACAATTGAAGAAGAAATTAATAACACAAATATATAGAGGAAGATAACTCTATGGTCATTTGGGGGCAAGGTCTCCAACACCTGATGAAGGGAGGGGTATAGGATTTACAGAATATTCTTCTTCCTGAGGAAATGATAGGACAATGGAGGCAGGCAGGTCATGGGAGTGCACAAAGAGAACGCTTACACAGAGTTACTGTAACATTTCACTAACCACAGAAAGGTAGCAGGTTTTCATCACACTCTGGGCTGGTGAATGATGGCCTTGCATACGGGTCCCTCAGGGTACATAGCCTATTGACTAATGGGTATCCTGTTCAATATCTTCTCTGGTTTATCACCCTGATCAAGGCTGAGAGATGCTTATCAAGCTAAACAGATTGATTGCTGACCCTCCCAATATGAGTGCAATTTTCATATGTAATATTTATATATTCTGAACACAGGTAACTCAGATTCTCATCAATATTCAGTGATCTTGGGAAAATAATAGCCCTTACAAGGCAACTTAGTGGAGAGAGGAAGCCCAGAACACAATCTCAGGCTTTTTCCTTCATCCTCCCTTGACAATTAAAAACAACGAGGAACACATAAATTAACTTCAAAAGAAGACCCAGCTGTTTCTACATACTAGCAACAAACAAGTAGAAATTGAAATCAAGAAAATAATTCTCTTTATAACAGCATCAAAAACAATAAAATATTGAGTAGTACATTTAACAATGGAAATGTAAGACAGTGAAATGACATCTTTAACTACAAGAAGTTAAAGATGATCTAAATAAATGGAGAGACATTCCATGTTTATGTTGGAGATTTACTACTGGTAATATGTCAATTCTCCTCAAACATCTATAGATTCAATGCTATCCCTATCAAATTCCAAGTAGGCTTGTTTGTAGAAAGTTACAAGCAGACCCTAAAATTTATATGAAAATGCAAAGGACTTAGAATAGCCAAAAATAATTTTAAATAGAACAAAGCTGGAAGATTTAACCTACCCAATTTCAAATCTTACAATGAAGTCATCATTCAATTATAAATTAGATTTCATCAAAATTAAAAACACTTCAAAAGACAACAGGAAATTGAAATAATGAGCTACAGATTAGAATAAAATATTTGCATATCATATACCTAAAAAAGAGCTTTAGATATCCAGAATATCTAAAGAACTCTTAACAACTTAAAAGAAAACAAATTATAAGTTACAAACCATGTAATTTTAAAATGGTCAATATATTTCACCAAAGAAGATTATATTAACAACTAGACATTTATCCAAATAAGATATATAAATGAAAAATAAACACATGAGAAGATGTTCAACATTATTAGACATTAGGGAGATGAAAACTGAAACCACAATAAGAAGGCTATAATAAAAAAACTGACAATTCTAAGTGTTGGCAAGGATATTGGAGAAACTGTAACACTCCTAACATTTGGTTGGATGTAGAATGAAACATGGCAAAATGGTAACATTTGTCAGATTCTTGAAAAATTAATCATATATCTACCATAAAATGCAGTAATTCTACTACAAGATATATACCCAAGAGAAATGAAAATACATGTCCACACAGACTTGTACATGAATGATCATAGAAGTATTATACAAAATAACCAAAAAATGGAAATAATCCAAATGTCCATCAATAAGTGAATAGATGAAAGGAATGTCAAGTACCTATACAATGGAATACTATTCATCATTAAAAAGGAAAAAACTATGAATACATACTACAACATGAATGAATCTCAAAAATATTATTCTAATTGAAAGAAGCCAGACACAAAAAACTTCATATCGCATGGTAATATCTGTATGAAATTTCTTGAAAGGCAAATCTATGTAAAGAGAAAGTACATCAGTGATTGCTCAGGGCTGGGAACTGACTACAAACAAGCACAGGGAACTTTTCGTAGTATAGAAATATTCTAAAACTGGATTGTGATGATGATTACACAGCTCTAATGAATATACCAAAACCTATTGTCTTGCATACTTAGAGTGGATAAATTTTATGGTATGTAAACTATATCTCAATAAAGCCATTTTAAAAGAAGAATAAGGAGGAGGAGGCAGAAAGGAGGAGAAAACATCAAGGGAAGACATATTGAAAGTTTGTGTGGAGTAGAACAAAATTTATTTTGTGTTGTCCCAGTTTTGAAGAATTAGAACTAATGAACAAAACTGTAAAAAGGTAGATTTGATTTCATATAAGGAAAAATTTGCTTGTCACCCTCTTCAAAGAAAAACAGCCTGTATTATAAGATTGTTCTTCATCTCTGGAAGTTTAGTGCTCTCTGTAAAGAATATTATAAAATCAAGTTGGGAACAAAATTGAAGTAAACTATCACTATGATGCCTCCCAAAGTTATGATTTTATGTATCCAAAATTAATAAATAATGTACACACAATTCTTGATTTTCATATCCTATAACTGCTATATATTTATATAAAAACTGATTTTAAATGGAACTTCCTATGCCTCAATGGATTGTCATAAATCTGGCTGCTTCCCTGCCTTAATCCACCTTGACTTCAGACTAAACTGATCCCTTTTTAGAACAAGCTTGGCAATTCAGGTTTTATAGGTAAGGGAAGAAATTCCTCCACTGCTAAATCATGAATGATGGTGATAGCCCATGGATCTTAAAAAGGGAAAGCAGTTAAATAATTGATCTATAGCTATCCTTTCTATGAATTTCAAGGGAGAGTGAATTAATACTCATGAAGTAAATTTCTAGAGCACCTAGTATAAGAAAGTTCAGTTCTAAACATTGCAAGGGCCTCTCAAGAATCTCACAGCCTAGTGAAAAACAAAATATACAATTATAATGCAGAACAAATATGATTTTTTAAATGAGATTAAAAGTTACAATTAAAATTATAGGAGTTTAGCAGAAGAATCCTATCAATGAAAAGAAATAAAAGATCTAAGCAGCTCCAAAGTGAAGGAAATATTTTCAAATGTTTGTTCAATGAATGTGGATAAAATTCAGACTTACCAAGATAAAAATCAAAGTCCTCTAATCTCAAAATAAATGAAGGAAACAATAGGAAACATCAATAAAATTAAAAGCTGGTTCTTTGAGAGGATATACAAAATTGATAAACATTAGCCAGACTCATCAAGAAAAAAGGAAGAAGACTCAAATCAATAGAATTAGAGATGAAAAAGGAGAAGTAACAACTGACACTGCAGAAATACAAAAGATCATGAGAGATGACTACAAGCAACTCTAGGCTAATAAAATGGACAACCTGGAAGAAACGGACAAATTCATAAAAAAGCACAACCTTCCAAGACCGAACCAGGTAGAAACAGAAAATATAAACAGACCAAACACAGGCACAGAAATTGAGAATGTGATTAAAAATCTTCCAACAAACAAAAGCCAAGGACCAGATGGCTTCACAGGCAAATTGCATCAAACATTTAGAGAAGAGCTAACACCTATCTTTCTCAAACTCTTCCAGAATACAGGAGAGGGAGAAACACTCTCAAACTCATTCTAAGAGGCCACCATCACCCTGATACCAAAAACAGAGAAAGATGTCACAAAGAAAAAAAACTACAGGCCAATATCATTGATGAAAATAGATGCAAAAATCCTCAACAAAATACTAGCAAACAGAATCCAACAGCATATTAAAAGGATCATACATCATGATCAAGTGGGGTTTATCCCAGGAATGCAAGGATTCTTCGATATACACAAATCAATCAATGTGATACACCATATTAACAAACTGAAGGAGTAAAACCATATGATCATCTCAATAGATGCAGAAAAAGCTTTTGACAAAATTCAACATTCGTTTATGATAAAAATCCTCCAAGAGTAGGCATAGGGGAACTTACCTCAACATAATAAAGGTGCTGTATGACAATCCCACACCCAGCATTGTTCTCAGTGGTGAAAAACTGAAACCATTTCCTCTAAGATCAGGAACAAGACAAGGTTGCCCACTCTCACCACTATTATTCAACATAGTTTTGGAAGTTTTAGCCACAGCAATCAGAGAAAAAAAAGAAATAAAAGGAATCCAAATTGGAAAAGAAGAAGTAAAGCTGTCACTGTTTGCAGATGACATGATACTATACATACAGAATCCTCAAGATGCTACCAGAAAAATACTAGAGCTAATAAATGAATTTGATAAAGTAGGAGGATACAAAATTAATGCACATAAAGCTCTTCCATTCCTATACACTAATGATGAAAAATCTGAAAGAAAAATGAAGGAAACACTCCCATTTACAATTGCAACAAAAAGAATACAATATCTAGGAATAAATCTACCTAAGGAGACAAAAGACCTGTATGCAGAAAACTATAAGACACTGATGAAAGAAATTAAAGATGATACAAATAGATGGAGAGATATATGATGTTCCTGGATCAGAAGAATCAACATTGTGAAAAATGACTCTACTACCCAAAGCAATCTACAGATTCAATGCAATCCCTATCAAACTACCAATGACATTTTTTGCAGAAGTAGAACAAAAAAATGTCACAATTTGTATGGAAACACAAAAGACCCTGAATAGACAAAGCAATTTTGAGAAAGAAAATTGGAGCTGGAGGAATCAGGCTCCCTGACTTCAGACTATATTACAAAGCTAAAGTAATCAAGACAGTATGGTACTGGCACAAAAACAGAAATATAGATCAATGGAACAGAATAGAAAGCCCACAGATAAACCCACGCACATATGGTCACCATATTTTTGATAAAGGAAGCAAGAATATACAATGGAGAAAAGATAGCCTCTTCAATAAGTGGTTCTGGTAAAACTGGACAGCTACATGTAAAAAATGAAATTAGAACACTCCTTACACCATACACAAAAATAAACTCAAAATGTATTAAAGACCTAAATGTAAGGCCGAACACTGTAAAACTCTTAGAGGAAAACATAGGCAGAACACTCTATGACATAAATCACAGCAAGATCCTTTTTGACCCACCTCCTAGAGAAATGGAAATAAAACCAAAACTAAACAAATGGGACCTAATGAAACTTGAAAGCTTTTGCACAGCAAAGGAAACCATAAACAAGACGAAAAGACAACCCTCAGAATGGGAGAAAATATTTTCAAACAAAGCAACTGACAAAGGATTAATCTCCAAAATTTACAAGCAGCTCATGCAGCTCAGTATCAAAAAAAAAAAAAAAAAAAAAAAAAAAAA